>NW_022145604.1:12178338-12628524 GCF_000002235.5 Strongylocentrotus purpuratus
CTTGCAAATGATAGATTCTATTAATATAACCTTTCCATTCACTTGACCATTTGCAAAGGAATCTCAATAAATAGACCGTGAAAAAAGCGCGTTCCTGCAGTTGAGACCTTGGGAATGGGAATGCACTTATTTCCGATTTTCTCCCCCGGTAGAATTAAGGCAAAGTCATCGTCCTTTGCTTCAGAGAATGATTTAATTGCTGGATGGAAAGAGACAATGCTTCAATTATTTATTCATATTCTGGACTCTGCTGTTTCTACACATGCATATACTGCCACTGTCACTACTTGTGGGTGCATGTATATACTTCATGATATATCTTTAGTGTGCCTTGATAATGTTGCTACGCACTTATCTACTCGGTATTTGCACCCAAAAAAATAATCATATTTTACCCACCGAAATAAAAATAATTCAAATGAATTATCTGATCATTTGCCGTCTTTCTCTGTATCTATTTGTATTCCTTTATCCCCACTATTTTAGTTTTTTTCTACATTCTCCAAAATAGCTCCAAAATAACGTTGCCGAACCGGGGGGGGGGGCAATAATGAGGGGCAAAAGTTAACTTTGAATACAAATTCAAACTACAAAACTAATCGAGTTCGGCATTATCATTGTCAGAACTCGGAAAGTTGGTAAAATACAGAATTTCTCTAATGTGCCTATTCAAACTTTCTTTCAAACTTTTCAAAATGCTTCTCGCTATTTTTCTTACATTTAATTTCACATCCTCTCTCAAATCGCAGCCGGTGTTTATAATTATATCCTATGCCAATGCACACTGGGCAATTTCATTCACAAGGGTTGTTGGCCTGGTAAATCGCACATGTATGTAAATCTGGTTTTAAGAAATGGGAAAAGAAATGGTTTCCTTGCCCTTCAGATCTCATACAGACAAAACTGTGTTTCCCCCGCCAAAAACACCCTCTTCTTTCTCTCTTTCTCCCTATCTCTTCCTTTCACTCACTCTGTCTCTCTATCTCTCTGCGTCAATGAACGCATGTAAGTAACATTGTGTCGATCGCGATTGTAGACAAAAGCGTGAAAGGAAAGGGAAATGAGTCGACGCCAAGAAAAAGTATAACGTTACCGCGTTACGTGAGCCTCGCACAAAAATGAAAATTACGCCTCGATCGCGCTGGGATATGACAAAAGTTGGCAAAAGGAATATCATTCCTCAAGCTGCGCAAAGCTCTGATTTTAATCAGCTTTTCTTTTGCTTCTTTGCCCCTGCTTGGGTGGAAGACGATAACTTCTTTTGACAGGCTCGAGTTTCATTTCGCCGTCTTGGTATCAAGTATCGGATTAGAATGATACCTGAGGCGAAAAGAAATAATCTTTTGCCTTAGCAATATATTCCATGTAGTCCGCTGTCTATGTAAGTTAATAACAGAACGTCCACATGAATTCCAAATGTTTTAGGTGAAGTGTCTGGCGAAAGGTCACAAGGGGAAATATCAAATCATTCTATTTCAAGGGCATGGTTCTACGTGTCCCGATGTCCGCCACGCTGCAATGTTTATCTTTGATTTTGTTGTGTATCAGAGAACTGGTAAGATTTTTGTGACCAGACATTCCTGCGACCGTTTTCGTCAAGGATATAGGTTAGGGTCAGGATTAAATGTGGGCTTTAGGTTCAGAAATGACGCGATAAACCGCCGCAAAAATGCTCCGCGGCCTTTGTTTACGTCTTAATGAATAACAACTGCGCGCAACGATGGTTCTGCGCGTCACCACTGATCTCTGGTTATCCTGTGAGATGCGAAATGTGAAGGCAAGTGTATTACAATTTACGTCATCATTAAAGGTAATACAAAGTGTTGGTATTGGGTCATGAATTTGGTTCAAATGAACATATTGGAAGCATATACGATCCTACAATATTCAGTGATCGTTGTCGCGGTCGAAACCGACTCCAAAGTTATGAAATTGTAAATAATAAACACTTTATGTTCAATAGCTCTCTCTCAAGGTCAAGATATTAATTAAGCTATAAAACAATGTATATTGACTAAATTCGACCGATTAGCTATTCTCGTTCGGAAATTATATACCACAACTACATACTCTGAGATTTTCATGGTCGCAGCAACCATTGTACGGCCGTAGGAGCTATTTGAAATTTATCAAAATTTACCGGGAGCACCGGTAAATCTTTATATTCAATTTTTCTCAAAAGCAGAAATGTTTTAGGGGCTAACATTTCTGACGTTTTTAATACATCCACAGGGGCATCCTAATATATCAAAATTGTAAAGAATCACTATCCACCCATTTTTCAAAATTTCCCTAAACTTTGTAATACCTTTAAACATAAACCTGTCGTCCATCTGAACGTAGTGTTACGTTTACTCGGTCAATTTGTGTTATTGACCTCTGGGCTATAGTTGCCGATGAATGTGTCGTGCCACAAACTCATTTCCACCATTTGAAGCCAAAGTTTGTAAACAAAAAAGCCAAGGATGTTCGCATTTGACTCATATGATATCCAAACAAAATCCATGATTTCCTCTAACTGTGTAGGTATATTGGCAATTACATTTTCCCTGGTTACAAGATGTCCCTTAGAAAGTGAGTGATATCAATGCAATTCCATTTTCTCAAGGTCTCTTTCACCAACGCGTTTAATGAATTCCATGAGCCGAAAGCATTTCATTATCTATGGTGGTAGTAGTCGTCCGTAAATAGAACGGCTGAAATGGAGAGGTGTACAAAGATGTTGCAAAATGGTTTCCTTGGCAATATATGGTACATAGCACAACACGCACACACACAGACTCTCTCTCTCTCTCTCTCTCTCTCTCCCTTTTTTTCTTTTTTCTCATGCTCTCTATGTATTTCTCACTCACTCTCTTCACATACACACACACACACACACACACACACCCTATCCACCCACATCCTTAATACACCCATGGTATATTACCTAGCCTACCGGCGTACACCATCTTTTTTTCAAAATCACATGAGATTGATATTCCAAAATCCTGTAAGGTATCGGATTTACACTTGACTGGAGATGTCAAGGCCCTTGGTTCAATCACGGGTGCTGCCCTTAACTCCTCAGACAAGCCATTTATATCCGCATTTCTTCTCTCCATCTACACGCTTAATGGATACACGGTAGGATGCGAAGGTCATTTTAGTAAAAATGCTCAGCATTTTGTAAACGTCTGTGAAATGGTGCCTGCCTTGAATGCTCCCCAGGGAGTGGAGAGTGTGGATAATTTGTGTGGGGGAGCCTGAATCTGATAACCGGGATATTGGTATATTTGAAAAGCACTAAGAGACATCGTCTAGATGAATCAAAGGCTATAGGCTGTCAATCTAGAGTACCCACACTATCAGGGAGTTTAGAGATACAATTTGCGCATGGGCTTGTACCAAAAAGGCAAAACCCACCAGAGATGAATACTGGACATGCGCTCATGAAAGTTATGTAACATTATTCATTGATGCACCAACGGTACATTCTAAGATACGCAGGTGGAAGTATTCTTTCAAGGGGGCAAACAAAAGGTATTCATGAAGCACATCTAGGACTTTGACAGTTATTATCAAAGTGGAACTTCTCCGTGTGTAAAAGATCTGTGGATATTTGAGGTCATTTGTACCATGTGCTATCTGTAAACTCCCATATTGTATTGTGTCCGGATATGCAACCATGCATGAATGCTTTTTCTAATAGACCGGTTCACGGTAAGCACATGTCCCAAATGACCCCGAATATCCGAAACATGAAGAGGTCCCACTTTGTACATTTTGAAATAATCACTCCGACAGCGATGGAGGTGCTACATAAATATCATTTGTTTCCCCCTTTTCAAAGAATACTTCCACCTGTGCAGGCGCGCCGGAAGCAGTTTGGGATTGGGGGGGCAAACATTCCAGGGGGCTCACCTTCCGAGGGCAGTGACGTAATGAGAAAAAACGTTCGGAAGGGGGGGGGGGCAGACGAAAAATCTGCATCACCACCAGTCTTACACGTTACATGCAGGTCCCGCGGAACGTTTTTCAAAGTGAAGTATTAACGATCAGGTAGAGCGTAAATTGGCGTGGGGTCCAGCCTCGGCAGGGTGTCAAGGGGCTGAGCCCCCGGAAGCTCAGGGATTTTAGGTATTTAATTACGGTTAGATGAGCATCCAGGGGCCTCTTTAAGGCCATTGACGTGTTCCAGGGGGGGGGGAGCCCCCAGAAGCTCAGAGGTTTTAATATTTAACTACGGTCAGATGAGCAACCAGGGGCCGCCCTAGGGCACTTGGTGGGGTCCAGGGGGCAGGGCCCCCGGAAGCTCAGGGGTTTTAGGTATTGAATAATGGTCAGATGAGCATCCAGGGGCCCGCCTTATAGGGCCCTTGGTGGGGTCCAGGGGGCAGAGCCCCCGGAAGCTCAGGGGTTTTAGGTATTTAATTACGGTCAGATGAGCATCCAGGGGCCCGCCTTAGAGCCCTTGGTGGGGTCCAGGGGGCAGAGCCCCCGGAAGCTCAGGGGGTTTTAGGTATTTAATTACGGTCAGATGAGCATCCAGGGGCCCGCCTTAGGGCCCTTGGTGGGGTCCGGGGGCGGAGCACCCGTAAGCTCTGGGGTTTTAGGCATTTAATTACGGTCAGATGAACATTTTTTATGCCTTATTTGTGACATTGGCAGGTCACTTATTTTTTGTCTCCGTCTTTCTTTCTTTTTCTCTTTAACATACTTTTTCAAAAAGTGAGGGGGGAGGGGCTCGAGCCCAGCCACTTTGCAGACCATGTCATAAAGGCTTCTAAATAAGCGTATTTTTCGCCCGACTGTAATTTGGGAATTTCTTATTTTCCAACAAACGCATAAAAAGGTACGACTTTAAAAAAAATGGAGAAAAAATACCGGAAAATCATGTCATAACAGCAACATGTGTAAATCACTGGTATCGTATAGATATACCCCCCCCCCCCCCATCAGTACGCCAGCGTTCAGGGGCTCATGTCTTCTCACCCCTATAACAAAACCAAAAAAACAGACACGTTTTCCCATTCTCGCACAATGTGTCCACGATATGCGCGTATCGCTATTATAAACCGTATAGGTAGCATGCGCAATGTTTATAAAAATTTAATTCCTGTGAACTTTCCTTTTCTTTGAATGGAATGGTATATGTGCTTTAATTCAGGTTTTTATTATTGTTATGTTCTTTTGGGTTAAAAATACAAACCATGTTTATTCCTTTACTGCTTTTTTTTTTTTTTTTTTGGAGGGGGGGGGGCGTTTTGGGGGGGGCAAAAATGCGTTTTGCCCCCCCACTTTTTTGACTGGGGGGGCAACTGCCCCCCCTGCCCCCCCACTTCCGGCGCCTATGCACCTGTGTATCATGGAGTGCACTGATTGTCAGTCATAAATGAATGATGATTACATACCTTTCATGAGCACGTATCCAGTATTTGTCTCCGTGTATTTCACAATTTGGTCTGCAATGACGTGTATCTGCTCATGCTCAGACTGCAACTATGAACTGGCTTATTGATTGAATATACAAACACACAAATTATCTAGCTTTTTTATTTTCAGGGAAGTAGAGTTATTAATTTGAAATTGATTGAAATCCCAAGGTGAAAAACAAACCCCAAATTAAAAACATCTGCGCACACTATCCTTGAAGCTGGTTTATGAATATGTGTGTTAAAACAAATATGAATTATTCATATGAAAATCGTTTTTCTAAATCAATTTATAAAACTAGCAAGGTTGGGCTTAGAGGCTTTGTTTCTGCATAACGAAATCAAAATTAATACTGAATCAGCAAGCCAATGACACTGCTCTCAGAAATTGCCATGTAATAAGTTTTTGCTCCATTAAATGATTTGTTTCATGCCTTTTTCTTCGTCACAAATTGAAAGCTATTCATGTGAAATTGGCATGTATGCTATGAGTATCGGATCTGTTATTATATAGTACATGCAGTTGACGCCCCCACATTGATTCCTCCACATCTAAAAGGCTGAATAGTGAAGAGAGAATAGTTTTGAATTGTCTAATGTTTATTTCTCCAAATTAATCAGAACACGTCGTGTAAAATGCAAGTTCGATTGCTCGAAAGAATTTAGAGTCCTTGACTATACAAAAATAGATTCGAAATGAAATTGTGATTTAATTCAGCTAGATAACTAGATACATTTGAAACTGTTGCACTTCATGATTTGTGATCTTTGTAAATAAAAAGAAAAAGGGAAGAGGAAGAAAACACTATAATTAAAGTTTAGTATCTGAAGCACGGTAGTAAAAGATCAGTATAATACTGTAACACACACATAATAAACAGAAAGAATGTAAAATATGAATTTTAACGCAGACGCTAAAAATGTGCCTGTTCGAGAAATATAGATTGTGTGAGGGAAACAAAATTGTCTACGTAATATAGCAGATGAGAGAGATAGAGTGGAAGAAATTAGGGACTAGAGGATATGGAAGAGAGGGGGAGATGTTAAGGGGTAGGAAAAGGGACACACAGAGGGGTAACCAAAAAGGGTGAGCAAGAGGGGTTGAGTGAGAATGATAGCGAGAGAAAATGAAAAAAACTGAGAGAGGGAGGAAAGGAGAGAGGGAGGAAAGGAGAGAGGGAGAGGGGGGAGAATGGAAGGAAAAAAGGGTGAAGAGACAGGGAGAGAGAGTAAAAATTGAAGAGGTGAAAAGAGAGAGATAGAGAGACAGACACTTGGGGAAAAGGGGAAGAAAGCGAGAGAAAGAGAAAGATGATGGGGGATGTGGTGCAATACTTGGTGGATGAGAGTATGCAGAGTAGAATGGATGAGAGGTGAGAGGGGATGAGATAAAACTGGGATAATCGGATGGTGTGATTGATGAACTCAATTTGAAAATTAAAGAGAAGGTTGAGTTCTGGGAAGAGGTGAAAAATACTTTGTGAGCTTTATCATTCTTATTATGCAAGTGTGGAAGAACATCAGATATGACATGTTCCCTGAAAAGCATGGCTCTTCAAATGCCTTCATATTCTAAATATGTCATGTAACATCGTAAAAATCCGGGTAGGATTTTTACCCCATGTGTTCGTGTAGTCCCATATCCATCTATATGTGTACAGTGTTTGTAACTTTACCAAGACTTGGCCAAATTTTGTATCATTTTGATGATTCCAGAACCTTGCAATACACACAAATTCGTATATGCTAGATGATCAACCTTTTCTGGTCGATTCCACACCGTTTCTTTCACAATGAAATCGCATGACCAGAACTCAACTTCATCTTTAAACCCAGACGGGGAATAGCTAGCCATGCAAGCCATTGATATGATCAGAGTGGTCCAAAGAAAAATACAATAACAATCCCGTTCAGTCCCCTGGCATAATCACTGCAGTCCAAACAATTCCTAGTTAAAATAATATATCCAAAAATAACATATCATATAACCAAAAGAAAAAGTAATTTTGGCGTTATCCTAGTTAGAATAATATATCCAATAATAACATATTTTATAGCCAAAAGGAATATTAATTTCTGCGACCATAAGAGTCCCTGGCCTAAACACTATGCCTAGAACGAGTTATAATTACCGAGAATTATTGTTGGCTCTGTCAACTTCAGAATACCATACCGCAGAGGGAAGAGGGTTATTTTTATTTGATGTTGTAAAGTTCTTAACCTAGAAGCTGAAGCAAACTGATCTATTTTCTCTTTATAATATACTATTTTCTTGAACATTTAGGCGAATTTTTAAAAACATGTAAAGTAAAAGTACTTTAATGAATTTGCCAGCAGTTGTCAGTGCCTTAAGCAGAATTTTAAAAAGGAATAAATTCTGCTTATAATAATAATGCAAGGGTTAACAGTCAAATCAGTGGCGTGACGAGGTTCAATCTATAAAAAGGGGGTGGGTGAATTAACAAGAGGGGGCATATGACTACGCGATGAAGACGCCAGCGAATAATCTGAGCACACTCGGTAATGCACGTCTTTTCAGAGAAGTGAACACTCCTCCTTCTCCTCCTCGTTTCCCTTCCTTCTCTATATCTCTCCTCTTTTCCTCTCTCTTGTTATCGCCATAACTGGGGAGTGGGGGTGGGGTCATGTAACTACGTCATTTATAGGCCGGTGGATAATCTTAGCCTATAGCAGGTAATTTAGATTTGTTTGTTTTATTTAAAGGTAAAGACCAGTTATGGTCATGCGATTGCATTGTGAAAGAAACGTTGTGGAATCGATCAGAAAAGGTTGATCATCTAGCATCTAGCATCTGCAAGGTTCTGGAATCATCAAAATGATAAGAAATTTGGCCCATTCTTCGTAAAGTTACAAGCACTATACACAGAAAGATGTATATGGGACTACCCTATATCTCTCACAGACCATGAGAGAATCAAATTTACCAAATATATGAATTAGTAGTATTTTCCCGGCAAATTTTTTATTATCATGTATTAGTTAAAACATATTCTTTCACATGATTGGTAATGAGAGCTTCCATTTCATTTTTTGAAATTGGGGCGTTTCCAATACTGGTCTTTACCTTTAAAGACGTGCGCACAGTTTTTATCCCTAACCTTTCCCTCCCTTTTCTCCTTTTCTCTCCCCTTTCTTATTTTTCGCCTTTCGTTTGGGGTGGGGGAGACACGTAGCTACCCCCACTATGAAAGTCACAGGCGCCTAATCTTAGCACAGTTGGTAATGCAACGGGTTTTATTCAGACAGTCCTTCTCCATTTCCTATCCATTTATTCTCTTCCTTCCATGTTTTCCCCACGAATGTCCCCTATTCTCCCTTTTCCATCACTCAATCGGGGAGGGCCACTGAGCTACGCCACTCCGTCACCTAGAAGCATGTGCATAATCTTAGCATAGCATGTGCATAGTATGTGTTGCAAATGGTTTAATTCAGAGAAGTAGAAACATCCTTTCTCCCTCTAATTCCCGTTTCTTCTCCATCCCCCCCCCCTTTCTAATTTTGTAAACAAAATCGATAGGGCGGCAAGTAGCATCGCCACCATGACACATAGAAGCTGGTGCATAATCTAAGCATAGTAGGTGATGCAGGGTTTATTCAGAGAATTGAAGGACGCCCCTTCTCCTTATCCTTACCCCCTTTTCCCTTCTTTTCATCCCCTATTCCCCCTTTTCCAACATGTGATGGATAAGGAAGGCACTGGTCCTGATGACTCTTAGCAGCCGGTGCAGAATTTTAACATAGTATATAGATCAACCAAGAGCTTTATTCAGACTAGTCTTCCTTTTTCTTTCCCTTCGTCATTCCCTTTTTTGCACCGTTCGATAGGGGAGACACGTAGCTACGCCATCAGCACACTTCGAAAGCCGGTGCTTAATCTTAGCACAGGAGAAAACTCAAGGGTTTCATTCAGTGAAGTGGCGACACTCGTTGAGTAAGAGCCTACTACATACAACCTGGTAATCATTCAAATGCGCGAAGTGCATTGTTGGATCAACTCCTCACTGACAGCATCGGCTTTCTCCCAGCCACATTTAACTTGCAACACTTGCTAATGCACTTCCTCCCCTCCCCCTAAAAAAGTAAGTTCACACAAAATTTAAAAAAGTAATGTCCAGTCACACCGACGAGACTTACAGTAAATCAAGAAAAAAAATAGTCCTTGAATCAATCCTTGGATCATCAAAATCTACCCAGAAATCATGCAATTCACCCCCAAAAATATAATAAAAACCTAGACACCGGCAAAACCAACTATAGATCGAGCGAAACATGACGTGTTCCCGAATTATTAAGAATCCTCTTTTTACTGAAAAAGGGCAGTTTACAAAAATAAAACTTTTTAACCATGTCACATTGACAAAACCGACAAATGACAGAATGAAAAATAAATTTCCTCCGAATAGACAAGATTCCCCGTTACATAAAAATATTAATAAGAATTACTAATGATAATAATTGTAAGAGTGACATGTATATAGCGCTTAATACTATTCATTCTAAACGCGCTGTACTATTACCCCCCCCCCCCCCACCCCCGCATGAGTCGAGCGAGCCTGATAAGTCGCTCTGGCATTCGAGGATATTTCTTTCCTACTGAGTACCCATAATATATCACACCTGGGGAGAAAGTGGCAAATGTCTTGACAAATGACATTATTGTCGAGGCGACACTCGAACCGCGGACCATGTGATCCATAGTTTAGTGTCGTATCCACTACACCCACCAACGAGCCTGCCAAAGAACGCGTAGAGCATTACATTTCCTCTAAATGGGAAAGATTCGGTCGGTTTGTGTAGGTTTGGCGGTATCTAATTATAGTGCTCTATAATGGAAAGCAAGAATCGAGTGACTAGCCTAGGAGAAAAGAGAGGGATAGAATGGCGCCTCACAATGCCATAACTGCTTCCAAAGGCAATGAATAGACGGTGCAGATAGTCATTCCAGTACAGGTTAATGGTGAAGTTGGGTTGTACTCGTGTGGAAGAAACTGTCTGAATGCGATTAGGAAAGGTAGATGCTTTTGTACTTGAAGACAATCAAAATATACGATAAGTTGTTGGAATGATCAAAATTTCAGTTGAATCAAATTTACAGTGAAGATCGCATTCACTGTGTCAAGAAATAGGAGTGCTTCTGACAACGATATCCAAACCAAGTTTACTCACTATACTTTTCCTCGCTTGGCTCACTTTTACCTCCCCCTCTCCCAAATTCAGAATTTGGAAAAACGCTATACAAACAGAAACCGTAACCCCCCCCCCCCCCCCTTCCCACCCCAACCCCTTAACAAATTGTGCCCGTGCGCCTAAGATGACAACGCTAAGCCGAAAAGATGAGCAAATGACACTGAGAAGATGATTCGGATGAATATCATCTAAATCATAGGAGGTATTATAAATCTCAGTGCTTCTTGACAAAACACGGTATATTTTATGACAATGTCATCAATCAAAAGCTCCTACTTTTGGCATAAGGGGTTATAAACGAGTAAAACAACATTTAAAAAAGAAGAAAAGGCAAAACATTCGGTGGGCAGGGGATTATTATAAAGCTGAACAGATTATGTAGACACTCCCAGTCACTCCTGTAAAAACGGTTTGATCGACGATGATGATGGTAATAATAGCTGCAATGCAGTACATTTCACAAATATACACACTTTAGAAAATATTTGTAGGAGAGCAAATATATAAAATATGTCTTCCTTTAATCTCACGTATTGTTTTCTCTCATTTCAACAAGATACTGAAAGGTTTTATCAAAATATATGCTGAAATTCTTGTATCAAAAAGAAAAATTAGGATAGCATATATTGAATAAGATTAATGATAATGAAAATAGTTAGAATAATATAATACAAACAATAATGATAATGATAATAATAATAACAATGATTGTAATAATTATGATAAGAATGGTAATAATAGTAATGATAATAATAATTATGGAGTCTTGTATATCGGTCATGTCTGGCATATTGCCACTCCTGGCACTCCATTATTATTACTATGGCTTTAGAACGGATGACGTGACAGCGTTCAAGTCTTTTAAAGCCCGTCTGTACTAGTTTGGCCAGGAGGGATGAGACCACCCAGCGTGGTCACTGACAAGTGGTTATCTCATCAAATCAGCTCTCAATTAACATAAGGAAAGGAGGATCATGGGGGACCAACGGGCACCGCTTAGGCATTTTTTGCTATATAGAGGGCGCAAGTAGCTCTGAGTAGTGCAGTGGGGCTTTAAGGAATTGATTCCTGCCTGTTAGCCATCTAACTCACCTTGGTAAGGTGTGGCAAATACAGAGTGCGACAGGGATTCGAACTCCGTACATTGCAGCTCACATGCAGTCCTGAGTCTCATTCACTGGACCACAATATACCTCTTATTCATCCCCGTGTCTCAACTTACATTAATCAAGGACTTATGATATCTCATTTATATTATATTCCCGTCCAAAAATGAATTATTAAGGTGCTTCCCGGAGGACATTCAATTTTTATAATCACGATGATGGTTTCATATTTCAAATTTTAGATGGAAATATATCAGCTGGAGGAAATGGATGAAAGATTGATATTCTTTGCTTTAAATGAGATTTGCATGATGATTTTCTTGCAAATAATGGTTGCAAAAGCTGTGGCCTTCGTTTAACACCTTTATTTGCGCACAGAGACGCTGAGTAACTATGTGATATGCGCTGAACAGAAAGGAATATTATGTACTCACTCAGGCGCGTACGCAGGGGGGGGGGGGGGTTAACCCCCCCCCTCCCCTTGAGTTTTTTTTGTATGTGTATGTTTTGTGTATGTTTTGGGGGAAACCCCCCCCCCTTTTGATTTTGATTTTTGATTTTTGATTTTTTTTTTTTTCAAATAAAAAAATGTCGATGGGCCAAAAAAATATATGTTCTCTTACCCCCCCCCCCCCCCCCCCTGCTTATTCAGCGGCTTGCTGAGTCGTTGCGAAATTTTTGGCCCGATTTTAACCCCCCCCCCCCCCCCCCCCCCCTTGAAAAAATCCTGCGTACGCCACTGTACTCACCACTTATTATCACATTATAACTTGAAGCGTATATGCTCTTATGGCCATAATGAGTCCAAGGAATTTGAAAGGTAGCTAAAAGAAATGATTAAAAGGGGTGTCGCTTAACGAGACTACGTGTCTTTCAATCGGGTATAACGACTACGTGACGACGCGACCGCAGTATTCACGAGCGTGCAACATACGCGAAACCTAAGCGTGAGGAAAACTTCGGTCTGTTTCGAGAACGCTAGCGCGCTGACCGTAAATCCATTCGTTTACGTGCAGTTGTCCAAAAGAAGTGGTAGATGGCGCAAACCAGTATTTACCATGCTACACCCCCTTAAGATAAGAGAGTAGGATTTGCATGTGGCGTAGCAAATATAAAAGGAACTGGCATATACGCCCCCGTCGGGTCGGCTGTTCGACGGTGGAGCCACTGCCCCTGTTTGTGTACCAAGAGTACCTGACTGCCAAAATCTTGGAGGTCGCTGGCCACTCTGCCCGCGACAGCAAGAAATCTAGTAATATGTGAGTTGGTCTAGCGGTAATGTACGCAAGCAGCTCTTTATTTTCGCCTACAAATTGATTCTGATAGGACCCATGTTCGAAACTGAGTCATATCGTTTTGATGGTGATCTTGAAGGTCGGTATAGACGTAAATAACCAAATATGATGGATACACGTCTGTTAAGGCCCGGTCACACAGAGGGGACGCATGGGGGACGCACGGCCAGCGCATTGGAAATTTGCAATTTTGGCCAGTGCGTTGTCGTTCGCTAGGTATGCGTCATCATTCGTTACTCGTTCGTCGAGCGCGCTGGACCAACGCTGGACCAACGCTATGCATTCGTCGTCATTCGCTGTGTGCGTCGGGATTTTTTAACATGCTCAAAAGTGTGCGCGGAGCTCGACGCATGAATGTACACGCCAAAGGGACGCCAGACATGCGCGGAGCGCGCTAGACCAACGCCAGACATACGTGGAGCACACGCCCTGTATACGCGCAGCGCGCTAGCAACACGCTATGCATTCGGTGTCAGCTCGCTAGCTTCTCCCAAATCCTGACCAAAGTCGGAATCACGACTTTTTCTGATTTTTAATGCGCCGGCCGTGCGCTCCCCATGCGTCCCCACTTCTCCTGCCCCCGTCCCGCTTAAAAATACTTTGTTTTAGTTTTGATAAACATAAACTCTTTAGTGGCAGTATAGGTGCCATGTAAATCTAATTTAAGTACATATACATTCATTTTTTTTATATGCCCCTAGTGCACTGCTATTCTACCACTTACCAAAAATATCATACGGAGCGACACGCACTTACCCCAAAAGACGCACTAAAGTGCCTAAAGTTATTTTGTCCATTTTGATAGATTTATCTGCACAGCCCGAGAAAAATGTCAATATTAGTGCAAAATTTATCACGATATTGAGTACAGTGTGTACTAAAAAACACATTTGCAGCAGTACTTTTTTTTAACCACTGCCATAATTATAAAAGAACTACACACTTGACTAAGGCAACAAATCCGAAATGATTTTGCCCAGAGGCCAATAAATTATCATTATTTACAAGCGAGTGGATGTATTGATTGTTGAGGAGGCTCACAACAATTATAGTGATGCTCTCAGGGAACGGAAGCTCTCCAACAGGTTCAAAGAAAATCCTTTTTTTTCCCTCTCTTATTCTCACTTTGAAAGGAAGAAAGTGTGATTCTCGGCGAGGAAAATGCTGGAAAGGAGCAATGAAGGTCGATAAAGACTCGGCCTTGAGTTTTCGCTTGCAGGTTATAGGGTCGCGACATTAGAATGATTTATTTCAAAAACTGTTATAGATCTATATTGACATTTAGAAATTTCATTCAAAAGTACTGAGAAACTAAATTAAGGCGAGTGAAGGTTCACTTTCTATTTGTATTAATAAAACACTTTTTTCCCCTACATTTGTAGATAGTCTTTCCTCATTAATACATTCTTCTGTATGTTAACCTCTCTCTCTCTCTTCCTTAGTCAATCTATCTTTCCCTCCCTTCTCTCCCTCTCTCCATCTCTCTCTTTCTCTTTCTCTCTCTCTCTCTCTCTCTATCCTTCTTTTTATATCGTTATCCGCCTCTCTATATATTTACATCTCCCTTTATCTCTTCTCTTCTTTCGTTCACTACTTACAACCTAAATTGTATTTGTGTATCTATATATCTATCCATATTGACATCTCTCTCTCTCTCTCTCTCTCCCACACCCTCCAAAACCCTCACTATCCATCCTTCCATCTCACCCCTTCTTTCATCAGTCACTCATTGCAATCGAAGAAATGAAAGAGAGCTCAAAAACCTCTCCACAATTGACTTGCAACCCTGCACCCCTATGATAGCACACTGAGACATGGGGGCTCTGTACCATCTTCGCCGGCAGCAGGACAGCTTATCAACGACCCGAACCCCAAACAGGGCTCATCTCCAAGCTCAAACAGGGGAGTCGGGTTTGCGTCGGCGGGGCATGCCTTGCTATTATAAGCACTCCAACATGAAACTAAACGCCCCGTCGTTTTGGCGGCATTGGTGTTATGTTGTCCGCCACCAGCAGGCCTCCTCTGAAGGCAAGATGGTATTCTAAGTACCTGTATCCATGCATGCAAGTCATGAATTTTTTTTTTTTTTTTTATCTACACCAAGTTTAGCGTTGGGGAAGCAAAACGAAAAGATTCGATTTCGATGGCAGAGCCCGAAAAGTCAAAATGCTCAGGCGAAAATAAACCGGATACGTCACGAATGTGAAGGGAAAGTGCAAGCTAGGAAAACGAAAAACATTTAAAGATAAAGGTGAGTTCTGGATATAAAAAAAAGAATTCTCACAGAATCAAACGAAACTTACACTGTGTGTTCAAGATTACAAATAAATGTCATTTGCCAAACAATTTTGGTAGAAAATGTTTACCGGCTGAGTAATGAGCATAGAAAGATTAGGAAATCAAGGTTAGTAGCCCCGACACCATTTGTGTAGTCCCATATACATCTCTTTGTGTACATTGCTTGCTACTTTACCAAGACTGGGCCAAATTTATTGTGATTTTGTTGACTCCAGAACTTTACAGTACACACCAATACTTACATGCTACATGATCAACTTTTTCTGATCCATTCCACACCTTTTCTTTAATGCAATCAGATGACCAGAACTCACCTTTATCTTTAATGTATTATTGCATTTCAGTGCTTGTGTCTTTTGATTGGAAAATCTCTTCACGTTTAAACAAAATCTACCTAAACTGTAAATAACAAATTGATAATTTTGACTACTAGCGTACGAACAGGGGGCTAGTGGCTGTAGCGCCCCCCCCCCCCCAACTCACTTCAACCCAATTATTTAGAAATTAAACTACCATTAATCAGGCAGCTGTCTTATTGTAGTCAACCAGTGATGTAGTCTGTTTTGTTAGTTTTAATATCTCTTAAGTATTTCGATAACGAAATTAGAATTAGTATTTGCACTAACTACAAAATATGGCAAAATCGTACCGGTAAACCTTTAACTCTTGTTAACAGTTAATTTTATGTATGCACGTGTCGAATGTCTCAACATTTTCGTTCAAGCCACTGCCCCGTCATCTGAATCATAAAAAGATTGATATATGTCGACATAAACAAAATTAAATACGCAGGTTTATAACCTCATTCGCCGAATAATTCCAAGATTGACATTTGCTTGATTTGACAATATGGCCTAGGTATGGATAAATCGGTAGCATCGACCCTTAGCAAACTGCGTTTTAATGGAAAGCCAAAATTTACTTTCATTTATGTAGGCATATGCGATCCTTTTGAAAAGACAGGATTTTGCTCTTCGCCATGTTTGTAATAATTTTCTTTTTTTTCTTTTTAAATAATGTTGCTTAATTTACGGCTGGATTGCTCTATTCCTAGAAAAAATAAAGTTGAAGAACAAATAATGAATCAATCGTAAAAGATAATCTCTTACGGTTGTTTAATTATTTCTTCTTCACTTGTCTAAATTAGTTAACCTCCGCAGGACTGTTATTATTTCTTTTCTCATATATAACTGTACATATATATATATATATATATATATATATATATATGCGTGCGTGTATGTGTGGGTGTGCTTGGGTGTGCAGTTGTGTGTGATGAGGGTGTTCGGGAGTGTGCGTGTGGGTGTGTGATGTGTGTGTGTTTAGATGATATTCGGTTTGATGAATGGGATGTGACATGAACAGAATTACACATTCACTTATTAATGAAATCATTCTCCGCTTGATTAAGTATTTACTCAAAGCTCAAACTCAGAAAAGATTTCTCATTAGATTTGGTGCGTGAAAGTAGAATGATGTATCTAAACATTTACGTCATGAGTATTCAAACAGTGACAATATACTCCGGCATATTTCAAAGAGATAGAACAATAGTTTGCTTCAACGAGATTCATCATTCAAGTGAAGCAATATATATCTTGTTTTTCAATCATTTTGTTCCAATTGTAGTCATAAATTAAAAAGTCAAAGATACATTTGAGACACATTGCTCATTTTGTTATTTTAAATATATTAATTTCAGATAAAACCATGCCAGTGTGTTCAATAAATTCATCCTTTCATTCGTTCAATCATTGATACACATATAACCCCTCCTTGAAACTCTACTTTGTATTAAAATCCATTTCGTCTATTTACAAAGGAACAGGAAATTGCCCTTTCTGCTTGTCATCAACGTCATCTTTAGGTGAAAAGTAGGTGAAAAGTAGGTGGATTAGGGAAGATTTTGTAAGACTAAAAGGATGATATACAACATGCATATAATACACACAAAAAAATTCGAAGTATATCGAGTAACGTAACTACGAAGTGGGGGGGGGGGGGGACTTAACAAGCTAATAATACGTTCTCCCAATCCCAAAACCTCATCCTAGTCTATTGTCCTATTTTTTCTTCTTAAAATTTCGTACGCAGAGATTTTCCCTCCCCTTTCCCTCTGTATTCCGCAATCTAACACTATTTATGGTTTGGATTAAAATAGCTGTGTTATAATGCTTTGGGCATTTTCAGATGATTTTCTAAAACTTGTAAAGAAGTCAAATTAGGCAAATCCACAGAGGAGCGCTAAAAACCACTTAATTTAGCGAGTTCACTGATGCGAAAAAAGTGCCGTTTTCGGCGGACACTTCTTTGTCCTCTTAAAACGGCTGTTTCACTCAATGATCACAGCGTGTTCAGAGAAATTCGAAATATATCTATATTTAGGGATGAGCATGCATGCAGAAGGGTAGACAGCAGGGGTGAATAAGTCTGTGGGGGTTTGGGTGCTTTTTTTTTGGGGGGGGGGGTTCTTGTATTCATTTTTGTCATGTGCGTAGCTTAAATCAAGAGACATTAGGGAACTGAACAAATTCATTTATAATCAAGAGAAACTGTGGATGGCTTAAACGAATTTGGGGTTGAGCCCCCCACCCCCCTTCCTCTTATACCCTACCCCTCTAGAACAGCTACTGGTGGAAAGTTTAACCAGTGTGGACGATTGCTTGGGTGCATATGTTTCAGAAGGTCGCATAGGCCTGCTTTTGTGCTTCTCTAATGAATTGCCCATCGCCCTATCAGATAAGTAGGTCAATAAAGATGGTTTGTCATGGCAACTGAAATTGAAATTGGAATTGAATTGTGAGTCCATGTTCTCTAATTTGCTATGGAAATGGGGGTTTGAAAGGAAAACGAAGCCAGAATAATAGCGGATTCATTCCAGTGTGTGTACATATAGAAATCATTGGCTGTGACAGATTAGAGTGATATCCAGGGTCGGTCAATATACAAATGTGATAGGAATTATTATAAATCTATGAAAGGCTTTCAACTCTATATGTCCATTAATTGAAATGATAATAACAAAAAAAATACTATGTTTTAGAGTATATCACTTTTCAATCCCTCTATGCTTTGCTTTAGAATATATAGAGCTAAGATAGAAATATACGATCATGATAGAAATACAATTCAAATCCAATCAAACCGACTTAACTAATACTTAGACTAATCTCAAAGTGCTGCTGAAGAAATGAGGTTTCAATCTGTTTGTTAATTAGCCATTACTTTGTTCTGCTGCTGCTACTTGGAATGAGTGCGTCAAGTTTCGAGATTCAAATTTTATTGTCCATATATCGTTTGCTTACATTTTTTGTCATAAATTGAACTCTCTTTTCTTTTCTCTCGTTATCCTTTCCCTCTCCCTCTCTTCCAATGACAAACTGATTATCACCATTTTACAACTTACAATCTTTCTTTTTTTCTTCATACTTTAAGTTATTACTGAATTATTAAATCAACTGTTTTTAATGCATTTTTATATGATACAATGTGAGCAATGTACTCTAACTTATTACTGAATTTCTAAATCTACTGTTTTAATGCATTTTTATATGATACATTGTAAGCCGATTATTGTTAGTCTTTGGACTTTTTATTTGGTATATTTGTTATAAAACCGAAATTGAATTGAATTGAATTGAAAATCGTCAAATCGATGAATAAGGGGTATATAGCAAGTAGCGATGCAGTGTAAAAACAATGCATGGGCTGAATGCTTTTTCCCCCTCTTTTTTCAGTTTAATTTTGGCCATTGCAAGTAGTGGGTTATTGATGTAGACAAATGCTCATGTACCTGTTACAGCTCATGTCATGTTTGTTATTACCAGAGAAAAAAAGTTGTCAGTCAGTCACGTAATAATGTCTGGCAGGGAGGTCTAGAAGGTAAACCCATTTCTTGCATAATTTAAATACTAGGACACTACTGGCGTTTACGTTTCACAGATAGGACATGCATGGATTATTCATAATTCCTGCAAAGATGTTGTTGGCTTCAAAAGAGACATGGTATCTTTAATGATAAAAACAAGAATGGGTCAGCGTCCTAATAGCTCTCAACAGACAGTATATGACAAGAACATTGTTCTGAGTCGCATCAAACATAAATGGTAAATTGAAACAAATAGCAATACCGTTATTTCCACTGATCAAAAAAAGCACTCAAGAGCAAGAAAGACAGAGAGGGTGAACAGAGAAACAGTGAGAGTGACAGATCGACTGAGAGAAACAAAAAAGAAAAAGAAGGATGAAAGGCAGAGAAATAGAGAGAGAGAGAGAGAGAGAGAGAGCGAGAGAGCGAGAGAGAAAGAGAGAGAGAGAGAGAGAGAGAGTAGAAACGAATCGGGAGCTGCAAAGACCTGTACGTTAGGAATGCTTTGAAAAAGATGAGTAATGGCTTTGACTTTGTAATTTGTAAGTACAATATATATCATGGGGTACGTGTTGGACAATTAAGTTAGAAATATTACGTGGAGTATTAAAAATCACGATTGTTAGAGAGTGAATATTTTGATACGAATTATTGTAACTGATTTCTAATTCTTTATCTTTGTAAAGTTTCAGGCTGTCAAAGGGTCATTTAGCTATTTGGTCATAGTTAAAAAAAACCAGTGCCTTATGTATTCAACAAATTCAAGAAGAATAGTGGTATAGTTTACGTCATTTAATAGTGTTAAAAAACTTCCACAAGCATAAATCATGCGCTTTTGTCATTTTATTGCAGAGGTTCTTGTAGGTCAACAATATTTTGCTGCCATTTCTTTTTATTCGCCCTCGTCGATAGAAAAAACAAAAATATGTCTGAAGAACATGTAATTCATCTGTGAAAAACGTGTGCGTGCGTGCGTGAACATGTATGTGTATAAGCTATTTATGTTCGTATATTTATGTGAGTGGTTGGACTGAAATGAACAAACACAAGATTTTAACAATTAGTTTTCTTCAAAACGTATTAGTACTTGAAGTTACTAAAAAATTACTAAAATCAATTAACAGAAACCAATCGATGTAATAGTAACTGATGTATGGGTGGTGTATGATCCGACAAATGGTTCATTTTGTGTTAACAACGAACTAATATGTATATATATATATATATATATATATATATATGTATATATATATATAAAGTGGCAAATTAGTACAGACTTTGCCTCATATAAAGACCTATATTTTAACTTTTGAAGTGTAATGAAAGCATCATTTTTTGTCCATCTTTAATATTGAAGCCTTCACATCCCTTTTTCTTTGTATGAATGTGAGTACTCTGATTATATGAACAAGTTATTCAAAAACTAGAGCATTTAATTTGAGGCGCTGTTATTGATTCTTATTCAGCATTTTACCTCTAATCTTTCTTGATAATACGACGATTATGACCGACCTAGAAATAGATCGGTTTTCCTGAACCGACAACTAGTTTCTGAAAACGATTTCTCACCTTATTCACTCTCTCTCTCCGTTATTAGTCAAGGTCGATAATACTTTTTGATCAATATTCAAGCGTTCAGGAAAACTACAGTTGAATTTGCCATCAATATTAGAAGAAGATTGACCGATTTTAAATGAGGGTTTTGATTTCATTTTTGTCACACCTCCACGCTTTTAGACGACTGTTAAATGGAACAAGCATTATTTTAAGAACTTCTGAAATGTAAGGTACTTAGATTCATCTAATGAAATACCAAGAGTAAGACATTTATTTATTGCAAATTAATCTCTATTTAATTTCATTCAAAAGAACCTCATTTCGGTGATATTTTTGTTCTCATTTTGTCTACGTATAGTTGTCGTGGTCTTGTGGATACGTCACCGGACTTTGGATCACATGGCTCGCGGTTCAAGTCCCACCGCGGCACTAATGTCCATTGGCAAGATATTAAACGACATTTGCAACTCTCCGCCAATGTGTAGTAAATGGGTTCCTGATTCCTGATATGAGTTTAAGCGCCTTGAACATCGATTGGGATTGGTACGTGCACAATATAAATGTAGCTATTTTTTTTATTTGTATTGTAATAGTATAAATATTATCATTATTGTTATAATTATTAATATCATTATTGTTATAATTATTAATATCATTATTGTTATTGTCATTATTTTTGTTATTATTATTATTGTTGTTACTACTGTTATTATTGTCGTTACTAATAATATTGTTGTTGTTATTATCATCATCATTATCATCATCATCATCTTTTTCATCATTATTTTTCCGATTTAAATTAACACCAATCATTCATCAAAACAAATTCTTGGACATGATTACAACATACATTATATAAGTATCACAACATGCACCCTTGCCCTTCTCTCTCTCTCTCTCTCTCTCTCTCCTCTCTCTCTCTCTCTCTCACACACACACTCTCTCTCTCTCTTTCTCTCTCTCTCTCTCTCTCACACACACACACACACTCTCTCTCTCTCTCTCTCTCTCTCACACACACACACACAATCTCTCTCTCTCTCTCTCTCCCTTTAAATTTCCCCTCTTTTCTCTATCTCTCGGTCTCACATGTCGCTTCTCTTCTACATGCCTGTCATTTCTTTTAACCGCTTACCGCTGTCTTCATTTTTTTACTTTTTTTCTCTTTCCTTCTCTCTCTCTCTCTCTCTGTCCCTCTCTCTCTCTCACACACACACACTTTCTCTCTCTCTCTCTCTCTCTCACACACACATTCTCTCTCTCTCTCTCCCTCTCTCTCTCTCTCACACACACACACTCTCTCTCTCTCTTTCTCTCTCTCTCTCACACACACACACAATCTCTCTCTCTCTCTCTCCCTTTAAATTGCCCCTCTTTTCTCTATCTCTCGGTTTCTCTTCTACATGCCTGTCATTTCTTCTCCATTTTCTTTCTTATTTTTAACCGCTGACCGCTGCCTTCATTTTTTCACTTTTTTTCTCTTTCTCTCTCTCTCTCTCTCTCTGTCTCACACACATACACACACACACACACACTCTCTCTCTCTCTCTTTCTCTTTCTCTCTCTCTCTCTCACACACAATCTCTCTCTCTCTCTCTCTCTCCCTTTAACTTTTCCCTCTTTTCTCTATCTCTCGGTTTCTCTTCTATACATGCTTGTCATTTCCTCTCCATTTTCTTTCTTATTTTTAACCGCTTACCGCTGCCTTATTTTTTTAACTTTTTTTCTCTTTCTCTCTCTCTCTCTCTCTCTCTCTCTCTTTCTCTCTCTCTCTCACACACACACACACACACACACACACACACTCTCTCTCTCTCTCTCTCTCCCTTTAACTTTTCCATCTTTTCTCTATCTCTCGGTTTCTCTTATACATGCTTGTCATTTCCTCTCCATTTTCTTTCTTATTTTTAACCGCTTACCGCTGCCTTCATTTTTTCACTTTTTTCTCTTTCTCTCTCTCTCTCTCTCTCTCTCTCTGTCTCATACACACACACACACACACACACACACACACACACACCACCACCTCTCTCTCTCTCCCTTTAACTTTTCCATCTTTTCTCTATCTCTCGGTTTCTCTTCTATACATGCTTGTCATTTCCTCTCCATTTTCTTTCTTATTTTAACCGCTGACCGCTGCCTTCATTTTTTTTTTCTCTCTCTCTCTCTCTCTCTCTCCTTTTAACTTTTCCCTCTTTTCTCTATCTCTCGGTTTCTCTTCTACATGCTTTTCATTTCCTCTCCATTTTTTTCTTATTTTAACCCTTTACCGCTGCGTTCATTGCCTGCCGCATAATTTGACGTTGGTTTCTTTGTTTGCATGCTTAACGTTAAAACCAGTCGAAATTAATGACATTTGTAGCTTTTAAACATGATTAAAGACCCTATAAATAAGTTTCCATCCTTGCAGGTGGCTTAAGACGGACGATATAAAATATTTTGCCGCAAAAAAACAGAAACTGTGCTTAAAGGAAGATATATGCCTATTTGCGTACCTTGCTCTATGTTTTTCCCTCTTCTTATTTCTGAGTATATGGTGAGAATGTGATGGAAAGATATGAAAACTGACAAAGAGATACTGAACATGGTAGGGCTAAACAAAAACATCCTGATATGATTTTTTTTAAAGAAAGAAAGAAAAAACATTGGCAACATTCAAGGGAATGGGTATCTTCGTTTCTAAAACAAAATTCTGGATTTAGTTCATGCTGCAATGACAATTATAAACCTTTAGGTCAGTCAGGAACGGCATTACTTTTACAAGCCGATCACCTGTCTGATTATCAAGATATTTATGATTGGAAATTTTAAAAAATCGTTTACCTGACGGTTTTTATAACACTACAGTCTTTTGGGGGAAATGAGTATGGTAAAACTTGTCACTCAAAGATTTTTACTTTTTTAGGCACTTCATGATCATTTTGAAGCGCTATTTTTGTAGGGCTTAAGTAATACACTACATCACAGACACTAATAACACGTAGGGCCGTTGCATCTAATGTCCTTTGGCAAGACATTGATCTAAATTTGCCACACTCAACCCAGGTGATGTAAACGGGTACCTGGCAGGAATTAATTCTTTGGAAAGCTAGAGCGCCGTAATGGCAGCACAGCTAAAGCCGGGGTAATAATCTCCAAGTTTGGAAGCGCTTCATGATTGTAATAAGCGCTAAAAATGAGTTTTATTATTATTATTATTATCTCAGATTAAACAGTGTTAAACGATGCATTTAACACTTATCATGCCACAGGGCTAATCCCAATTGTGCCATGCCATGTCAGGTTTTTTTGGAGATAATCTGATTAACGCGATTGATTTATATATATAGCGAGTGCAAAACACACAGCCATGGGTTTCGATCTGTAATTGAAACCTATTGTTCAGGGGGATGATCTATTCATTCATCCCCCCTGAACAATAGGTATTACGTAAGGATCGACACCCATGCACACAGCACAGTCCAATGAGCATGAACAATAACTGCTATTACGAATGCGCCCTTGCACGCACATAGCACTCAAGCGATGGCTCTCTCGCCTGTACAAAGCACTATAACGACAGCGTGCATGCATCCTTATGGCAGAGTTAAAAGACATCAGAGTCTCTTGAGATATATTGGTAGGAAAGGAAGAAGATACCCGACCAAGAGTAAAATTAAGTATTTAATTGGGAGGGGAACATGATGGAGTGGAATGACACTGCCATAGTGTACTAAGGTGACAAGAACAGGGATGTCTATAAAAAGATATGTTACAATCAACCTTCGAGCTGGGAGAATTTAACTTAAAGGCCCACTGCACTACTTGTAACTACTTGCGCCCTCTATATAACAAACAATGCTTAATCGGTGATCATTGGTCCCCCATGATCCTCTTTTTCTTATGTTAACTGAGAGCTGAGTTGATGAGATAACCACCTGTCCAGTGACCTTGTAGGGCGGTCTAATCCCTCCTGTAAACTATGGCAGATAAGCTTTAATAGATAACTAGATTGAAACAGACTTGACCATCAGAAGGGGAATCATGGAAAGAAAACTAAACTATTTGGGCACATTGTTAGGAGATATGAAGGTGTTGTGAAGCAAATACTGCAAGGAGCAGTCGAAGGAAAACGGGGTAGAGGTCGTCCACCAATATCTTGGACTGATGATATCAAGAAAGTGTCTGGACAAGGAATGAAAGGTGCAACACAAATGGCAGATGAAAGAGTAGCATGGCGTGCTCTCGTGAAGACCACAGCAGCGCTTTACTGCGCCACCTGAAATTGATGATGATGATGATGATGATAAATAAAAATTACTCCGAACCAAACTTTCAATAGGACTGTTTGGCAAAAAATCTTGTTGATTCAATAATTCTACAGTGATATTGAGAGGACTGGTCAATGTAGATTTGGATAAAACTCAAGAAAAAGATTCTTGAACTTGTAGTTAATCATTACAAGTTGGCAGCGGTGTGGAGTATCGTAAGAATTCCTCCCTAATGTACCCGATACAGGAAATGTCATAATTAATTTTCTTATTATGGTGCACCCGCAAGCCTACTGTATATCTACATCACCATGCAAGCCGACACTTACAAGCAGTATATAATATTTATGATCAATACATGAAAATGTAACCGTTAATGACAAATTATACTTCAAACCGTTCAATTTGAATTTTTAATTTCAACTTATTTTAGCTGCATTGATTCGAGTAGCAATTATGATTCAATCATTTGGTTTATACCTCCGTACAATCACAATTTTTATTTCGGTTTTGCAACTGTTTTACGATAGTAAGTATACAGTTGATATACTTCTATCCCCATTCAAATTGTTATTCTCTTTAATTTACTTCTATGCTAAATGATGTTCATGTACGCTTAACCTCTTAACTTTTGTTTAATACACCCGGGGATGTTTCACTAAGATCCTGAGTAGAAATTAACTCTAAGTTGAAATTAAATATATTCAAAGGCAGAAATTCGTGTATTTTTGACTTTTCATAAATCCCACATCAAGAACATGAAATATCCTTGATATTAGAAAATATGAATGAATTGAATCAACATTTATGCCTTTAAAAAATTACTTTTACAAAATATTTTCAAAGATGCTAACGGATTTCCATGATTGTTAAGTCCAACTTTGAGATATAAGTTCAACTTAGGATTTTTGCGAAACACCCTCTGGTACTTTAACAAAAAATAATGAACTGGATACATGTCCATGGAATGTAAAAGACGTGAATTTAAGAAATTGATAATGTTATTATAATCACTTTCAAAAACAATTTCGACAGCGTTTTCCATCCCCTTTTGAAATGTGGGACCCTTACAATGAGGTACTAAGTAATTCAAAAATGATGTCAATTGGATAGATATAAGGGTATTAAAATTGCCCTTCAGTAGATTTTTCGAAGGTACTTGCGATCGTTTCTACAAAGACATACATTTTTTGTTATTCTCTCTTGAATTTAAAGCTCAATTCAACATTAATGAAATAATAAATTAGAAGTATTAATATGTGTACTTTAGAATTCATATTTAACTCGTATTTATCTATGCTTTAAAATAGCGCGATATCCAACAGGAAAATGAAGAATAAAATTAGAAAAAACGATATCCTGCTTTAATAGGCAACTTATCTATCTGTCAAACTATCGACGAGAGAGCTACAAATGACGTTGATGTTTCCAATCCCATTTCAAGAAAACCACAATGCTAATCAGATTGTTGTCCCTATTGTACGAGGAATCTTTGAAAGGTAGACAAATCATAACAATAATTTCTGTATTTTTAAAAGATAGACAGCTGGAGAAGAAATAGGGAGAAACCATACGGGAAGTAGTGCTGATGGAGAAAGTTAGAAACTGACAGCGTGCTCACCAACGTCTAAAAATATGACGCAGAGAGACGCAGGGAGAGAGAGAGAGGAGCCAGACAAATAACAGAAAAAGAGACAGAGACAAACAGAGACAGACAGAAAGACAGTATTCAGACATTGATATTGTTATTTAGATAAAGCCATGGTACTATAGGTACTAAAATGTGAAGAGAAATATGTATATATATAATAATAGTTTGAAAGGGGGTTTAAGAAAAAAACAATCATTCGACATTTTGTGGCTTAGTTCAATAAAGTTTGATTTAGAGCCTTAAAAAATGTGCCAGGTGCATGAGTAAAGAGGGCAAAAATTTCTGCACACATTGCATCCATTTTTACCCCATGACTTCATTGTGTCCGATGCCAGAAATATTTTTTTTTTATAAAAAAAACGCTTTAAATCCTTATATTGGCAATATGTCAAAAGATTCAAAATCATTGTTTTTTCAATCAAATTTGACAATTTTGTTCCTACTTTTCGATAATATATATTGCCCATGAATATTGTTTTCTGAGACATTACAATTTATTTTAACAATTTTAATAGCAATATAGGAAAATATAATTGTTGCCGAATTGATGAAAAATAGTGATTAGTTAAACCTAGAATTAAACCCTGTCCTGAAATGGTAAGTATAGAATAAATGTGTACTTTATATCCAGACGGAGTAAGGTTAGCCATCCAGACATGCTAGACAGCGGGAGAAATTGTCTACTCCTGTGGGAGTTGAAATGTTATCGATGGGAGGGCCGGGGCAAGAATCTTATATAAAAAATCTCATAATTGTATCTATTACGGTTAAAACACTCCCAAGGTGGGAAACAGGAGAAGGAGCAGTCGTAATAATTTCAAATTTGGCCTTTCTTTCTCTCTTCTTAAGGCATCGATTTAAGACCCGAATCACACCGTCAGACCAACTGATAACCAACCGAGAACCAACGATTCTCAGCGTTGCTGTTGTTGTTATTTATTTGTGCTTGATTACCAGTCATGATTGGCTATTATAGTCATTAATGTTCATTGTAATGTTTTGGAATAAAACCTCTACCGCTAAAATCATATTGTGTTTTTCATGCCAGAATTATATTTTAAAATTGAAGAAAAAATACGACGCCATCTTCATAGGGACACTTCACACATGTCTTAGATTTTTACGATGCCGTCTTTAATACTAGTCCTACCCGTCAGGAGTAGCGTAGTGTTTTTCCTGTCTGTTGTCTGCCTTTTAGGTGTGACTGAGGGTAGAAATTATATGTGAAATTCATTCTCTATACTCTATTTTCGCCTGGTTACGTCATAGATAGATGGTTTCACAAGACAAAATCAAAATTTAAAAACGTTCATTTCGGAGCTTCAAGTTAGTTCCACCTACTCATGAATGATGTCCTAATTGAAAGTGCAAAAGGTTGAGAGAAACATGCCAATCATAAGTGATCTGGATCCCTCCAATCACACGAAACGGTCATATCGTATTTCACTTGTTATTCCTATGATTGTAGCTTTGTTTTATGTTACTGATGTAATTGAGACATTGATATGTCTACACTTCTAAAGTATCGTTTGAATGGTTAATTTGAAATAGAAGAAACATCATATCAAATCACACCATAACAATATGTCATAGTTTAACAAGGTTCGAGACAAACTTAAAGTGTTTTTCGTATCATAAAAGTGATCACCATATATTCGTTTAATCAAATATTATATGAAAAATCAAATGAATAAATAAATGAAATAATGAAAATTTTCCACCGTTCTCTGTTCCTAGATCCCAGTGTGGCTCGATGAAATTTGAATGGAGGTAGACGCTATCTTCAACAGACCAACCAATATTTTACCAAAGGATGAAAAACTTATAATGTTTCGAATTTGATATCATTGTAACACTTCTTCACATCTCTACGAAAGTGACATACAACTACAAGACATGAATTTTTACCTCGTTACGAAACAACTTTGAACATAAAGTCAAGACATGCATGTTATGTTTTTATCACGGTTTATATCGAACTCGACGAGGAAATTATCTTACCAGCTACCGATTCACTACACATGGGTAATAGGAGGCATTTGTGCATGAAATGCGTTGCATCAGCATGACATAAATGCAGTTCAAGTAATCAAAGTTTGAACATTGGAGAAATAACGATTACCCGACATTAACTTTGTTATAGTGCTATATTTGTCAAGGAGAGGTAATGTGTATTCCCTTGTTTTTGGTTGTCATTCAAAAACGTTTAGGGACATCTAAACCTATAATGATTATCAACTATGTTATCTTAGAGACGTTGCGCTTCATCCATTTTTTGTTTATGCACTGTTCCTACTATCTATTATATCTCGATGTAACCCACTGAATTTTATTATCTGTAAACAATTATTTTTTACATGCTGAATAAATAAAACAAACAAACAAACAAGCATCCCCTTGAGGGTTTTTCGTCAAAGATATAGGTATTATAATAGGGATGGGTAACGTGTTTGGGCAAGGGTAAAAGTAAGGAAGTGGATTAATGTAAGATTTGACTACAGAGCAGTTGTTCGCAGGAGCAAATATACATTAATCAGAAATAATAAAGATATAGCAATATGTGTTACTTACCACAACTTTAGACAAGCTCCTCCATGAAGTAGGTGAGAAAATCGAACGTTACGCCATCCAATGCAGAAGGCTTTCCTAACCTGCTGCTTTAATGTCGATGTAAAATGTGTAATGCATGCAAATCAAACCACCATGAACCATTTATCAACTTCTGGTTGCTTTTGATTTAAACGCCCAGCAAAAATCTGGCCAGGAATAAAACTAAAGTTTGTCATTCGTCTTTAATCGTGAAAATCAGTTGCGTCGCTTCCGTTTCTTGAGCACAAACTCAGGAGCCGTTAATCCGTAGCAAGGCGAATGGCTTCGATGTCCTAACGATTAAACCACGATCATTTCCACTCCTCTGTCTGTCTCTCTCATCATCGTCATCTCAACACAACACTGGTCTGTTTATCCCTTTCAAAGGTATCATCTTCTCTCGCGTCCTCCTCGCACCGTTCCAGATGAAGAAAAAACGGTCAAACAATGTCAGGTATAGATAGATCTTGGGTATACGTCACTTAGATTAGAGCAGACGGGTTGAACCAGAGTTGGCGCGGGTAAGATAATTTGTCTCTCCCCAGTTTGGCGCGCTTACTGAAATGATGATGATGAGGAGGCGGGATCGAGAGCAAGTTGTCGGGAGGGAAGCGAGCTCGCCCAAATGACTAATTTACATGCTGTCCTCTTGTGGCGAAACACATTATAATGTTAAAGGTCCCCCTGTGGAACTTATTTATTGATTCGATGTCTTTATGAAACGAACAGCGTCATGCTGAACGCACATGAGGCATCATTTTGTTGACGAGTCACTGACCGATGTGGTAAGTGGTCTTTGCTACAGTATAATCTTGATATCATTCACTATGTTTAATACATCACTGATATACAGAACAAATTTAAATGACAAATGAAGAGGCTGAAATTGCTTTAAAAGACCAGCGCTGCATGATAGTTGTCATTGGCGAATGACGTAAATCAACCGAACTGATGTATTTTGTGTAATGGGCGTAATGTTTAATATTCAAGGGACTTAGGAATATGGGGGGTTTTCTCATTTTCGTAGTGTGGTGATTTATGTACTCTGGTAGGCCTACCCAGGGGCGGATCCAGGGGAGAGGGCCTGCGGGCCCGGGCTCCCTCCCCTGGCCCCTGGCCCTGGTAACGTTAATTTAACCGTTAAATATCCCCCCCCCCCCCCCTGGAAGCTGCGGTGGCGACACATTTTCCCGAATATTTGTAATTTGTTTAAAGTATATTTCACCTTTCATCTTTGATAAATATAAAGAGACATCCCCCGCTCCTGTGGTGACGAAAAAAATAAGTAAAACAGATATAATCCTATCGTAAATTTTCCTCCTTGTGGAAAATCTTGCTCCTCCATCCTGCCCCCGACTGAGCATATTCAGGCTACGCCAGTGAGACAATTACGTAGACCAAGCAGGCCCAATCATAAAGTTATTTAAGGACTGAGTTGCTATTTCAGAAACTAGTAATTGTTTATACGACAATACTGTTTTTGTAGAAAGGAGCTTGTTGTATGACTTATTTGCCTACAAATTATATAGCGGGGTTGGCCAGGATCATGAGCCAATAGTTACTGCCTGGAGTGGGGTGATGGGGGAGGGACGCACTTTAAAATTTTGTTTTGTTTGGGGGATAGGGGGCTTGACCACTTTCGGAATTTGAAGGTTTTCGCGTCATGTAGCGTACAAAGAGATAATGCAATCCGAATATGAACCAAACATTTTTTTTTTTTTGGGGGGGGGGGGGGGTAAGGGTGGTGGTGATGGGTAAGGAGGTCTGATAAGGTCTATATAGTGCAATAAATTAAAGTGAAACATGCCGCGAACAATTTGTTTTTGTTTTTCTTTTGGGTTGGGATATCTAGCCCTTGTAGCAATAAGGGGGCAGGATATACAGGTTCACTAACGAAATATGAAGTATCTATTACTTTAAATAGCCAAACCAAAAAAATTAAAAATACAATAAAGGGAACAAAACAAAAAAACGAGGAGTAAGGCTGCATAATGTTAGTTGTCCTGAAACAAGATAAATAATTACAGAACAAACACATCATAATATACATACCACCTGTCGATTCATCATACACATTGAGAACAGGAATATATTTTTCCATATCATTAATCTCAATGGAATTTAGTATTGTTAAAAGCATAATATAATATAATCCGATGACCGGGGTAAAAATATGATTGCAGGGCCCTCAGGGAGAACAGTATGAATACTGATGAGGCTACCCAGGGTAAACAAGACATATTATTATTATTATTATTATTATTATTATTATTATTATTATTATTATTATTATTATTATTATTATTATTATTATTATTATTATTATTATTATTATTATTATTATTATTATTATTATTATTATTATTATTATTATTATTATTATTATTATTATTATTATTATTATTATTATTATTATTATTATTATTATTATTATTATTATTATTATTATTATTATTATTATTATTATTATTATTATTATTATTATTATTATTATTATTATTATTATTATTATTATTATTATTATTATTATTATTATTATTATTATTGTCATCCCATGCTCACTGTCACCCACTAGTTTGGAATAGGATCGTATTGTCAGGGTCATCGCGTAGGAGGGGTTGGTAATCATAAAGCATATATATATATATATATATCATATTGTCATAAATATTATATTGTCATATATTATATTGTCGTTGTCATGTCAGAGTTGAGAATTCTCACACTTTTATATTATATATATATATATATATATATATACATATTGTCTTACATTCATATGATTGTTCATCCTGTTTTTTTCCTTTTTATTTAAAAAGAAAAAAGAGAAAGAAGGAAAAAAATTGTAAAAAGTACTGCCAGTTAGATAATTTATTCTAATCCCTGTATTATATTCTAAAAGAGACATGTTGTCATCTTTACTCTTACACTTAATTAGCCTATCTATGTTACACCATACTTTTGAAATTTGTTATCCAATGTATAACACAAATTGAGAATTTAAATCAATATAATTTGAATCAAAATTTTAACTTTAATTGTGAAATATCCCCAGCCATGGAAAACGAAAATTTTGAAACTCTTCATTGTCTGAAATCGGAGAGCTTCTTGGTGCCTGGATATGGATAAGGCTATATAATTTGTAGGTCCATAAGTCCTACTAAAAGCTACTTTTAACAAAAACATTATTGTTGTATAAACGATTACTAGTTTCTAAAATAGCAAACTCAGTTCTTTAAATGGCTATAATAATGGGCCTGCTTGTTCTACTTAATGTCTCACTGGCGTAACCTTGATAAGTTCAATCGGGGGCAGGGTACGTGGGCAAGATTTCCCACAAGGGGGACAAATTACGATAGGATAACAAGTGTGTTATGATTTTACACTGGCTTCCTGTAAAACAGAGAATTGAATACAAAATTATTTCATTTACATGGAAGGCAATGCATGGATATGCCCCTGTGTACATTTCAGATTTGTTGACTATTTAGAACCCCGAAGTAATTTGCGATCTTCAAGTAAATACCTGCTTGAGAATCCTCGAACACGCTTTCTTCTATAGGTGATCGATCATAACTGCCTGTGCATCGAGATTGTGGACTGGTCTTCCCAAATCCTTCGCTCTTGTCACCAGTTATCTACTTTCAGAACTCAATTAAAGACATACCTATTTCAGTTTGCTTACAATTAGTCACTGCTTATTTTGTCTTTCCCAGTTAGAATCATGAACAGACATTGTTGGTAGTATTTCAGTCTCATCAGCGCCTTTGATTAGGCGGCAACTAGATATTCGCGCTTTATAAATTCCTGGATTGGATTGGATTGGATTGGATGTTTCCTTCTTTTTTTGTCACCACGGGAGCGGGGAAAATATATAAGCTAGATTATGGGGATGTCTCTATATAATTATCAAAGCTAAAAAGTAAAATTTACTTTTTAAAAGAGATAAGGCCTAAAAAAAAAAGATGTTGTATTGCCCTTTGCGACTGACCCAGAAATCTTGAAATATACGGTCGGCTTTTAAATTAATAAAAGTTTGAAAACAAAATGTATTAAAGCATTCAAAAGTGAGGAATATCAGCCCCAAAAGGGAGTTAAAAAAAAGTCAAAACAAAAAAAATTCCGACCGACCGACCGACCCATGTTTTGGCACCTAAAGGGCAATACAACATCTTTTTTTTTATATAGTCTTAATACAGTGGACACCACCGTTCGCATATTGCCTTATGCACAGTTCACACCGACGCCGAATGTCGCGCTTTAAATCGGCGATCAATTCGGCGTCATTTTTGTTTACTTTTCAAAAAAATCTCACGATCTCCTCAGATATGTTATGCTCTGGTAAGCTCTGATACGCTCTGATATGCGTGAGAGAGCGTAAAAGAGCTTGCCAATCGTAACAAAGCGTGACAGAGCCTGACAAAGCGTGTCAATCCTTGATGAAAGCGTGGAAAATCGTGTCAATCCTTGGTGAAAGCGTGGGAAAACGTGTCAATACTCGGTGAAAGCGTGGGAAAGCGTGTCAAGTCTTGATGCCAGATCTTATTAAATCTTGAGACATCTTAACAAAGCGTGTCAATATTATTGGTGACAGAGCGTACAAAGTGGGGTCACCGCTTTGAACCAAGCTCTGTTAAACTCTGTTAAGCTTTCCTACGCTTTGAGCAAAACTTTGATAAAATTTGTGACGCTTTGATAAGCTTTAATACGTTCTCCCCGCTTTACGCAATTCGTGACAGATCGCCTCAAATTTTTAAACAGTTTAAATTTTTTTGGCGCTCTTGCCGAATGTCCCGAATTGCTCAAAGCTTTCTCACGCTCTATTATGGTCTTTACGCTTTAATTAAGCTTTGTTACGCTTTGCCGCCGCCTTGCTCGCCGATTTAATTCGCCATCAATGCGGCGTAGGGCTTAAAATCATGAAAATCGAACTTCCTTATGTAGGCCTAAATGGAAAATATATCGTGCAATATTGTACATTTACAACAAAAAAATTGAATATGGTATAAAACGTAAGTCCCTACAACCCCCTCTCTGTCGCTTCCTTCATTTGATGAGTGTTATGGACATGATAGTTCATCCCCTTGATGGCAACGCTGCTACACCCCCACCGCCCCCTCCCCCGTGAAACACACACAGGCTACGCCATCAGTGGCGTAATGAGCAAAAACGTATTACAGGGGTGGCGGAAAATCTTGCAAAATAGGGGGAGGCACCAACAAAAAGGGCACTTTCTGGAAAAAGGGCACCTACAAAGGGAAACATTAAACAAAAATATATACCATTTTTTGGACATTGGTTTATGTACCCCTACATCGTCGTGATTACACTACTAGGGATGGCATCAATATTTGTTTCTTTCTATACGTGGTACAAAATAATGCTTAAGCAACATTTTTTGCAGTTGGGTGTGAATATGATTTTTCGAGCGAACGAAGCGAGCGAGCAAAATTGTTAAGCTTTGTGAGATCGGAGTGCGAAAAATTACATCTTATAAAGAAAACAAAAAACAAGTATTAAGCACAATGTAATGAAGAAAGACTGAAAAGTTCAAGCGAGCCATATATTAAGGGTGCATGTTTAATATGGAGAAAGGAAAAATAGGCAATTATCAAAAAGGAAAAGAACAGTTATTAAAAAGGAAAAGGGGCACGAGTGAAAGTATGAAAGAGCAAAAATATTAGAGGTGAAAAGGGGAATTTCTCGCACCAGTGAAAAGAGGTACTCACCAACAAATGAAAAGAGGAAAAAGACAGTTATTAGAATAGAAAAGGGGCACTAATCCTATGCAAAAAGGGGCACTTTGGGGTATCTGAAAAGTGGTGGCACAGTGTCCCCCCCCCTAAACCAGAGTACCGCCTCTGGCATAGTGGGCAGAAAATGAGGAAAAAACGGAAAATCATGTTATTTCAGCAATGTTTGTAAATCACTCTTATCGAATTAGAAATATACCACGTTTGAATTTTATTTGGGGGTCAATGCCCCCAAGCCCCTCCCCCTATCAGTACGCCGGTGTACGCCATCTATGAACTACTTTGACGAAATTGTCGGTAATATATACTTGTACTAAGGGAATGCTGCGGGAAGGGTGGCCCGAATGGTGCAGTGTGACCGGACTGATGAGGGGGTGGGTCGCTTACATTATTGGAGCCACCTTTATTCTTCCTTTGTTCAGAAATGTATTTTTTCAATAAATGTTTTCTACAAATAATCGTGGCCATGTTGTGCCCCCCCCCCTTCCTGTGCCTACGCCACAGCCGTGTGTGTGGGGGCGTCCCCTATCCATTATTTCGCCTTTTTTTTATTATCATTTCGATTATTTCTTACTTAATTTTCATGTTGTTATGAATAGCGACCCTCATAATAATAATAATAATAATAATAATAATAGCTAGTTCTTATATAGCGCTTTTCCAGACCAAAGGCCCTATCAAAGCGCTTTACAGATACATATTATTACCCCGGTCATTGGATTCAGGCTTACCCGCGCACAATGTATGCACATTCTCCACTCCCTGGGGAGCATTCCAGCCAGGCGTCATTTTTACAAGCGCACACTTGCTAATCTAAGCACATTAGAAATTTTTGAACCGCAGACCTTGTGATCCACAGTCCGGTGACATATCCACTTGTCCACGACACCTCATCACATGTTATGAATAGCGACTCTCATTTCGTCTAATGAATAGCGACCCTCTTCTTATATTATAAATAGCGATCCTCTTCTCGTATTATGAATAGCGACCCTTTTCTCGTATTATGAATAGCGACCCTCATTTCGTGTTATGAATAGCGACTCTCTTCTCGCATTATGAATAGCGATCCCCTGCTCGTATTATGAACCAGGCGCGGATCCAGGATTTCTTAGGGGGGGGGGGGCCAAATTTGAAATTATGCGAGCCAAATATTGGTACGTAATGGTGACCAGCAGTGACGTAATGCAGGGGGATGTAGGGAGGGGCGAGTTTCCCCCCTCCCTCCTCTGCAAAGCGCGGAAGCTATATATGACGTTTCATTAAAGTATTAGAGAAAGAAGACAATTCGTTGTACCGTTCTCGACTCTTAATCCTTCTCTTAATTCAGGCCCCCCCCCCCCCCCCTCCGCGCAGCGCGGAAGCTTTGACGTTTCATTAAACTATTATTGAAAGAAGACGATTCATTATAGCGTTCTCGAAAATTATCCTCGTTTGAATGCAATTTTCCCCTCCCGCGCCAAGCGCGAAAACTTTTACGTTTCATCAAATCATTGACGAAAGAAAACGATTCGTTGTACCGTTCTCGACTCTTAATCCTTGTCTTAATTAAGCCCCGCCCCCTCCCCCCCCCCCCCCCTCTCGCGCGAAGCGCGGAAGCTTTTACGTTTCATTAAATCGTTGGAGAAAGAAAATGATTCGTTGTATCGTTCTCGACTCTTAATCCTTGTCTTAATTCAGCCCCCCCCCCTCCGCGAAGCGCGGAAGCTTTGACGTTTCATTAAATTATTAGAGATAGAAGACGATTCGTTGTACCGTTCTCTATACTCTTAATCCTTGTCTTAATTCAGTCCCCCCCCCCCTCCGCGAAGCGCGGAAGCTTTGACGTTTCATTAAATTATTAGAGATAGAAGACGATTCGGTGTACCGTTCTCTATACTCTTAATCCTTGTCTTAATTCAGTCCCCCCCCCCCTCCGCGAAGCGCGGAAGCTTTGACGTTTCATTAAATTGTTAGAGATAGAAGACGATTCGTTGTACCGTTCTCTATACTCTTAATTCTTGTCTGAATTTCAAAGATGTTTTTTGTCTGCTCCTTTTTCTCCCTACGTCCTCTTCCTTTCCTCTCCTCTCTATTTTTTTTCTACCCCCCCCCCTCCCCCTGGCTACGCGCCTGTGGTCAGATAAACAAATTTTGATACCTTGTCCGACCCGTGAAGCTCATGGGTTTTAGGCATTTGATTACGGTCAGATGAACATATTTTTATACCTTATTTGTGACACTGGCAGGACACTAATTGGCGTGAGGTCCAGCGGGCGAAGCCCCCAGAAAACAGGGGTTTTAGGCATTACATTTCCGTCAGATTAGCATCCAGGGGAGTCTAGGGCCCTAGGCGGGGTGCAAGGGACGGAACACCGGAAGCTCAGGGGTTTTTACGCGTTTAATTTCGGTCAGATGACCATCTAGTTAACTATTCTTTCTTTCTTGCTCTCTTTATTTCTATTTGTCTTTACTATACCTTTTCAAAAAAAAGTGGAGGGGGGGGGGGGGGGGGGAGCTCGAGGCTTGCGATTCCAGCCGATCCCCGGGCCCTAACTTTTCTCAAGAATCATATTTCTTGTCTGGCTGTAAATTTAGGAATTTGTCATTTTCCAACAAACGCATACAAAAGTATAATTTACTAAAAACTGAGGAAAAATCTCGGAAAGAATTCAGCATTACTTGTAAGCCACCCCCCTTTTCTTCTTTCTCTTTTTTCTTCTTTCGCTTTCTCTCCTCCTTAAGGTTTGCCGAGGGGGGGGGGGGTGGAGGGGCAAGGGCCTTTCGGCCCCCACCCCGATCCACACGTTGTTGGCGGGATTAACCGGAACTGATCTACCGTTCTTTTCACCCTTTTTTTTTTTCTTCCTCATTTTTGTTCCCTTTTATCTCTCCTCTTTCCCTTTTCCTTCTTTCTCTCTTTGTTATAGCGGGGGCGGGGGGAGGTAAGGGCCTTTTGCCCCTCCTCGATCCACCGGCGGGAAAATTGCAAATGATATCCCCTTTCTTTTATTTTCTTCTTTTTCCTTCCCTTTATCTCCTCTTACCCTTTCCCTATCCTTCCTTCTCTCTTATTTTTATATTGGAGGGGGGTGCAACAGCCTGGGAGGCTAGGCCATTTCGCCCCCCCCCCGATCTCCTTCTTAAACAGTTTCTTTTCTTCTTCCTCTTCTTTCTTCTGGCGCTACACCTCTTACAAAAACAAAATGCAAAAATATCCAAAAAGAGAGGACTGCAATGGGGAACTTTGATTTAAGCTACGCGACCATTATTCTCTCATTTCCTTTCACATTGTATCTCATAACCATGAGAATTGCCAAGCTATTGTATACGTTATTTCGTTACACGAACGCACCCAAACACACGCACACACATACACACACACCACCACACATACACGCACACACACACACACACACACGCACACAAGATCATAACCTGCACGAGTTTACAAGGTGTGAGAAAACTCTGATTCAGGAAAGAATGCAAGGGTGAAAGTAAAAGCGAAAAAAGTGGACACTGTCACATGGCTTCCATGGATGCCGTCTTTGTTCTCTTTTTGCCTTCTTCTTACTCCTTGACCGTTCGCGCATATATTTTTTTTTACAAAACTGTTTAGCCATATATAGTACATGTGCGTATACCCAGGGAAGAGAAGGTATTAGAAAAGGGAAAACAAAAAAATACATAAGGAGAGTGCAGAGGATATGGAGAAAGAAAGACAAAGAAATACATAAGAAATACATAACGGAAGGGCTTTTAGGCACCAAATTACGCATCTAGGGACCCGCCTTAGGCCCCTTGGTTGAGTCCAGAGAGCAGAGCTCCCGAAAGCTCAAGGACTTAAGGCATTTAATTACGGCCAGATGAGCAAACAGGAAGGGACTTCTTAAAAGAGCAAGCTGAATATTCATTTTTGGAACACTGATCTATTTCTATAACTTTTAATCTTGTTAACATACATTGTAACTTGTACATACGTGATACCAACAGAATACATATTTTCTTCAATATTTACTTGTATATTTTTAGGATATTATGCGAAGGAGCGTAGCGACCGAGCGAGAAGATTTTAGCATTTCTATTAGTCTAAACGCTGTACTCTTGTGCCCACCAGAGCCTTAAAGCGTGTTGCAGTCTTTAGTCAGTATTTGCTATACATTTTGTTGGTGTGCACTTTTTCAAATTATCAATGGGGGACGACCCCCCTCAGAAAATTGAAGGAAGACGTGTACCCCGTCCTTCCACCTATTTTGTGTTTTGCTCAAAAAACTATCCACAAAAAAGGACTATGTATGAAGGACTTTTGTGAAGCGACCTATCAATATTAATGTTCACATATCATTCCCTTTTTGGATTTCCCTCCTCCCGTCCCCCCCCCCCCAAGAAAAAATATTATCACATTGTTACATGTGTGCACAATATATATTGATGTGTCAACCTTACGAAAGTGGTGTTTTCATAATAATTATTGACCTCCTTTAAATTTATATTGATATGGAAGACTTAAGAAGACAACTGTTTACAGTCCAACTAAGGGTGTAGAGCATGCCGTGTAGACTAAAATGTGCAATGTTGTTCAATTTCTGAATTCTTTGTTTAAAAAACTTGCTTGCTGTCAATAGTGTATACATTTTGTATACGTTTCAAATGTCTAGTCCGGTTAAAAATAGCACGTAATGATTTAATTATTTGACACGTACTTCACATTGATTTATCTTATCGATAAGCGAAACGATTTGCTTTAGTATCATATAACAAATATAACAGTAATGACAAGTATGGTTTTCCTGAAAATTGCATTATACAATGTATATTCATCGTTATGGAAAATGTTGTATAATATACAACAATGGGCATTAACATTTTCCAGACCATTGATTTAATTACGTTTAATATTGAAGCTGTTGCCCTTTGTATATACATGAACTTGAAATAATAAGTAGCCTTGAAAGTGTCGCAATAAATCATGTGTGAGTGAGCTTAAAGTTTAATGGTGTAGGTTTGTTTGAAACTGTATAGCCTTTACTCTGTTTTTAATGAGATATATCTCCAATCAAATCAAATCAAACTGAGTGATGTTATCGTACAACTAAACAATATCAATCTTCTGTTCTCCTAAATAAGCCTGGGAAACTTGAAAATTGCATTACAATGTGAATTCATTGTCAGTGAAAATGTAATACAATACACAACAATGGGCAAATAATTGTTTCCAGACCAATGATTTAAGTAAGAAGAACTTACATTTTATATTGAAACTGTTGCCGTTGTATATACATCAGGCAAGGATCCAGGATTTCTTAGGGGGGGGGGCAAAATTTGAAATTATGCGAGCCAAATATTGGTTCGTAATGGTGAACAGCAGTGACGTAATTGGAGGAGAGTGGGTGCAGGGAGGGGCGAGTTTCCCTCTCCCTCCTCCGCGAAACGCGGAAGCTTTGACATTTCAATAAATTATTAGAGAAAGAAGACGATCTGTTGTACCGTTCCCAAAAAATAATCCTCGTCTGAATTGAGTTTCCCCCCTCCCGCGCTAAGCGGAAGCTTACGTTTCATTAAATCATTATAGAAAGAAGACGATTTGTTGTGTCTTTATCCCCTTTTTTTCTTTTCTTCTTCCTCTTTTTTCCTTTCTTGTATCTCCTCTTTTCCTTTTTTCTTTCCCTTTCCTTCCTTCTCTTTTATTTTTTGATTGGGGGGGGGGGCAACAGCCTGGGAGGCAAGTCCTTTTGCCCCCCCCACCCCCCGATCTTCGTCTTCCCTCTGTTCTTTTGTTCTTCCTCTTCTTTTTTCCCCCTTTCTCTCCTCTTTCCCTTTCCCTTCTTTCCTTCTCTCTCCTTTTTTTTTGGGGGGGGGGGGGGCCAAGGCCCGCTCGGCCCCCCTGGATCCGCGCCTGTTATGAACAGCCTGAACTACAACATGTGATAATATCAAAGCCATGAATATTATTCTTGAGGCAGCAAGGATCGGACCAATCAACTGCGTTCCCTGGATTTCCCCCCAACAAATTCAGGGAACTGATGGCAAGTTTGTAATAGAAGCGAAAAAGTGAAAATTAGATCATTAGTATACATCTGTTCGTCGCAAGGGAATAAGGGCATTGTAGAACAAGTCGACCAGATTCATTTTAGTGTGCTCACAATCATGTGCAACTGGAACTTTTGTTGACGGAAAAAACACAACACCAGCCTTAGACAGTAGTGGTTGGAGAATTACAATCCATCATCAAGATATCGGTAAGAATATTTTCCGTAATTTCTTTTGAATGTTGAGAAACACCAACTTTGAGATGCAAGGCTGTTGCATGTATTTTCATTATTTCTTCTCTTTTTGGGGGTAGATTGGTAAGGTGCCCTAGATAAAGGTTGTAAAAAGTATCAAATATATTTAAATGAGATAAGTAGGATACTCATAAATGTTCGTATTTGAATACGTATCGGTGGTACGAAAGGGGTTTGACGGTACAATGCTTTTCATTATTTATATTTGAGAAGCCGATGATAATTATAACCTACCAAAGGTAATGATGGTTCAAGATTGGCATTGTTAGTGCAAGTAGAGCCATCGTACATTTTTATAATTCAGCCATTACCATCATCAGTGTCTGAATTGATTGTCATTTGTGATCGTATATGTGCCTATATTCGCATAAAAGACTCTCACTCACACGTAAAACTTTGAAGAAGGTCAAACCCTTGTTTAACTATTCAATGCAGTTTTAATATTCGGATCACAAGAAAGAATGATTTACATTGTATCAAATGTTACGACTTGTTATAAGGCTTTGTAATGCTGGAAAAATATGCAAGCAGACGAGGCAAAAGCGTTTGAAAAAAGAATTGTATTAGATGCATGCCATGACTAATTGTTAAATGTTTCTTTAGGAAAATATGCAAGAGGATGAGGCAAAAGTATGCCAAACCTTTGAGACACTTTTATTGGATTGGAAATATTTAAACATCCAGTGCTGCAGTTGATTTATATTCAGATTACAAGTGAAAACCGGTAGATTACCAGTTGCTTTACCAGTTGAAAACCTGTAAATGATTACCAGTTGAAAACCTGTAGATGATTACCGGTTGAAAAACCAGAAGAAGATTACCAGTTGAATTATCAGTTGAAAACCAGTAGATGATTACCAGTTGCTTTACCAGTTGAAAACCAGTAGATGATTTCCAGTTGACTTACCAGTTGAAAAACCAGAAGAAGATTACCAGTTGATTTATCAGTTGAAAACCAGTAGATGAATACCAGTTGCTTTACCAGTTAAAAACCAGTAGATGATTTCCAGTTGACTTACCAGTTGAAAAACCAGAAGAAGATTACCAGTTGATTTATCAGTTGAAAACAAGTAGATTATTGCCAGTTGCTTTACCAGTTGAAAACCAGTAGATGATTTCGAGTTGACTTACCAGTTGAAAAACCAGAAGAAGATTTCCAGTTGACTTACCAGTTGAAAAACCAGAAGATGATTACCAGTTGATTTACCCAGGCGCGGATCCAGGGGGGCCGAGCGGGCCTTGGCCCCCCCCCCCCCCCCCAAAAAAAAAGGAGAGAGAAGGAAAGAAGGGAAAGGGAAAGAGGAGAGAAAGGGGGAAAAAAGAAGAGGAAGAACAAAAGAACAGAGGGAAGACGAAGATCGGGGGGTGGGGGGGGGCAAAAGGACTTGCCTCCCAGGCTGTTGCCCCCCCCCCCCCCCCCCCCCAAATCAAAAAATAAAAGAGAAGGAAGGAAAGGGAAAGAAAAAAGGAAAAGAGGAGATACAAGAAAGGAAAAAAGAGGAAGAAGAAAAGAAAAAAAGGGGATAAAGACACAACAAATCGTCTTCTTTCTATAATGATTTAATGAAACGTAAGCTTCCGCTTAGCGCGGGAGGGGGGAAACTCAATTCAGACGAGGATTATTTTTTGGGAACGGTACAACAGATCGTCTTCTTTCTCTAATAATTTATGAAATGTCAAAGCTTCCGCGTTTCGCGGAGGAGGGAGAGGGAAACTCGCCCTCCCTGCACCCACTCTCCTCCAATTACGTCACTGCTGTTCACCATTACGAACCAATATTTGGCTCGCATAATTTCAAATTTTGCCCCCCCCCCCCCCCCTAAGAAATCCTGGATCCTTGCCTGATGTATATACAACGGCAACAGTTTCAATATAAAATGTAAGTTCTTCTTACTTAAATCATTGGTCTGGAAACAATTATTTGCCCATTGTTGTGTATTGTATTACATTTTCACTGACAATGAATTCACATTGTAATGCAATTTTCAAGTTTCCCAGGCTTATTTAGGAGAACAGAAGATTGATATTGTTTAGTTGTACGATAACATCACTCAGTTTGATTTGATTTGATTGGAGATATATCTCATTAAAAACAGAGTAAAGGCTATACAGTTTCAAACAAACCTACACCATTAAACTTTAAGCTCACTCACACATGATTTATTGCGACACTTTCAAGGCTACTTATTATTTCAAGTTCATGTATATACAAAGGGCAACAGCTTCAATATTAAACGTAATTAAATCAATGGTCTGGAAAATGTTAATGCCCATTGTTGTATATTATACAACATTTTCCATAACGATGAATATACATTGTATAATGCAATTTTCAGGAAAACCATACTTGTCATTACTGTTATATTTGTTATATGATACTAAAGCAAATCGTTTCGCTTATCGATAAGATAAATCAATGTGAAGTACGTGTCAAATAATTAAATCATTACGTGCTATTTTTAACCGGACTAGACATTTGAAACGTATACAAAATGTATACACTATTGACAGCAAGCAAGTTTTTTAAACAAAGAATTCAGAAATTGAACAACATTGCACATTTTAGTCTACACGGCATGCTCTACACCCTTAGTTGGACTGTAAACAGTTGTCTTCTTAAGTCTTCCATATCAATATAAATTTAAAGGAGGTCAATAATTATTATGAAAACACCACTTTCGTAAGGTTGACACATCAATATATATTGTGCACACATGTAACAATGTGATAATATTTTTTCTTGGGGGGGGGGGGGACGGGAGGAGGGCAATCCAAAAAGGGAATGATATGTGAACATTAATATTGATAGGTCGCTTCACAAAAGTCCTTCATACATAGTCCTTTTTTGTGGATAGTTTTTTGAGCAAAACACAAAATAGGTGGAAGGACGGGGTACACGTCTTCCTTCAATTTTCTGAGGGGGGTCGTCCCCCATTGATAATTTGAAAAAGTGCACACCAACAAAATGTATAGCAAATACTGACTAAAGACTGCAACACGCTTTAAGGCTCTGGTGGGCACAAGAGTACAGCGTTTAGACTAATAGAAATGCTAAAATCTTCTCGCTCGGTCGCTACGCTCCTTCGCATAATATCCTAAAAATATACAAGTAAATATTGAAGAAAATATGTATTCTGTTGGTATCACGTATGTACAAGTTACACTGTATGTTAACAAGATTAAAAGTTATAGAAATAGATCAGTGTTCCAAAAATGAATATTCAGCTTGCTCTTTTAAGAAGTCCCTTCCTGTTTGCTCATCTGGCCGTAATTAAATGCCTTAAGTCTTGAGCTTTCGGGAGCTCTGCCCTCTGGACTCAACCAAGGGGCCTAAGGCGGGTCCCGAGATGCGTAATTTGGTGCCTAAAAGCCCTTCCGTTATGTATTTCTTATGTATTTCTTTGTCTTTCTTTCTCCATATCCTCTGCACTCTCCTTATGTATTTTTTTGTTTTCCCTTTTCTAATACCTTCTCTTCCCTGGGTATACGCACATGTACTATATATGGCTAAACAGTTTTGTAAAAAATATATATGCGCGAACGGTCAAGGAGTAAGAAGAAGGCAAAAAGAGAACAAAGACGGCATCCATGGAAGCCATGTGACAGTGTCCACTTTTTTCGCTTTTACTTTCACCCTTGCATTCTTTCCTGAATCAGAGTTTTCTCACACCTTGTAAACTCGTGCAGGTTATGATCTTGTGTGCGTGTGTGTGTGTGTGTGTGCGTGTATGTGTGGTGGTGTGTGTGTATGTGTGTGCGTGTGTTTGGGTGCGTTCGTGTAACGAAATAACGTATACAATAGCTTGGCAATTCTCATGGTTATGAGATACAATGTGAAAGGAAATGAGAGAATAATGGTCGCGTAGCTTAAATCAAAGTTCCCCATTGCAGTCCTCTCTTTTTGGATATTTTTGCATTTTGTTTTTGTAAGAGGTGTAGCGCCAGAAGAAAGAAGAGGAAGAAGAAAAGAAACTGTTTAAGAAGGAGATCGGGTGGGGGGCGAAATGGCCAAGCCTCCCAGGCTGTTGCACCCCCCCCCCCCCCCCTCAATATAAAAATAAGAGAGAAGGAAGGAAAGGGAAAGGGTAAGAGGAGATAAAGGGAAGGAAAAAGAAGAAAATAAAAGAAAGGGGATATCATTTGCAATTTTCCCGCCGGTGGATCGAGGAGGGGCAAAAGGCCCTTACCTCCCCCCGCCCCCGCTATAACAAAGAGAGAAAGAAGGAAAAGGGAAAGAGGAGAGGTAAAAGGGAACAAAAATGAGGAAGAAAAAAAAAAGGGTGAAAAGAACGGTAGATCAGTTCCGGTTAATCCCGCCAACAACGTGTGGATCGGGGTGGGGGCCGAAAGGCCCTTGCCCCCCCCCACCCCCCCCCCCCCCCCTCGGCAAACCTTAAGGAGGAGAGAAAGGGAAAGAAGAAAAAAAGAGAAAGAAGAAAAGGGGGGTGGCTTACAAGTAATGCTGAATTCTTTCCGAGATTTTTCCTCAGTTTTTAGTAAATTATACTTTTGTATGCGTTTGTTGGAAAATGACAAATTCCTAAATTTACAGCAAGACAAGAAATATGATTCTTGAGAAAAGTTAGGGCCCGGGGATCGGCTGGAATCGCAAGCCTCGAGCTCCCCCCCCCCCCCCCCCCCCCCCCCCCCCCCACCCCCCCCCCCCCCCCCCCCCCCTTTTTTTTGAAAAGGTATAGTAAAGACAAATAGAAATAAAGAGAGCAAGAAAGAAAGAATAGTTAACTAGCTGGTCATCTGACCGAAATTAAACGCGTAAAAACCCCTGAGCTTCCGGTGTTCCGTCCCTTGCACCCCGCCTAGGGCCCTAGACTCCCCTGGATGCTAATCTGACGGAAATGTAATGCCTAAAACCCCTGTTTTCTGGGGGCTTCGCCCGCTGGACCTCACGCCAATTAGTGTCCTGCCAGTGTCACAAATAAGGTATAAAAATATGTTCATCTGACCGTAATCAAATGCCTAAAACCATGAGCTTCACGGGTCGGACAAGGTATCAAAATTTGTTTATCTGACCACGTAGCCAGGGGGAGGGGGGGGATAGAAAAAAAATAGAGAGAGGAGAGGAAAGGAAGAGGACGTAGGGAGAAAAAGGAGCAGACAAAAAACATCTTTGAAATTCAGACAAGAATTAAGAGTATAGAGAACGGTACAACGAATCGTCTTCTATCTCTAACAATTTAATGAAACGTCAAAGCTTCCGCGCTTCGCGGAGGGGGGGGGGACTGAATTAAGACAAGGATTAAGAGTATAAGAACGGTACAACGAATCGTCTTCTATCTCTAATAATTTAATGAAACGTCAAAGCTTCCGCGCTTCGCGGAGGGGGGCTGAATTAAGACAAGGATTAAGAGTCGAGAACGATACAACGAATCATTTTCTTTCTCCAACGATTTAATGAAACGTAAAAGCTTCCGCGCTTCGGGCGAGAGGGGGGGGGAGGGGGCGGGGCTGAATTAAGACAAGGATTAAGAGTCGAGAACGGTACAACGAATCGTTTTCTTTCGTCAATGATTTAATGAAACGTAAAAGTTTTCGCGCTTGGCGCGGGAGGGGAAAATTGCATTCAAACGAGGATAATTTTCGTGAACGCTATAATGAATCGTCTTCTTTCAATAATAGATTATTCACGGCTAACAAAAATAACAAACAACCAAATTTGCGTTTATGTCGTGGCTTTATTAACATTTTGAGATGGACGCTTATTTTGCACATTTTGATTTTCTGGGTGTCATAACAAAATAACACAGATATATTGAATCATAAAAAATGCTTACAAATGCAATGCTAGGCCCCCCGCCTATGAAATCGAGTGATGCCTAGGCTAAACTTATATACATTAAGTCATTATATCAGCCCCCCGCCTATGAAATCGAGTGATGCCTAGGCTAAACTTATATACATTAAGTCATTATATCAGCCCCCCGCCTATAAAATCGAGTGATGCCTAAAGTTATAGAATATAGATGTATATATATACCAGCCTCTCCGCCTGTAAGATCGGATGATGCCTAAGATTAAAGCGTGACACCCTGAGATTGAAAATGTGTAGGTACAACTAGGTCCCCCCGCATTCAAATCGAATGGGGGCCGGAAAACTAAGAATTGACATGCGAACAAATTCGACTGAATATACATTGGCAACCCCCTCGCATGTAAAAATTGAGTGGGGTCGAAAATTATCGGATGACAATTATTGATCAATAAACTTATCAGTACCATGTGATTAGTGATTTGGAGGCATAATTTGACAACATATGGAAACGTTGTATTATCCGCTCGATCTGACTTGCGTGCATAGAACAAATGAGCATTTTTCCATGAAAAAGTGAAGTTTTCTAAAATGTGCGTTTCTTTCCAGCATTGGGGCGCCCGGAATTCACTCGGGTAACATTTCATAAAGTATAATATAAAAAGACCATATGCAAATTTTCTGTACTTTTGTCGGAAAAAATACATTTATCCAGCACAATATCGTCTCTTTTTGCGTTGGAGAAGAGCAAATAGCAAGTTTCTATCACACTTTAGCCGCTCTCGCAAGCTCTCACTCGTTTTACTGTGGTCAAGCGACTTTGGGGCAAGCGGTTAATGAAAATACTAATCGTTAGCTTTCTTCTGGTACTAAACTTGTATTGATTGATTGTATAATTTTATCGGAATAAAGGAAATAAAAAGGCTCGACAAATAACTTATCAGCGTCTGAATTGACCTTTTGACCTCGAATTTCCTGATGCAAGCGCACTAATATCGTCATCTTCGCTAAATCGGTGTCTTTTATCGTAAAATGCGACACTTTCACAATGTTTATACATCTTTTTTAATCATTAGTAAGATATAACATATTTTTTCTGATATCACTGAAGTTTTGGGTTTTATTTAATGAGTAATTTTAAAATAAGAGCCATTTTACTGTTTTAATTTACTGGATCGTACCATTAAAGTCGCAGGGTAGAAAGATGCATTTTCCAACCGCGCCAAATTTAATTTACGTTCCGACATTCTGTTAAATGGGTTCGTGTTGTTAAGAATCCACTGCTTTCTGCTCCAACAAACGTCCACATGCGGAGTCGTTTATCAACTAAATTATTCAAATGTATGGATGCTTCCTAGCTTACCAGGTGTTTGTGTTGCTGTTGAAGCATTTCGCTCACCTGCTATCATTCTTTGTACTTCAATTGCCAGAACGCAAATTTCATTTTGGTTTTATAGTTTCATCGGAGTCGTTTATCAATCCTATGTATTCAAATTTATAAATGCTTCCTCCCCAGGTGTTTGTGGTGTTTATGCATTTCATTCACCTGTTATTATTCTTTGTACTCCGATTGTTAGAATACAAAATGCATTTTGGTTTTATAGTTTCATGCAATAAGTAAGTCAATAAAAGAGTATGTTCTGCACAATAAAAACAATGTGTGTCCCTATTGTACAATGTAATGTGTCCCCTCATTTTGTAATAGTTAATTTACCCATTCACATAATGGAACTACCTGCCCGATGAAGCCAATGGCCTGTGACCCCTGAGCACTCAACACCGTGTGGGAGTCAGTTTGTGTTCAAATTCTTTTATGAGACAAATACAAGCAAACGTTTCCATATGTTACCGCCAAACGAGAATATATTTATATATGATCGGCCGCCAAATCACAACGTTGTCATCAAACGATTTTTGTGCACTAAGGGAATATCTATGCTTAACTATTTACACTTTGGTGGAATTAACATTTCAATTGGCCAAATTAACCAATGTACATGTACAAGCATGTACTTTTTCGCCCTTAAGCTAATTTATAACCCTATAACAGACTACAGAGTATCGTAATAAACTTATCTCTACAACACCGGCACATCATTATGCCTAATTCATTCCCCTCAAAGAAGTGACTAAACCGTTAATGCCCATTTCGAAATGAAGCATTCGCAAAACTGGTCATTTACCAATGTCCACCTAAACCTGCCCCATATAACCATTATTTACTCTCCACAACTTTGTTACTACCAAAATAAGGCACTCTTATCCCAACAACAAAAACATGATCTTGCGGTGCCGGACTCAAACTTTTTTGCAGAATTTACTTTGCTACCCGAACAGACTTAAACATTGAAATATAAGAACGCTGAAATATAAGAACACTGAACTATAAGAACATTGAAATATAAGAACAAACAACGTGTTTTGTAACATTATCATTGTTTAACTACTTGGAAGAACCGAGATAGGACAGGCCCTCCTTCAGGTCAGTAATAAACCTGTCCAAACCCTCATTGGAGAGATGCAATCCGTCCGGCCTATATAAAGCCCTATCCTTATGCCTTATGTCGGGGTGTGGAATGGCCTTTCCCCCATTCCTGCCGGCCAAGGCGCGAGCGTATCGGTTCGTGGCCCTCCTTCTATCGTCTTATTTTCCCTGCTCTTCCGGAGTACAGCATTTATATTCTACCCGTTCTAGGATGTCAGACCATATTATTGTCGTCTCAGTGTTCGATGTGATTAATCTGTTCACCGCATTCGCCATCGCCCTCCTCGAACATCCCTCTATGTCATTCGTGCCCACGTTTAACACTAAAACGGTCGGCTTCGTCAGGCCACTGGTAATCGACTCTAGCCATGCGTTTGTTTGGTCCAAGCGAAGGCCCCGCTTTCCAGCCCAATGGATGACCGTCCCATATCGGCGCAGTCAGTCCGCTCCGCCCTGCGATGGGCCCCGAAAACGATAGAGTCGCCTACTAGCCATAGTTGTTCTGTGGACAAAATAAGAAAAGAGGACTGGGCAGCATTTTGTATTCCAAAGAACATGCGTTAATGTGAACTTGAAATCCCATTGTGTTTTCTTGCTCTTGTTCTGCATGTATGTTTGTTGTCTGCTTGACTTCGTTTTCATTTTCATGTTGTAGCACCATTATTATTATTATTAGCTTATTTAACCTCTCGAGGCGAGGGACTTATTCCTCTGTGTGTTGTACATAATTATATTCATTCCTGTGTATGCGGCCTCACCCTTACATTATTCGCCCCGGACACGTTAACTTCATCATTCACTCTGTTATATTTTGTACGTATACCTGGCGAATCAAATCAAATCAAATCAAATCAACCCCAACGGTACTTTGCAACATTGCTCATATTTAAACAACCATATCAAGCCTTATATATCTGCGATGCGCGGAGGAAGCCCATCGACCCATGTGCTGTATTTGGGCGTCCGAGCAGCCCGCCATAGCAGCGGTTGTAGCCGCACCTATACGAAAAGAATGGGAGGAAAACTTCGCCGCCAACATATCTCTGTATGTCATGCATCTCTTTATCATGGCACTGAACTCATGCCTGGTGAGAGGAAGTGAACCATATGAGCAAAAGAAAGCCTCCCCACTTCCCGGGCGCATTTTCAAATATCTAAGGACCGCCTTTACGGGACAACTACCCGCCTCAATTTCGTGTATTGAAATGGTGCAACCGTTTCCCCTCGGATCAGTTTTTGATTCCCTTTAAAGAGAGCTACACCCGGCGATGTGGTGCACTGCCGGTGACTGCCACGTCCGTGAAACGCAGCATTCGATCCCGCCTATGCCGTGATACCACTGTGAATTCACTCATTCGTAAAAAACCATAAAATGCCAAACAAAATGCGGCAGAGTATAATAACACTTCATAAGTGCTAACACAAACATGTTCCAAATCGGTCAACATTTGGTTCAAAACGGGTAATGTGATAGGATGCCTAGCGTCTCTCCTTGATGTGCGGCACTTGCATCTCTCGACTAATCGTACTGCTGACGAAAGGCGGAGGAGCGAGGCCCATGGGACGCAACCACCATCAACCACAATTCAGCATCCACGCTTGCCCAAGATCGCCCGGGCAGTCGCGCTTGCTTTAGCCTAAACTGTATGTCATACTCTCTCCACCCAAGGCCCCCAAATGCTCTAGAAGCGTGTCTAATCAAATCCATAAATTTGATGAGCTCTCTGCTTCGCTCGATGTGCTTCTCCAAATAAATAGACACAAACACCAGGAACACGGATGTCCAATGCTCCACCGAAAATATGCCTTTATTCTTTGCCCGAGGTTGGAATTGCAACCAGAGCCCAGATTCAGACTGCCGCAGACTAAATACGGCTTCACCTAGCTCTTGGGATGCCCCACTATCACTCCGTGCATAAGCATTCTGTTTGAGAAGCAAGGCTAAATCAATAAATTCACTCCTCCAAATTCTCTCCTTGAGCGACATTGCCACTTCGGAACCCAACGGATCAGCCGCGCTCATAAACGGCACCGGTGACCCCACCACGGAAGGGGGTACTGGCGGCGCAGTCCGCTCCGCCATATTACCCTCGCATGAAGCCTGCCCAACCGATTTAGTCCGGCAGCCAAATCCAGATTATTGGCCTAACCTTGTTTTATGGTCTATAGTTTTTTTTTCAATGGATTTTGATTGCTTAGACCTTCTATTTCAAGAATCCGATTGCTGACACTCTGTCAGCCTTGAGCAATCTAAGATATATGACGTCATACAAAATGGCCGCCAAAGTACATGATTTTCCTTTAAAAATGAATAATAAATATATAATAAGGATTTTTTTCTACAATTTTTGGCAGCAAAATGTCTGTATCTCTCTAGGACCATCACTAAAAATATGTTTCTTGGTGTTGCATGGCCAGAGATGACCAGCTTATTTGCATATTTTGAAATAGCGCCCTCTATAAACATATTAATTTGAATAAAATATGTGTGCCAGCCAAATGCCAATTTCTTAAATCTATGTCACGTTAAAATCATATTAAATGCTTTTTTTGGGAAACAATTGCAGTTGTGCTGCATTAATCTTTCATCGTGTTTGGTACAAATTTAGATAGGGTAGGTGTGGGGAATAGAAGACCCTTAAGCAGATTTGCATAATTTACATAAACATGAACAATGTTACACATACAGACATTTTTGTATTCTCTTTAGTATTTTTTCTCTTTATTTGGTAACGAAATTGTGGTGATGATGTAACTGATTAATAAGATAACAATGATTAATGACGTCATCACCAAAGGTCTCTCATTACCTACATGTGTAGGTAATAAGGGACAGTTACAATTCAAGACATTTTAAATACAATTTAAATGAAAATGGGATAGTTATAGTTAGTTCAAACACTTTTTGAAAGATATACATGCAGCCAATGAACTTATCGAATTTTGAAACGATTTTAAAACGATGGGGCCCAAAATATTTCTGTAGTTTTTCGTTTACAGTAATAAAGGTGCTCTCAAATATGTTAAAATACTTTCAGAATAATGTTCTGGCAATATGACTTTTACATTTATCAAACTCACAGCATAGAAACAACTTCTTAAAATTAAATGCATTCAAATTAGAATGGTAACACGTACAACCAAATATGTTTCATGATAGTGCCTTTCAACATGAAATGGACAACTGGGGAGAAGTAGGCCCCCATCTTGGACCTGGTGTCCCCCATTACCTACACACATTTCTGATCAGACACCATTCCTAATGTGAATTGCAACACCCATTCACAACACACAGTGGCCATAAGCTTTCTGTGATAGTTGGCACATTTCATAAACTTCCTTTTAAAACTATTTTTTTAAGAGCCACCCCTAAATATCTGCATACACCACAACATTCAGTGAAAATTGTGTTTTTATATCAGAGCAAATTTTACGATCAAAATTGCTTATCTTGGTCAATTTTGCCAATTTTCTCGTAGAGAGAACGCACTGTAGTCTTCGAAATGAATTGGATATATGCAGTAGTGTTGTTGAAGGCCACATATGTCGCTATATCAGTATTGGAGCCAACACGGACAGACAGTGATGGGTTCAAGCTTGGTGGTCTCCAATTCCCTACACCTACCCTACATATGTCAAGAAAAAAATGGCTATGAAAGAATTTATTTTTCAACAAATCGGTGAGAAGTGGTTTTACGGCACACATTATTATTCAATTAATAGGCTTTATTTAGACCAGCATTGCTCCAACGTCAGTGAATGTGGATAAAGCAGTTGACATCTATACTAGACAGATGCATGATTTTCAAAAGAAATTACCTGGTGGATTCTATGTCACAATTTCCAAGAATGTTCAAACCGTGGCAGCCATGAAGAAATCAATGTTGGGGTACGAAAGTCTATGAAAAGTTGATCTACTCCAGAGTAATAGGACTGCAGACAAGTTTAAGAGAGGTCAATGTCAAGGACATTTTGTCATAAGAGCTTTCACCAGTCCCAACAGCACTTTTTGATGATTCTGGAAACGAGCACTCCCATGTCAAAGACGGACTTATAGAATTTGACAAAAGTTGAGATGTAAGCCAGGCATGAGACACTGGAACAACCTTGTACAGTCATTGATGGTTGTGCTCTGCTGTGGATGAAAATCTGATGATGTTTGCTTGGTGTTTGACAGATCCGAGAGTATTAAGAGGTCATAACGGGTCGAGAGTCTTCCAACTCAGTCCCGCGTCACTGCTGCCCTCCAAGAAACTATCTCTTACTGTTCGTCGTCGTCGTCGTTGTCATATAGATCATGGCTCACCCTTGTGACCCGTTTGATGAGACCTTTTGATCGGCATCTGTCTCCTGCAATCCGGTAGAGTGTCTTTAGTATTTAGAGGGTGGCTAGTGATTTCCCTAAGGTCGTCAGTCCATCTGAGCTTGAGTCTTCCTTTGTTACGTGTTTCTTCAAAGGTACCTTGAATGATAATTTGTCAAGGTTGTCTCCTGATCTTCTGCTAACGTGACCAAACTATTGTAGCTTGTACTTGTCAATCCTGGTAGCAAGTGGCGGTTGATCTCCGATGATGGACATTAATTGTGTCCATTGGTGTTGTAATCTCTTCATGATATCCCTAGTAGCTTTCTCCAACACCACATTTCAAAGGCAGATATTGCCGAGCTTCCACCCTCCTTGACAATCATTGACCCAAGAACATTTTATAAACTTGTCCACTTGATCACCTTCTTCTCCATCAACCACCATGCTCTGTTGCATGTAGTTAATTTCCACCAATCATGATCTTGGTCTTTTTCACATTGAGGTAGGGTCCAAATTATTTACTTGCATCCTTCACTCTTTTTTAAGGAGTTCTAGTAGTTCTTCTGATGTTCTTGTTATAAGTGTTGTCAGTGGAATACTGAGCAAAAACACTTAGAGGGGCAGAAAAAACAATCTGCATCACGACCACTCATACATGTTACATGCAGGCCCCGCGGAACTTTTTTTTTAAAGCGGGGTGGGGGGGGGGGTTGAAGTATTTACGATCAGGAAGAGAGGAGCGCAAATTGGCGTGGTGTTCAAGGGGCACAGCCCCTGGAAGCTCAAGGGTTTCAGGCATTTATTAACTGTAAGATGAACATATTTTGATACCTCATTTCACCTCGGGTCACTTTCTTTCTTTCTTTCTAGTTCTCTTTAACATACTTTATACAAAAAGTGAGGGGGGCTCGAGTCCCCTGAGCCCCGCTGTTCTGCGGACCCTGACATGTAGGCTTATAAATAAGCATATTTTTGCTTGACTGTGGATTTAGGATCTGTCATTTTCCAACATACGCTTAACAAATAATAATTTACTAAAAAGTGAGAAAAACCCCAGGAAAATCATGTCATTTCAGCAACATTTGTAAATCACTGGTATCGAATATATAAAAAAAAAACAGTTTGAATTTTGTTTGGGGGTTCAACTGTCCCCAACCCCCCCCCCCCCCCCCCCCCCATACCCTTCCCCATTAATACGCCAGAGAGTGTTGTATTGTCGGCGTATCTTAGGTTGGTGATCGTTCGTCCACCAACAGAAACTTGACCATAAAATGTCTTTCTCATGATGAATTCAGCATAGATGTTGAAAATTTATGGTGATAGGTTGCAGCCTTGACGGACAACTTGACCAATAGTGAACCTTTCGGTGTCGCCATTCTCTGCTCTTACTGTTGCTTCTTGGTATTCGTAGAGCGACTGGATGAGTTGAATTATATGTGCTGGAAAGCCCATCTAGCTCATAATCTTCCATAGGCGTTTATGTTGTACGCAGTCAAAAGCTTTGGAAAGAGAGAAGTTGTTGAAACGTGTCTCTAGTGTTGCTAACTTCACTATCTTTTCATGACAACAAACTACAGTTGATCGACATCATAATTATATGCGCGAGTCTGCAGGATGATTGGGTGCTCAGAAATAGGCAAAAGCACAAGCAGGCCTTTACCGTCAAGATGAGGTTCTTGTTGAAGTGATTCCAGGCAGTGATGTCATGCCAAGGAAAGGTCTGTCCACAACATAGTTATGATGAAGCAGGCAACATCAAAGAACAGCAAGCGATTGGAATTGATGCTAATGAGAAGATGTATGTTAGGGTCCTAGTGGATGACACAGACGTCTACGTACTACTTTTGCATCATTATCTACATGACGGACTTATAAAACGCCAATGACCATGGAGACGCCCCTTCACAAATCGAACTGTTATTGATGTTCCTGCCAATGTAGACAAGTTAGGAGATATCATTCCATCGATGTTGGCAGGACATGCGTTGACGGGATGCGACACTCTTGGGGCATACTTTGGCATTGGATAGGGTACAATGCTGAAAGTGATGAAGCAGAAGATTCGACTCCCTTAGGACTGAGTTGGCAATGTTGATGCAGCATGGTCATATGTCATCACTCAACCTACTCAATGCTTTGCTGCATGTTATGGACAGTCAACAACCAACTGAATGTCAGAGGCTCGTATCAACGTGTGGCTATCAAGGGTCCGAAGACTAGGAGCTCCAAATACCCCCAAACCTTGCCTCACTACCTCAAACTACTGAAGCGTTTGTAGAAAATGTTAAGAGAACTCATTTGCAAACATGCGTGTGGAAGCACGCATTACAGTCACGACCTTACTTTGCAGAATTAAGTGTTAAATGACACCCTCTTCCGCATGGAATATTTTAGGGTTCCCAACACTTTAGAGGGCTTTTAAACAAATTTCAAGATTTTGAAGCAAACTTATAAACGGATATAGTCCTGTATCGTAGTGGTAGTTCGTAATTTTTAGGTTAATTTAAAAGAATCTAGTACCTTAGAATACAAATCTAGTTTCTTAACGCTGTCACTGAAAATGGGCATTTATCACCATATGCCACTTCATATCTATGGGACAGAGAGCATAAAATTCAACCGTGTTTTCTTCGAGTATCAAATTACAAAATAAAAATAAATGTGCAGCACAATCTTTACTCACTGTATCCAGTGCATCTGACTCATGACATATGATAATCTCATGTTAGAAATTGGTATTTGGCCATCATTTTGACCTATGCAAGTTAATGTGTCTATAGAGGGCGCCATTCCGAATTATGCTAATTTGCATATCATTTGTGATCATACAGCATCGCAATTTTTATTTAGTGATGATTCTAGAAAAAAATCAAGATATTTGACTGCCATTTAATGTAGTAAAATGCTGTTAAAACTTTTTATATCATTAATTTTGGTTAAAAAGGGGGTTTTGGCGGCCATTTTGTATGACGTCACATATCTCAAATTGCTCAATGCTGACAGAGTGTCAGCAATCGAATTCTTCAAATTGATGGTCTAAGGGACTATAATCCAAAGAAAAAAAAACTATAGACCCTAAAACAAGGTATATCGAGATGGCTGCCGGACTAATTGAGCCTGCAATGAAATCTCCGATTGCTCCCTCACTAGAGGGCACCGACTCTCGCGCGATAATCTCCGGCCATAATATGGCCGCGCGCGAATTTTTTTTCCGTACTCGAGAGAGCAAAAATCCCATGTGCGCATGCGCGTGGACTTATGATTTCTCTGCTATTTCCCATACGAAATGTACATGTATTCGCATGTACTGTGCACGATTCGCGTTCTACGAGTAAACGATGGCATAGTAGTCTGCAAGCACAGACGCTAATCTGACAGTTTGACAACATACTAGTAGTGTGCTGAGAAGTACTTTATTCAAGTCGCCAACTTGTATAGAATGGTATAGTAGTCTGCAAGCACAGACGCTAATCTGACAGTTTGACAACATACTAGTAGTGTGCTGAGAAGTACTTTATTCAAGTCTGCGTAGATGTATGATTCAGACCCTACTGGTGCGTGCGTTAGAAATGCATCTCAATGTGTAGAGTGTAGTATAGTAGTCTGCAAGGACATAATAATATATTGTGTATTGATGAGTAGTGATTTTATGCAAGTTTGTGTAGTTTAATGATTCCAGACCCCATGGTATAGGCCTATGTATTGTGCCACTGCTCTCTCACACTCTTTCTCTCTCTCTCTCTCTCTCTCTCCATATCTCTCTCTCTCTTTCTCTCTCTCTCTCTCTCTCTAGCCCTCCCTCCAGTATGCTCGCACTCTCTGTATTACTTTTATTTATAATCATGGTCTGCTGAGAGCCAGAAGGATGTTAACTCTTAACACAACGAATGCCCTTCTGGCTCTGAACAAACCCACACACCATGAGGTCATTTATTGGCCTTCTCAAAACCGTCATTCTGTAATAATATTTCTAACTTTGGTCTAATAACTCCTTTGTCAGTATAAGCACTACTCAAGACACTATGTTGTCAAACTGTCCGATTAGCGTCTGTGCTTGCAGACTACTATACCATGCTATTCAATTTGGGATGCATTTCTGTAAGCACTAAAATGTCTGAATCATACAACTACTCAGACTTGAATACTAGTACTATTGCTACGCACGATATATGCGTAATTGTTTTGTCAAACTGGCAAATCAGAGTCTGTGTTTGAAGACTACTATGCCATCGTTTACTCGTAGAACGCGAATCGTGCACAGTAGATGCGAATACATGTACATTTCGTATGGGAAGTAGCAGAGAAATCACAAGTCCACGCGCATGCGCACATGGGGTATTTGCCCTCTCGAGTACGGAAAAAAAATTCGCTGGCCGCGCGCCTACCAGTACTGATATCAGGTACATCATTGCCACTAGCTAGTAAAGGAGCCCGTTTTCGGCCACTTAAGACAAAATCCTATTTTTAGGACTCTTTATTTCCTATTTATTATCATTTCTTGTTCAAATCATGAAGCAAATATTATTATTATTTAAACAAAAAAAGAATCCCAGAAAAAAATCACGAATTGCCATGACAATATTCATTTCAATTTTCACTGTTTTGGAGCCAGTTATCGGCCGAGCGTTTCAGTTTACGGCCGCATGTACAAAGTCAATAGGAAGCGCTCGCGCGCGCCGTGCGTTTCCGCGCTGATGTACAGCACAAGCGGGCGGAGCAGGTATCCCACGCCGGAGCTCCCTGGTGCTCGCCTGGCCGAAGACAGGCACAGCGGTGATCGGAAGTTGGAATCTGAATTAGACAGAGATATCGTGTGTGCGTTGCGGTGTGCGGCTGCATTGATTTAATACATGCGATGAGATACTTTTGAGCTTGCGACTAGCACAAAATCGGGCTCTAAATCTGAAAAATACTTGAAATAAAGCTCATTTTATGGTACCCATATTTCTTACAGACACGCTTAAGATACTCGATTTTTCAGATTTGGGTAGCGGGACCGGCGATTACATCGCTAAAATGTGATATTTTAGGATATATTTTCCATTGCAAATGTGGTTCTTCAGTGACACTGGCATGGTATGGTATGTGTGGGATATGTGTTATGCTATTATGCGATGTATTTTAGAGTGATTTTACCTTGCATCCAACCAATCGGCCGAAAACTGGAGCTGGCCGATTACCGGCTCCTTTACTCTAGATCTACAAATGATGTTAGGGTTGAACTCACCGCCCTGATCGTCGGCGCCGCTGGGGGCCACTCCGACAGGCGTTGACGTTGCCTTCGCCCTTGCCCTCGGACTTTTCCTTGCCTGACTTGGGGGTAACGCTGCATCCGCTCTCGGATTCTCCGCCTGACTTGGAGGTAACGTTGCCCTGGGCGCCGTCTCGCCACCCCTCTTCCTCCCGGCCACGGATTTCTTCTTCGCTTTTGGCATGATCGCCAACGTACTCCTGCCAGTAGAGATGCGAACAAGGCCACTAACACTAACAGTTCAAGTTGATAATGATATGGACTCTCCTTTCTAATCGGGCCCAACGACAAAGGCCAGCCCAAAACCCGAATATAATCCCGCTGGTCGCTCACGAAAAAATAAATAATTCAGCGTTATATATCCAACTAATTATTCCAGTGCAGTGCTAACGTTAGTATTAATCCAAATCCTCTAATAATGTTTTAGACTCCGTAAATTTTTCTTCTTGTCCATTCAAAATGAAAGCCATAACTAGAATGAAAGCCCCTTCGTGCTATTTTTAATTTGCTGGCGGTATTTTCCGCGCTTGCTTGATAAGCGTACATACGCTTGCACATTTCCTTCCAATGTAATACAAAGTATTACATTTCCTAGCGCGTGAATTTCCCTCAAAAATGTAAACAACCTCTTGACCTACATTTTGTCAGCCTGTCAATAAACCATTTTAAATCGTTGTCTACTCTTTAAATTTTATTAATGAAACGTCAAAGCTTCCGCGCTGCGCGGAGGGGGGGGGGGGCCTGAATTAAGAGAAGGATTAAGAGTCGAGAACGGTACAACGAATTGTCTTCTTTCTCTAATACTTTAATGAAACGTCATATATAGCTTCCGCGCTTTGCAGAGGAGGGAGGGGGGAAACTCGCCCCTCCCTACATCCCCCTGCATTACGTCACTGCTGGTCACCATTACGTCCCGCCCCCCCCCCCCCCCCCCCACTCAGTGTTATTTAGGGTACGCGTATGCTTGTACCCTCTTTTTGAAAAGACCCCCTATCTGAGCACTGCCAAAATTTCCGAACCCCCCTTTCGCGGGCTTTTCACGGGCTTTTCCTGCCTTGGAGACCCCCTAAATCCGGAACGCTGCTCAATGTACCTCCCTATCTCAGGACATGCAGACCCCCCCCCCCCCCCCCCTCTCATCTCAGATAAGCTGTCATTACTGGTTGGTACTTCTTTAAGTTCTTCTTCTTGATCATTTTGAAGCACAATTTTTTTAGGGCTTCAATATTACACCATATCACAGACACTGATAACATGTAGGGCCTTGCATCTCAGATTTAACATTGTTAAACGATCCCTTTAATACACAGCCAGGATAGTAGACCTATTACTAATGCAGCTGTGACTGTGTGTGAATTAAGGTAGCCTACACTACAGTACAAAACTACATAGGTCTAGATGCAAGTCCCACATATTCATTATCATGGGTGTAGGAAAATGAGTTTGAGAGTATTACTATTGCGATCAAACTATAGGGCAAACTACTCACCTGAATGTGCCACCCTGTGAGTCATAGGTAGACAGCCACAATATCCACAACGAGGAGACTGTGGGTCCTGCTCAAAGACGTCCCAATCATGACAATTTTGGCAGGGCCCACGCCTCATACCCCCGGCCCCCCCACTCAGTGTTATTTAGGGTACGCGTATGCTTGTACCCTCTTTTTGAAAAGACCCCCTATCTGAGCACTGCCAACATTTCCGAACCCCCCTTTCGCGGGCTTTTCACGGGCTTTTCCTGCCTTGAAGACCCCCCTAAATCCGGAACGCTGCTTAATGTACCCCCTATCTCAGGACATGCACACACCCCCCCCCCCCCCCCCCCCCCCCCCCCTCATCTCAGATAAGCTGTCATTACTGGTTGGCACTTCTTCAAGTTCAAGTTCTTCTTCTTGATCATTTTGAAGCACAATTTTGTTTAGGGCTTCAATATTACACCATATCACAGACACTGATAACATGAAGGGCCTTGCATCTCAGATTTAACATTGTTAAACGATCCCTTTAATACACAGCCAGGAATACTAATGCAGCTGTGTGTGAATTAGGGTAGCCTACACTACAGTACAAAACTACATACTAGGTCTAGATTCAAGTCCCACATATTCATTTTCATGGGTGTAGGAAAATGAGTTTGAAAGTGTTATTATTGCGATCAAACTATAGGGCAAACTACTCACCTGAATGTGCCACCCTGTGAGCCACAGGTAGACAGCCACAATATCCACAACGAGGAGACTGTGGGTCCTGCTCAAAGACGTCCCAATCATGACAATTTTGGCAGGGCCAACGCCTCATAGCCCATCTTGATGCCCCGGCTTGATGCCGAGCCTAGCCCGATATGCATGATGAGCGCGCCGTACAGACTATACGTTCTGTTGTTACCTCTCTCTCTCTCTCTCTCTCTCACAGATTTTGAGAAGTCCGTACTGCCCCTGTACTGGGACGGGAGTGCATGGGACTCAATGTTTTTACTTTTCATAATGAAATAATCCTGAATGAGCTTTCAAAACTAGCAGGAATTTCTGAAATCTGATCGCGGGATTTCATCAATTTTTCTATGTTCAACTTCAAGATTTTTTATAACCCCCTTTTTTAATTACAAAGAGATAAGAGAAAAACACCCCTTTTTTAAAGAAATCTCCGGGTGAAAGTCAAATACACCCCCTTTTTTTACATTTCTCGGGCCGGACTTTTTCGCACGAAAAGTACCCCTTTACCGGACATTTTGGCAACACGCATGCGGTCATTTCCAAACCTGAGTGGGGGGGCCGGGCTCATACCCCATCTTGATGCCCCGGCTTGATGCCGAGCCTAGGCCGATATGCATGCTGAGCGTGCAGCTAGCGGATGCGCTGTACAGACCATACGTTCTGTTGTTATCTCTTCGTACTGCCGCCGTATTGGGACGGGAGTGCATGGGACTCAATGATTTTACTTTTCATAATGAAATAATCCTGAATGAGCTTTCAAAACTAGCAGGAATATCTGAAATCTGATCGCGGGATTTCATCAATTTTTCTATGTTCAACTTCAAGATATTTTATAACCCCCTTTTTTAGTTTCAAAGAGATGAGAGAAAAACACCCCCTTTTTAAAGAAATCTCCGGGTGAAAGTCAAATACACCCCCTTTTTTGACATTTCTCGGGCCGGACTTTGTCGCACGAAAAGTACCCCTTTACCGGACATTTTGGCAACACGCATGCGGTCATTTCGAAACCTGAGTGGGGGGGGGGGGGCCGGGCATTACGTACCAATATTTGGCTCGCATAATTTCAAATTTGGGCCCCCCCCCCCCCCTAAGAAATCCTGGATCCGCGCCTGGATTTACCAGTTGAAAAACCAGAAGATGATTACCAGTTGATTTACCAGTTGAAAAACCAGAAGATGATTACCAGTTGATTTACCAGTTGATAAACCAGAAGATGATTACCAGTTGATTTACCATTTGAAAACCATTAGATGATTACCAGTTGTTTTACCGGTTCAAAAACCACTTCATTGTATCTTGTGCATATTCATGATTAATTTGCATATTTACACCGAAAAAATAATTATCATGATCTGTCAAGCAAATGTGACAATGCTCAACAATTTTGTGATTTGTATTTTCTTAGTCAATCATTGACAAATATATTATATATGTCTGATCGTGTTTGACATCTAATTTAAGTGTGATGGGGTAATTGCAAGAGTTTATATATATATGGTCTAGATGGTGGCCAGATGCCCCTATTGATTATTGATTATCAGTTGATTACTGGTCTCAACTGGTATTCAACTGGAAATAACTGCTAAATCAACTGGAAATATCAACTGTAAAATCTACTGATTTCCAACTGGTAAATCAACTGGAAATATATCAACTAGTCTCAGATGTCAACTGGTTTTTAACTGTTTTTACAACTGGTGCCAGTTAGCGTTGTTTAGATGATAGAAAGTGGTGCCAAGGTAGTGAATTCAATGCTAGATGTACAATTAAAGATAATCTGAAAGTTTGAGTAAAAACGGACCATTATTAATGATATAAATTGGGGTAAACTGATCTGATCGATTCCGTAAATCTCCCAACTATTTTATTACAATTTATTTACATTTTAGGTGACTGCAAATCGTCACGAAGCAATGAATTTGCTATATATACCATTCCAGACATTTAAATGTTGAAATATTTTTAAAAGCCTGTCTTATGTCTTTTTCCATGGAAAAACGGTTGAGAAAAATTCAAAAATGGTTGGGAAAATTTACTGTAAATCATTGTTTATAGAGGGTGTTGCACAGTGACACCTTCACAGAAAAAAAAAGATATCTTTGTGGTTTGAGATTTGGGGGGAATTTTTTGCATGTTAGAGGGTTAGTACAGTATAATAATATAAAAAAGTAACATTTCATTCAAAATGTATGCGATTTTTTGTATCAGCTTTCAACAATGTTACCGATTCACTTTAATATTAAAAGGGTTTGCCGACGAAAAGATCCGCTTTCTCCATATTGTTTCTAATATGCACAGAGGTTTTAGGCATGTTTGATTAGTCATTAAATCCCACAAGATAAAAGGTAATATAGTTATAGAAAACAAAGAATATAGAATCTTACAATACGCTGATGATGCAGTGTTGTCTCTCGATAGTGCAGCAAGTTTACATCATGCTCTAGAGCTGTTGGATTTTTTTTCTCAGTATTCAATACCCCTAAAACATGGGTTCGTTTTTTTCGAAAATTGCAAGAAATGGGCTTTACTTCGAGAAAAAAATCCGGCAAAATCAACCTAAAAAATGGGTAGGGGTTTGGAGCTCAGTGGGGGGGGGGGTGGATGTTGAAGAGAAACAGAGTGTTCACCCCACCCCCCCCCCCCCCCTCCTCCTCTCCCCTGGCCAACAAGGTAGAACTTTTCGTTTTGTTGCTCACGGGGGGGAGGGTGGATGTTGAGGGAAAAAGGGAGTGTTCACTCCCCTCCCGTTTAGCCACAAAACTATCAAAAAATATGTAGTGATCAATACCCCCTCCCTCCTCTCACTGAGCAAAATATCCGTCGGCGCGATTTCCACATTTCGCCCCCCCCCCCCCCCTGGATTCGCCACTGGGCCTACCTGGCACAGAAACATCGGTCCTATGCAACCATTCTCACTTTTCATAATAGTTAGTGACAATCATTTATAATTATTGTATTCCTTACACTTTTTTTAAGTTGTCGTTTTGCATTCGAATATGTCCATTCCTTTTGTTAGATAATATATATTGTGTCTAGTTTTTATTATTTAATAAATACAATCATGATAATTTTTATTTTTGTTTAATTCGATTTGATTTGATTTATTAATTCTATATCATTTGTCTCTTTATTTTTCTTCAAACATACATATTCATGTGCATTAATGGGACAATTATTTAGGTACACTTACTTTGATACACTTATCATACACTGTAAAAAAATAATAGTCGAAATAACTCAATAAAATTGAGGACAATAATTGCCTTATTTTTATTAAGTAAATATTACCTACGGCATCTTAAGTAGAATTTACTTATTTTGCTGAATAAATTTTTACTCAGTTCAATCGAGTTACATTAACGTAAATAATTAGGTGATACGTACGTAGACGTATCACCTTTTGATTTCGTCAAGATTTTTATTATTATTTATTTATTTATTTATTATTATTCTTCCTCGAATTTGTTCGCAGGATATCTCAAGACTGAACGAAGCCATTGTTATGAATCTTTCAATGATGATAGATCTTAGTCTAACTTAGAACTGCGTGACTTTTCAAAGACTCAAAGTCATCGTGACGTCATCCAAGCGCCATTTTGTGAAAATCAACTAATGATCATATCTTTATAACGAATAATAATTTTTCATTCATATTTATCATGATTAAGATCAATATCCGTCCGGTCAAGTTGAGGTCAATAAACGTGCGTAAATGCGCGCGTGCGCGCTCGTCCGCGCGTTTACGCGCGCGCAAAAATTAAAAATGCTCTAAATCATCCCAATTTTTTTTTGCATACGTTTCAGGCCATATGGAGCATTTGATAAAAAAATTACGCACACGCGCATGCGCGCGCGTTTTCGCGCGTACTGGCATTTTGCAACATAGAATCGCCGATTTTTTTCTGTCATCATATTCGGTACATTTTTCCAAGCATTTTGATAATTTGTTCACCTTTTATTAACGCAATTAGCGTCCGTCAAAGTTGACAGCACGCGCGGATTTGCGTTATCTTTATCCACAATACATGGGCAAAAACATGCCTATATAAAATTCATTGTAACTCTTTAGAATAGATAGAAACTCCTAAAAAAAATTCATATTTGGATAGACTATGAGTCGGAGATATGATTTCATGTCTCATGTGATCCTCAATTAACTCATGACGTCATCATAATGGCCTCCAAACTCAAAATTTTAATTTGCATATTATGACGTCAGCATATTTTTGGAAAATTGATTGTATCTCTGTAAATATGGATCAATTTTCTTTTTAATTTTGATATGTTCTAGCTGAGACAATTTTTTACAAATGTAATGTTCACAATTTTTATTTTTAACAAAAGTATCATGGTGTATTTTTGCGATTAAAGGAGGCATGTCAATTTTTCGCATTTTGCGTGTATTCTCTATGGGACATGACTTTTTCTCAAAACTGGATTCTACATTTTCGTCTTTCGCGAGCAAAATCTCCGTTGTTTTAGCTTCGTTTTCGCTGAGCTTCGGATATGTTGTAGCTGAGACAATGAGCTATCACAAATGTGCCCTTTATTTTTCGATTAGATGCCGGGATCATGCTCATATTTCACTTGCAAAGTAGGATTTCTGAATTCCATTTCCTGTTTACGTGTAATCGCTATGGGAGATGTTTTGGTATATCGGTAACGCACTTGACTTCCAACCTCGAGATCCCTGGTTCGAGTCCGGGTGTCTCCAACACTTTTTTTTCACTTTTTTTTCCTTTTGACCTTCACTGTACCATCTCCTTTGATTATTTAAACACGTAGATTCGCAAATAATGTCATAAATAACACTTTTTACTTTATTATTACTTTTTGCGTGTAATCCTTATGGGAAATGACTTTTTCTCAAATCTGGAGTCTACATTCCTGTCTTTTGCGAGCAATATCGCCGTTATTTCGGCTTGGATTTTGTTGATTTTTGAGTATGTTGTAGCTGAGATTATATGCTATCTAAATCAACCCTCATTTTTTCAATAAGATGTCATGATCGCGCTCATGATCATGATCATCACGATCATCATTATCATAATGATGCTAATCATTTATCAATTACATTTTCATTTCTTTGAATAAGATAAAATCGTCAAAAGGTGTTCTTCATGATGTAAATTAGAGTCAAATGTGTAACTGGTTACTGCACAGGGTCAAAGGTCATATATTGTTTCAATCTATCTTCCCTAGATCCATGATGATCAAGGAGACACAATTTAATCTTGACATATGAATAGATCATAATGGGAGAAGCATATGAATGGGAGAAGCAAAATAATATATCGTGTAATGCATTATTCGTTATGTAAACCATTATCATACGTATCACCTAATTCGTCTAAGTGACGAATTAAAGTCTAGTTTAAGTATTGTAATCATTTTAGATAATTAAAAAAAAAGCTATGATAGGATTACATATTGCACGATTTGGTACCCATCTAATCTAACAAGTAACATCCACTAATAATTCACTACTTCTATTTAAGATTTAACTATTACATACACTTCAATTCGACACATATTGAAAGGCTCCAAATTTTATATATATACTTGATTGTAGCATCTTAAAAGGAAAATTGGTTGACAATTTCCTGAAATATCAAGTTTGAATTTGTTTTGAACTGGGTAACAATTAAAAATTGTCTTGTCTTTGCTTAGCCATGTTAAATGAATTAGTAAATGTTTTAAAGTCCTTAAATTTTCATTCAACCACAAAAAAGAATTGTTTTATTTAAAAAAGAGTTTAATTTGGTCTCAATGAATATTCATGAATTACGTAAATATTTCTATTACGCACTGCATCGGTCCTTACTTTAAAAAGATAAGAATAATCAACATAAATTGTTTGAGTAATACGTATAATTTCTGATTTTGAGTTAAAATTACTAAATAAAATACGAGCTGAAATTACTTAAAGTTCTTATGTATTTGATTTTACTTAAATATTCCACGTATGTTCTACTAAATTGAAAGTTTGAGTTAGCAAGACTTAAATTTAGTGCGTAAGTGGCAAAACTAATGTTTTCAAGTAAATTCTAAATGGAAAAAATACGTAAAAATTACCAATGAACAAATTCTTTTTTACAGTGTAGTGAGAGAGGGTTGGTGGTGGTTATTTTACCTGACTGCTACGAAAGCATAAATGCAAGTAAGCAACCAGACGGCCGACGGCTTTAGGTGCTCTCCGAGGGACCTGGTGATGAGGATTAATGCCTTACCATAGGGCACTACAAACTGAGATGTTTAAATAGTACATATGTAGTTTTGAAAGCATCGTTTGGACGATTCTTGTAAAATTCAGGAAATAGATTATGCGCAGTCGTAATGAATTGCTGGTCGTGGGAAACAATGCCTGAAACAGAACTATTTCATTACCAGTTATTTTTAAGTCAGCAGCTTTGCCGGAAACGGGTGATTTAACAAATTAACGGAATAGTTTTCCTTCGGGGCGATTGGCAACGAGCCGTTATGGAAATTGATCGCTTTCATAACCTAAAAATCTGCTTCCTTTTTCGTTCGTATATATGATATTGGGGTAATATTACCACCAATATGAAAGGTTTCAGCTTTTGTGTTCAGATGGCCGAATATTATTATAATTAATGAAATTATGATAATGCCCGCTAGATGCAAGTCAAACTTGTCTTATTTTTTAATTTGAATTTGAATTTGAATTTATTAACAACAACACATCATAATAATGACAGTACATATGAACAATCATACAATGCAAAAAATAATACTGATACATGTATACATAACATAAGAGTAATGTCGATTGAACAGTAGTGGTTTTAAAACAATATTTAGAAATACATCTGCATACTATTAAATGTACAAAAGATATATACGTAAATATGTGTATTACTATATTTAGGTGAAGTTGTTAAAGGGAACTAGAAGTTAGCACAAGTGCTAGTCGAGCCTAGTTCCATTCTTTAGCAAGATTTTTTTTCTGTTAATTTGTTTATACATATGAATGTAAAACTTGTTTGTTCTGTATTTACATTATATAAAACAAAATAATACAGTATCATGTAACTTTTTTACATACTAAAATGAAAAAAGAAAAAGAAAAAAGTGTAAGTGTTAAAGCATTATAAGGAAAGAAGACAAATCCTTGAACAAATAAAATCATCAATGTGTTCATATAAATGAAAAGGATGTATTAATACAAAATAATATCATACATATGTGCGTACATGCACACATCCTGTATTAAAGAGCTTTAAGGCAGCTATAATCGTTAACAAGAAAGTGTAAACATATATAAAAGGAAGACAAGTAAATAAAAGGAAAAACGAAGGTTCATGGGATTGGGCCCACGTAGGTGGAAAGATGTCTCCGAAAAGATAACCTCGATGTTTTTAATCTAATTTCATCTGGGAGATCATTCCACAACTTTGTTCCTACAAACACAAAAATACAAAATTGCCCTTGCGTTGTCTTACATTTTGGTTGATAGAGTAAGCCACTTTCTTTTCTCCTAGTTGCATATCTGTGCTGTATCATCTGACAATAATCCACTAAAGAGTGTGGTAAAACACCTTTTACCAAATCGTACATAAATGTTGAAACAAGAAGTTCATGAAGTTAAAAAATATTTACAATTTTTAGACTTTGAAAAAGAGGTTTGGAATCTGTTCTAAGTGGACTGAATGTAATTGCTCTCATTGCCATTTTTTGACTTAAATATATACAATTTAGATTACTTTTGTAAGTGCTCCCCCATACTTCGAGTCCATAAGAGAGGTGAGGCTGTATAAAAGCCTTATATAATAACACAAGTATATTCTTGGGAACAAAATGTCTCAGTTTAAGCAGAGTACCTACTTTCTTTCTTATACCTCTCTACAAAGGCTACTTGTTATACAGTGATCATGCATTTTGTCTACTCATGAATGAAATGTGTGTTGTAGAACCTGTCTAGAAAGGCCATCTGACGGCTTTGGCTACTTTTTGCATTTCTCTTTAGTGATCTCAATAGACAGGTTTTACTAATGATAGACTTTGTTCTACCGCGGAATCAAGCATCTTTTCTTTCGTAATAAATAAGTAAGTAATTAATTACATCCATGACTCGGCGCATCAACCTTGTGAGTGTTTCTAGTCTTTACTTATTGAAAGGCTATTTTCTTTTAGAATTCTAGGTTTACTCTTATAAATATAAGTATAAGGATAGATCGCAAGTCCTCGAATCCATCGTAAACTTTCAAACTCCTTTTCTCTTTCGTACAGAGTTGCGAAGTATATTATATTGGGATTGATTTTAAGCAACCGCATCATTTCTTATAGAGTTGCATAACACTCCACGGTGAAACAAAAACTATCTGGAAGCCATTCTAAAAGATGATCATGAGGAAAGATTTACACTGAAATATTTTGGAATGATGACAATACGAGAACTTGACTCCATTTTGTTAAAAATCACATGCCCTGAGCGAGGAAATTGATATACGACACTACACAAACAATCATGTGCCCTGAACGAGGAAATGGATATACGAGACTACACAAACAATCATGTGACATGAAAGTTTGGTCAAAACTCTCCAGCTAAATTTCTTTTCTTAGTGATCCCTTCTTTATAGAGAAGTAAAATGAGGGGAAATTTTCCAATGTGATATATATGAAAGCTCGGAAATAATTTTCCGCCTTTACTAGAACTCATCCTCCTCTGTAATGCTTTACATTTATAAGTAAAATTCTTCTGACTGATTGAAAGAGCTATATGATAAGTCTTTATTATAACAACAAATTATTCCATTCTGGACTATTTCTACATTTCTGGACTGTAAAAAAATACATAAAATGCTACCTAATCCTTGTTTATTTGATCTTTTATTAACCATCAAGTCACAAATCTCTGTTATTAATTGGTAGAAACAAAGGTACATGTTCCTTTTTATTTCCTATCTTTTGCAAGAACAAAATAAAATTCATCTCAACCTCTCTACATGACCATGCATTCACTCTATTTCCTTGTACCTCATCTTAAAACACAAAGCAATTAAAACAAACCAGAAAATTGTATTCATACAGGGATGCATTTTATTTTTATTTTATTGTTTAAATCACCAATTCACAGGTAACATATTTACAAATGTCATATTCATTCCTTATCAAAATAGTAATGAATAAAAAAAAAAGATAATTGACAGGTAACATATTTACAAATGTCATATTCATTCCTTATCAAAATAATAATGAATAAAAAAGATAATTGACAGGTAACATATTTACAAATGTCATATTCATTCCTTATCAAAATAATAATGAATAAAAAAAGATAATTGACAGGTAACATATTTACAAATGTCATATTCATTCCTTATCAAAATAATAATAAATAAAAAAGATAATACCATTCTACAGGGCACTAAATGGTATAAGCGTTATACCAATCTACAGGGCACTAAATGGTATAAGCGTTATACCAATCTACAGAGCTATATAATATATAGCTCTATGCTACCCCCTCTCAGATTTTTGAAGTTTTGTTGTATTACAAAATTACACTCTTTAGCAAAACTACAGTATAAAAACAAACAATATACTTTTTTCACATTTCACTTTTACTTTGCCGGTATCTAGTGTGTTGTCCGAAGGGTTGTAAATATTTATTATGTAAATTTTAGTAAGTCGGCAGGAAGGGACTTCTTTAAAGAGCAAGCTAAATATTCGTTTTTGGAGCACTGCTCTATTTTTATAACTGATGTTATCGAACAACTTAACAACATCAATCTTCTATTCTCCTAAAAACACCTGGGAAACTTGACAATTGCATTTCAATGTGAATTCATTGTCAGGGAAAATGTAATACAATAAACAACAATGGGCAAATAATAATTGTTTACAGACCAATGGTTTAAGTGAGAAGAACTTAAATTTTTTATTGAAACTGTTGCCGTTTGTATATACATGAACTTGGAATAATAAGTAGCCTTGAAAGTGTCGCTATATATCATGTGTGAGTGAGCTTGACGTTTGACCACTTGACTGCTACCCACGTACATGTTGATCATATTTAAACAAATATGGGTGCAAATCGCATATATACTGGGACGATTGTAACTGACATCTCAGACCATTTCCCAATTGTTGCTGTTTTTGAAAATAAATTCATTAAATCACAACCACAGGGAGAGTTACAATATAGAAGCTATAAATATTATGAGAAAGACAATTTCTGTGACAGTTTAATCTTAGAATCCTGGGAAAGTGTATACGTATGTACAGACGTTGATAAGGCATATAATATATGTGTACAAATATTTATAGGTATGTATGATAAATATGCACCAAATGTTCATCAACATTCTTCTAGGAGAAAGAACGATGGGCCATGGATAACCAGAGCTATTAAAAAGTCAATTAAAAGAAAACGTAAATTGTTTGGTAAAGTAAAAAAAAAAAATCAAACTATAATGAAGATAATTTGAAAAGATATAAGACATATAGAAATATTCTAACCACAATTTCGAGGAATGCAGAGAGAAAATATAAAAGTGATTTATTTGAAATTTATAAATGTGATAAAGCACAAACATGGAAGTCAAGTAATCATTATTATTGAAGAGTGGGAATAATAAAGCAAAATTGTCGCATGTAGAAAAACTCTGTGTTGCTATTAACGATAAAGAGAAAGTTGTAACTTCTGGGACAGAAATAGCAGAAGGCTTTAATGAGTTTTTTGTAAATGTTGGGCCTAAACTGGCTAAATGTATCGATCGTACGTACGTCTGATGATAATAGCACATTTAGAGATTACCTTAGTAATGAAGCAACAAACTCTATGTTTTTTAAACTGATTACACATCTTGAGGTTAAAGACCATTCATTAACTTTGAATGTAAAGAAAGCATGTGGTTACGATAATATTCCAGCTCGATTGCTGAAAGATGCTGCTTATTTAATCTCAAGTCCCCCCTTGGTTTATATTTTTAACCAATCATTATTGTTGGGTTTGGTTCCAGAGGCGATGAAGTAGCTAAAGTAACACCTATTTCTAAAAAGGGGGTGAGAGAAATACCAGGTAATTACCGACCAATCTCAGTGTTGCCTCTGTTGGCAAAGGTATTTGGGAAACAAGTAAATAAGAGGCTATTTGCTTATCTTTAAAGAAATGGTGTCTTGTATAACCACCAATATGGTTTTCGTAAACATCATAGAACAAATTTGTCGTTAATCAATTTGGTTAATGATATACTTATATCGTTGGATAAGAGTAGTATAACCATAGGCGTATTCCTACATTTTCAAAAAGTTTTCGATACGATAGACTATACAATACTGGCTGGTAAACTAGAACATTATGGAATCAGGGGACTGCCACTTCAGTGGTTTAAAGACTATCTTTATGAAAGATTTCAATTTGTGAATTATGATGGATATGGTTCATTACGACAGATGATAACGTGTGGTGTCCCTCAGGGGTCAGTGTTGGGACCTACATTATTTTTTATTTATATAAATGATTTGCCAAACTCGACAGATTATATCAATTTTCGACTTTTTGCTGATGATTCTAACTTGTTTCATACATTTCCACAACAGATAAATGTAATAGATATGGATGTAGTTAATATTCATCTTGATAAGGTGTCCACGTGGTGTAAAATGAATAAACTTACAGTAAATTTATTAAAAACTTATTATTTACTTATAACAGGGAGTAGACAACCAGTAGTAATTCAAGGAGTATTGCAAATAGTCGACACCGAAATAAATAAGGTGGATCTTGCATCATTCGTAGGAATCCATATAAATCAACACTTGACTTGGAAATCTTATATTGAAGGAGTAAATAAGTGTATTAGAAAAAAGGTTGGTGTTTTATATAGATTAAGACAGTTTGTACCTAGAAATATTGTATTGTTATTGTATAAAACATTAATTCAACCACATTTTACATATGGAATTGAAGTTTGGGGAAGCAATTATGAAATCAATATGAAATGTTTATTCCTAAGCCAAAAGATAGCACTCAGTGACTCAGAGCTTTAACATTTAGTTCCTTCCGGGCAAATTCAAAACCAATATTCCTGGGGGGTGTTTCACAAAGATCCTAAGTTGAAATTATCTCTAAGTTGGACTTAAAAGTTATGGAAAGCCATTAGCATCATTGAAAATATTTTGTAAAGTTATTTTAAAAGGCATAAAATGTTGATTCAAATCATTCATATTTTCTATCATCAAGGAGATTGCATGTTCTTGATGTGGAAGTTATAAAAAATTCTAAAATACTTGAATTTCTTCTTTTGAATATATTTCATTTTAAGGCTCCAATGGCTGTCCATAATTTTTAAGTCCAACTTAGAGTTAAGTTCTACTTAGGATCTTTGTGAAACACCCCCCAGGAGTTAAAGTTATTGAATGTGTATCAACTACATAAACACCTTACTATCTATTTGTGTTTGTATGCATCAATAATTGTTGAATAATAGATTGCCACAGTCCCTTATTCAGTACTGCTCTTTAGAAGAGCACAGATATGAGACAAGACAAACAGAAAATAAAAAGCTATCTGTGCCTAAAGTAAGGACAACGAAAGGTTCACTTTCTGTGTCATACAGAGGCGTATGCTTCTGGAATGATCTCTGGAATGACCATTATCTCTACGGGAAAAAGCTTCAGTTTCTTGTTTTCGTAGTACTTTAACTGCGCAAATGTTAATAGAATATGGTCACCTTTTAAACTTGCCTTTTATTTGACAATAAACATGTACTCTATATTGTAGACAGTTATGATAATTTACTGTATTATTATACAAAATGTCTATTTGTACAAGTTTAGGCTTTGTACTAGACACACAAACATGTATTAATGTTAGATACATTTCATATACATAATAACGACTACAATGTAAAATGTATACAAAAAATAGTTACATTTGTAATAAACAAATCTTAATAATATTTTATACATTTTAGTAAGACAAAAAATGAATTTTAAAATTTAACTGCATTTATATTTTGAGGAAATGGAGAGGTCCACTGAAAAGCAAAGCTTGTAAATTGTGGACCCCTCAGATAATAATGAGTGTGAACAAAATATGGAATACATAATCAATGAAAGAAGAATAGTGGCCAACAGAGATCATTTATTAAAACACGTAATGACTGTAAACAAGAAGACGTAACAAATTACATGACGAAGAATGAACAGAAGAAAAGGGGGGAAATGTGGGCTGCGTTTGGAGGGAAGGAGAGGAGAGAAAAGGATAGTTGTAGAGATCGAGCACGAAATAGGGAGCGCACAAAATCCTTGAGATAGCTGAAACAAAAAGAGCAAGAACATGATGGCAAGTAGTTTTTTTTTTAGATGGGCTGCAGAAAAGAGGGAAAGAAAACAAAATTGGGAAGGAGATGTTCTATCACCATGAATTTCTAATCGTTATGCAGAGTGTTCCAAAATTTAGGGCCTTCAAAAATGAACGTGTTCTGTGCAGAACATGTCCTCAAAAGAGGTAAGTGAAACTCATCGGATTGTCGAGTGGGATATCTATGAACAGCACGGTTTTTAAGAAACATATCATTAAACACGGAGGGCAGTATACCATTATTGTAATTAAACATAAATTGACCAAGCTGAAATAAGTACAAATCCTTAATTTTTAAGATGTTATTTTCAAAAAACAGAGGATCAGTATGGGAGCGTATGGGGGAATAACAGATAATACGAATAACTCTCTTTTGCAGCGATGATTGTGGTAAGTACAATTTTAGTCTATTAATAACACCAATATTGCGCGAAATGATTTTACAAATATTATCAATGTGTGGGACATGTTTCAAAGGGGTATTGTCAAAAATAATGTCAGAGGGTAATGAATCCAAAGAGTTACTAAATAGCATGTAGTTTGTTTTCTGGAGATTAAGTGACAATTTATTTGCTTGTATCCATTGCAATATATTTAATAACTCGGCATTGATTTTTTCAACCAGGACGTTTGGATTTTTGTGTGAAAAAAATAAATTAGTATCATCTGCAAATAAAATAAACGACAGGGAGTTAGACGATTTAACGATTTACAAAAGTCATTTATATAAAGAATAAAGAGTAGCGGGCCTAGCAGACTACCTTGTGGGACACCACAACTAATATTGCATAATTCAGATGCATGATCGTTTAAGTGTAAATATTGCTTTCTGTTAGAGAGGTAACTCCTGAACCACTCCAAGGCCTTTCCACGTACACCATAGTGAGATAGTTTGTAAAGTAAAATTTCGTGATTGATCGTGTCGAAGGCCCTGGAGAAGTCCAGGAATATACCTACAGTGTGTGACGATGTATCAATTGCGTGGGCAACCTTCTCAACAAAAGACATTAAAGCATGTACGGTGCTGTGCTTTTCTCTGAAACCAAATTGGAAGTTTAAAAATACATCATATTTTTTCAAAAAGGACATCATCCGGATATAGATTATTCTTTCCAAAACTTTAGAAAATGAAGATAATAAAGAAATCGGGCGGTAGTTACCCACGTCCAGTTTATCACCCTTTTTAAATAACGGAATAATTTTGGCTATTTTCATAGAATTAGGAAATTTACCATGTAAAAGTGATATATTAAAGATGTGAACCAATGAATCTGCAATAAAGGGAATAATTGATTTTAGTATGACATTATTAATTCCATCATACCCTGAACTTTTCTTATCTTTCAGACTAGAAACAATTTTCATAATTTCTTGCCTATTAGTTGGAACAAAGAAAATAGAATTTGGATTGTGAGGGCCTAAAAACTCCACAAAATTTGTGTTTGAAGGCGGATTTTTTTTAGCGAGATTATCACCTATTAAAGAAAAATAAGTATTAAAAATATTAACTATATCTTTTGGGTCTTCAACAATCTTATTATCAAATTTGATCTTATTTACCTCAGATTTATTATTAACTTGGTTCATTGCTTGTTTGATTACCTTCCAAGTGTTTTGCATATCATTTTTAAAAAGTTTCAAACGATTTACAAAGTAATTTCTCTTTTCTAATCGAATAATCCGAGTCAAAATGTTTTTATAGGATGTATATTTTCTCCTTGATTGCTCAGTGCCTTTTAATTTATATTTATAATAAAGGTTATTCTTCCGATTTATTGATCGCAATATAAACTTAGAAATCCAAGGGAGTTTGGGCATTTTCTTATAACCATGTTTGACTTTTTGCTTCGGCATGTTAGCATCTAATTGGTTGTTTAATATACTAGAGAACATTTCATAAGAATAATTAATTTCATTTTCGGAATAAACACTATACCAATCAGTATTTTCGAGATTAGCGCCAATGCGAGCTAAATTCTCTACAGTTATTTTACGTCTACTTGGGTAAGGACCATTGTTGTTAAATGGCTGTGAAACCGTGTAGTGAGTCACAATGGGGTAATGGTCAGATATGTCCGAAAGAATAATGTAAGAATCAAAATGTGGAGTAACATTAGAAAAAAATATTATCAATTAAAGTAGCAGATGTATTTGCAACACGAGTTGGCTTGGAAATAAGTGGTAAGAAAGAAGCAGACAAAATTGTTTCGAGAAATTCTTGAGAAACATTGCTATGTAAGTGCTTTAACAGGTCTTTCTTAAAGTCGCCCATCAAAAAACAATCTTTATTGTTGAAAATGGAGTTTTGTAATAAGTCAGATAAATACAATAAAAATTCGTGTGCATTCGAACTTGGGGGCCGATATATCACGCCGACTATTATGTTCTTATTACCGGGAATCACGATTTCATTAAAAAAGGGATTCTATAATATTATTGCATGTTGAGAGATTATCTAGAACGGTATAATTCATTTTTTTAAGGATATATAAAGCAACGCCGCCACCCAGTCTTTCTTGCCTAATTTTATGAATAAAATCGTAGTTATCAATAGAGTATTGGTGATTGGAATCACAAGTTAACCAGGTTTCAGTAAGACCAATTAGGGATAATGGGTTTTGTGAGGGCTTATCAAGAAGCGAAAGTAGATCATCGAAGTGCCTATTTAAACTTCTAATATTCAAATGAAGCAAGGAGAACGTATCATTACGAAATTCTTTCACTACATTACGAAACTGATTAACAGTTACATATTTAGAAACGTTACGTTGAGCAGGATCATCAAAATCGAAGTCAAATTCTAGTTCTTCAAGTGAAGAGTTGATATTGTCCATAACAGAATTATCAAATGAATTGGCAGGGGTGTTAGCTTCATTCGAATAGGTCTGTGTAAATTAAAAAAATCATCATCATTCACCGTATGGAAAGGGAATTGCTGCTTATCAGGTAAACCTGCCATCATGAATTCAGAATCAGTATTCGAATATGAATGATAGACGATATGAGGAAATAAAATACATGATAAATAAATACATGGCGCTGTCAAGGAGAGATGGGGAAAGGAAGAGTAAAATAGAGTATCCAAAGGCAGCAAGGAGAAAGAAGAAATGAACAAGACATATGCATAAACAGTACAGAACAAAGAAGATTGCTGTTGCTGAAAGAATAAACACGATTAGAAGAGATGGAATAACCACAAGAAACAAGGAGAGGAGAACAGACACACGGAGTTCATAAGTAAGAACAAAAACATAAAATGAAACTCTGTCGGCATTACGAACATTAAAAGGCAATCGATACATGCAGGGGCATATCATGATACAGCAAAAGCAAACGATCAGCCATAAGTCCCTATGACAATAATAATTGCGAATGAGAAAAAATCTAATAACGATGAATAATCCTTAAAATATAAGATAAGCAGATGATGTGTTGGAGAAAAAAGGTCTCTAAATGAAGTTATATGACAAGAAAAGATTGATAAACAGTTTGCGTTACATGTGATATATATTATCAAGAATTAGAAGCATGGTTCTTTTCGGATATTGTAATTAAACAAGGAAAACAATGGACTAAGTATTGTATTACAATTAAAAATATTGTGAGAATCATGCACGGGTTGCAATTTAATACAGAAAAAATATTGTAATGCTATGGTTGATGAGGCCAACCAATCGTGGTGACAAAACTCAATTTGCATTGGCAGTATTTCAATAAACGAATAATTCAAGAATCGAGAAAAGAATGTACAAGAAATTTAACTAGTGAATTGAAACATCAGGCATATAGGCGCCGGAACACCCCGCGCGGACCATGTGCACAGGGGCATAGTATTTTCCAATGACATACCCCTCCCCCCCCCCCCCAACCCACCGTCCGCCCGGAGCTCCCCGGCGCACTTGGTACCAGATAATATGCATGGTACGTTTCAGGCGCGGATCCAGGGGGGGGGGGCCGAGCGGGCCTTGGCCCCCCCCCCCCCCCCGCAAAAAAAAAAAAAAAAAAAAAAAAAAGAGAGAGAAGAAAGGAAAAGAAGGGAAAGGGAAAGAAGAGAGAAAGGGAAAGAAAAAAGTGGAAGAAAAAAGAAAAGGGGAAAGAAGGAGATCGGGGGGGGGGCCGAAAGAGCCTTGCCTCCCAGGCTGTTGAGTTATTGCCTTAAACCCCTGAGCTTGCGGGGTCGGACAAGGTATCAAAATATGTTTATCGGACCGCAGGCACGTAGCCAGGCGGGGGCGTAGGAAGAAAAAGGAGCAGACAAAGGATATCTTTGAAATTCAGAATCAAGAACGGTACAGCAAATCGTCTTCTTTCTCTCTTAATCTTATGAAACGTCAAAGCTTCCGCGCTTTGCGCGCGGGAGGGGGGGGGGAACCTGAATTCAAACGAGGATCCAGAGGCGAGAACTATAATACGAATGTTTAATGATTTAACGAAACATAAAAACTTCCGCGCTTCGCGCGGGATAGAGGGGGAACTAAATTCCGACGTGGATTATTTTCGAGAACGGTACAACGAATCGTCTTCTTTCTCTAATGATTTAATGAAAATTAAAAGCTTCCGCGGGAGGGGGGACCTGAATTCAGACAAGGAATAAGAGTCGAGAACGGTACAACGAATCGTCTTCTTTGTCTCATGATTTAATGAAAATTAAAAGCTTCCGCGAGAGGAGGGGGGGACCTGAATTCAGACGAGGATTAAGAGTCGAGAACGGTACAACGAATCGTCTTCTTTCTTTAATATTTTAATGAAACGTCAAAGCTTCGGCGCTTCGCGCAGGAGGGGGAGGGGGGGGATGAATTTAGACAAGGATAAAGAATCGAGAACTGTACAACGAATCGTCTTGTTTCTCGAATGATTTAATGAAACGTAAAAGCTTCCGCGCTTCGCGCGGAAGGGGGAAAATCTAAATTTAGACGAGAATTATTTTCAAAAACGGTACAACGAATCGTCTTCTTTTTTTAATATTTTAATGAAACGTCAAAGCTTCCGCGCTTCGCGCGGGAGGGGAAAATCTAAATTCAGACGAGGATTTTTTTTCAAAAACGGTACAACGAATCGTCTTCTTTCTTTAATATTTTATTGAAACGTCAAAGCTTCCGCGCTTCGCGCAGGAGGGGGGGGACTGAATTTAGACAAGGATTAAGAGTCGAGAACGGTACAACGAATCGTCTTCTTTCTCTAATGATTTAAGGATTCGTAAAAGCTTCCACGCTTTGCGCGGAAGGGGGAAAACTAAATTCAGACGAGGATTAAGAATCGAGAACTGTACAACGAATCGTCTTGTTTCTCGAATGATTTAATGAAACGTAAAAGCTTCCGAGCTTCGCGCGGAAGAGGGGAAAATCTAAATTCAGACGAGGATTATTTTCGAAAACGGTACAACGAATCGTCTTCTTTCTCTCATGATTTAATGAAAATTAAAAGCTTCCGCGAGAGGTGGGGGGGGGGGACCTGAATTCAGACGAGGATTAAGAGTCGAGAATGGTACAACGAATCGTCTTCTTTCTTTAATATTTTATTGAAACGTCAAAGCTTCCGCGCTTCGTGCAGGAGGGGGAGGGGGGACTGAATTTAGACAAGGATTAAGAGTCGAGAATGGTACAACGAATCGTCTTCTTTCTCTAATGATTTAATGAATAGTAAAAGCTTCCACGCTTCGCGCGGAAGGAGGAAAACTGAATTCAGACGAGGATTAAGAGTCGAGAACTGTATAACGCATCGTCTTGTTTCTCGAATGATTTAATGAAACGTAAAAGCTTCCGAGCTTCGCGCGGAAGAGGGGAAAATCTAAATTCAGACGAGGATTATTTTCGAAAACGGTACAACGAATCGTCTTCTTTTTTTAATATTTTAATGAAACGTCAAAGCTTCCGCGCTTCGCGCGGGAGGGGAAAATCTAAATTCAGACGAGGATTTTTTTTCAAAAACGGTACAACGAATCGTCTTCTTTCTTTAATATTTTATTGAAACGTCAAAGCTTCCGCGCTTCGCGCAGGAGGGGGGGGGGGACTGAATTTAGACAAGGATTAAGAGTCGAGAACGGTACAACGAATCGTCTTCTTTCTCTAATGATTTAAGGATTCGTAAAAGCTTCCACGCTTTGCGCGGAAGGGGGAAAACTAAATTCAGACGAGGATTAAGAATCGAGAACTGTACAACGAATCGTCTTGTTTCTCGAATGATTTAATGAAACGTAAAAGCTTCCGAGCTTCGCGCGGAAGAGGGGAAAATCTAAATTCAGACGAGGATTATTTTCGAAAACGGTACAACGAATCGTCTTCTTTCTCTCATGATTTAATGAAAATTAAAAGCTTCCGCGAGAGGTGGGGGGGGGGGACCTGAATTCAGACGAGGATTAAGAGTCGAGAATGGTACAACGAATCGTCTTCTTTCTTTAATATTTTATTGAAACGTCAAAGCTTCCGCGCTTCGTGCAGGAGGGGGAGGGGGGACTGAATTTAGACAAGGATTAAGAGTCGAGAATGGTACAACGAATCGTCTTCTTTCTCTAATGATTTAATGAATAGTAAAAGCTTCCACGCTTCGCGCGGAAGGAGGAAAACTGAATTCAGACGAGGATTAAGAGTCGAGAACTGTATAACGCATCGTCTTGTTTCTCGAATGATTTAATGAAACGTAAAAGCTTCCGCGCTTCGCGCGGGAGGGGGACAATCTAAATTCAGACGAGGATTATTTTCGAAAACGGTACAACGAATCGTCTTCTTTCTCTAATGATTGAAATAAACTTAAAAGCTTTCGCGTTTCGCGCAGAGGGGGGGGGGGGGGGGGGGGGACCTGAATTCAGACGAGGATTAAGAGTCGAAAACTCTACAACGAACCGTCTTCTTTCTCTAATAGTTTAATAAATCGTAAAATTTTCCGCGCTTCGCACGGGAGGTGAAAAACTTAATTCAGACGAGAATTTTTTTCGAGAACGGTACAACGAATCGTCTTCTTTCTCTAATAATTTAATAAAACGTCAAAGCTTCCGCGTTTCGCGGAGGAGGGAAGGGGAAACTCGCCCCTCCCTGCACCGACCCCCCCCCCCCGCATTATGTCACTGTTGGTCATCATTACGTACCAATATTTGGCTCGCAAAATTTCAAATTTGGGCCCCCCCCCCTAAGAAATCCTGGATCCGCGCCTGCGTTACGTTTGAAGAATTTTATAACAGAGAAGAAAAAAAGCACGATTGAATGATTACCCGATTGCATGGCTCATCAATTGGTTACAACGAAGTTAAAGATACAAAACAGCTGTAATGTTGTGACTGGATAAAACAAGTCAATCAGTGTGACACAAACTCATTTACAATGCTATTTATTGAATAGAATAACAAATTCGAGTAACATAACAAGAAACAAAAGGATAGCGGAAAATATATATGTGATCTGTATAATCGAAATGCATTACCTGATTACCCGAGCCGATTTGTTAGTTGAAAATACAACATATACAATGGAAATAAAGTATTTGTCGGAGATGCCATGCAGGTGGGTCATCGTGATAAAAACACAATTTAAACCGCAAATTATTGAATGAGGAATATCATTATCATAGTATGTAGAATAGTATGTAGCTTAAGTTGTACCTGTATTCAATAATTTATATATATATATACACACAAATTGTTAAATTTTAAGATACTGTACTTTAAAGGTACCAGACACGATTAGCATTTTATGCTATTTTCTGGTCCCTATTATTCATTCGAGATATTTGTTAAACATACATATATTATTATTATTACTGTATTTGAACGTTTGGATAATAAAACCTCGACTCAGCTCAACTCAACTCATGTAAGTGTCCTCGCTCTCGCATGCCTGTGCGTACCACGTACATGTGCTTAGGGCAATGCACTTTCAAGACCGTAGCACTGCATAATGCCAAGCCCTACTGTGTAATTAGCACTGCAATGATGTTATATAGGTCTTGGACAGTAGATGGCGCTCTTCAAAAACAATCTGGATTTTGTGTGTACAATGTCCCGTTTTTGTCAGGTTTTTGTACAGTACAAAAATGCTAAAGCACAGGGGAATTGAACGAGTTTTATTAGCCAGTAGCAGTCCAGTGAATAATGATGTAGGTTTGTTTGAGACTATATAGCCTTTACACTGTTTCATTGATGATATATATCTCCAAACAAATCAAACTGAATGATGTTATCGAACAACTTAACAATATCAATCTGGCTTAAAGTGACTCGGTAACATTTATGAAGGTTGATGAAAAAACTGCGTAATTTTGTATGAAATGTTACTGATTTTATTCTTTCTTCTACACTAACTCTCTAACATGCAAATTTTCCAACCGTTTTCTCATGAAAATAAGTCATATAACAGGCCTTTTTTTAATGCATTGCTTTGTAACAATTTGTATTCACCTAAAATGTAATTCAATTGTAATAATAGAGTTGGGAGAATTAAGAAATCGATCAGATCATTTTTCCCAATTTGCATCATTATTAATGGTCTGTTTTTACTCAAACTTTCAGATTATCTTTAATTATACATTCAGCATTGCAGTCACCATTTTCTCTCATCTGAACGATGTTACCAAGTACCTATAATGGCGGTGGAACTAAGTTTAATGGTGTAGGTTTGTTTGAGAATATATATAGCTCTAACACTGATTCATTAATGAGATATTTCTCCAATCAAATCAAACTAATTTTACATTTCCATTTTCCCTAAATAAACCATTACACAGAATGATATTACTAAATATGGTTCCTGGCTGGATGGGGATCGCACTCTTTTAAAAGGTAAAGACCGGTATTAGTAAAATTCCGGTTCCAGGTCTGTGGTTATAGAAATCGATCAGATCATTTTTCCCAATTTGTACCATGAATAATGGTCCGTTTTCACTCAAACTTTCAGATTATCTTTAATTGTACATCGAGCATTGAAGTCACTACCTTAGCACCACTATCTCTCATCTGAACAATGTTACCAAGTCCCTTTAAAGTGCGGGTTCATAGAAAATCACAAATATGGCAAATAGCAGATTACTAGAAACTGGTAAGCTAACAGATGGCCATCATGCAAGTTTTAGGTAAACTACATATCGGAGGGTTTATAAAAAAAATACAAATAAAACAACCTCCATATTATCTGGGATATGCGAGAGATTCGCCTGAAAAATAACGATGTTTTAAAATGCCGTCACAATATGAACCAACCCTGCCCAAGCAGACGACATCCCATACAGAATGAACATAATTGCAATACTTTTATTTTCTCAAATTATAATGAGTTTAGTGTATATAAATGTGATGGAATTTGCAATAAATAAAGATCAAACGGCTTTTTAAGAGATAGAAACTGGTGTAAAAGATGTGGTGTTTATGTCTCATCTGCGAAGTCAAAAACAGTCCTATTTGGTAGACAGGTAATAAAAGAAATCAAGCTAAAGATTACTGATTGCATTATTCCTCATCATAATTCACACAAATTCCTAGGAATCTGGTTTGACCACAGATTAACCTGGGCTACTCATGTTGGTGTTATTTAGCGTTGAAAAATGCACAAAACGTCTGAATTTATTACGCTGTTTTGCAGGTACGCAATGGGGATGCAACTCCCGAGTATTGCTAATGGTAAATAAAGGCCTTATCAGGCCTATTTTAGATTATGGATGCGAAGTATATGGGTCAGCATCAAATACTCTTTTGAAAAAAATTAATACCAAGCTCTTAGGATTATCACTGGTGGATTACCCATGACATCACTAGCAGCGCTTCAGGTCGAGTGCGGGGAGCCCCCTCAGAGTTTCGTAGACAGGTCTTTGTTGACAAATACAAATTTTATCTACAATCAAGAAAGGATAATCATCCAACAAAGTATATACTACACAATTGTTGGCAATACGAATGTAGTAAATGGAAAGAGAATGAGGGTCCTCTCATGAATAGAGCCTGCACTTTAGAAATACCAAACCTAGAAAAAAAGGCAGACTGTATTCCTCGCACTCCTCCTTGGCATTTTGTGAAACCAAACGGCTCATTCTGTATACATGATCAAGTGAAAAAGAAAGAATCGCTTCCAATACAGCAGTTAAACTGTGCATTGGAAAATATTTTAATAAAATGGAACAACTACTTGAAAATATATACAGATGGATCCAAACTTGATGATGGTCTAACAGATGCAGACTTTTATATTCCAAAATTTAAGATAAGTAAAGGTTATAGAATAACCCCAGTAAATATTATGACTGCTGAACTGACAGCAATCATGCTAGCATTACAATGGATAGAGGACTATCTCCCAGTTTCTGTAATATTATCAGATCCCATGTCAGCCTTGCAGGCTATTAAAAACATGGACAAATCTAGTTTAGTTATTATCGGAGAAATTGACACTATTAAGCGGTTTTGGTATAGATATACAGTTTGAGTGGATACCTGCACATTTTGACCTACTAGGAAACGAAAGAGCCGACAGTTTGGCTAAAAATGCAACACAAAAAGAACACATAGATGTAACTGTACCACGGAATAGGTCTGAATTAACTAACCACATGTGTCATTTTTATCAGCATTTATGGCAAAACTCAGTGGGAAACAATAGACAAAGGTAGATTCTTATTTCAGATCCATCCATATATAACGAGACTTATTAATTTATATGTTTTTTGTAGAAAAGATGAAAGATTATTACATCAAATGAGAATGGGAAATTGCAAATTGAACTTTTACAAATTCAGTATTAATAAACATGAAAATGGCCTTTGTAATTTTTTTCATGAAACTGAAACAATCGAAAATTATTTATTAGTGTGTAAGAAATATGTACGAGAGAGGAAAAAGTTGTTTTCTCGGTTGAAAATTAAAAATAAGAGTTTAAAGAATTTACTGGGGAATGAAGATCATCTGCACACTCTATTGGCTTTTATAAAAGCTACAGGTATATATCAATCATTATAGCTAACGAGTTATAACTAACTCTCTTGGAGAGGAAGGGAAGGGAAAGTATAGTTTGGCACTGCACAGTTAACCCCTATTATTAATAAAATACTCGCACCCTGTTCATGGTCGACACCTAAAATTATTGCCCGCACCATCGAATAAACGGAAGCTGCACAGTGCTTGATACCCACTGAAGAGGAAAAGAAACAGCGCCATCTAATCATCAGTGATGAACAACTAAAAAGACAACAGCACAGCCAGGCAGAAATAATCTTTTTAGATTGGTCAGCCTTAAAACCCAACAACAACAACAACAACAACACCATTCAAAAAGGGATATGACCCCCATTCTGATAACTAAATTCTTTTGTTTGTAAATACACAGGATATGGCTTAATGAACAATCAAAGAAACCACACTTTCGATTTGAAAAAACCTCCGGAATGAAAGCATGGACGTCATTTGTTCCCTCTTGAAACGCCGAACATGCCGCGGCGTATGCAGCTGAAAATACAATGGCGTCTTATTTTGTTTACAAGCGACGGATTCCTATTTTTCTTTTATTCTTGCATTTTTCATCAAAATAATACCATGCACGGGGTTTAGAGTGAGGCAAAAGGGACTTTTAGATTTGCACGAAGACAATGTGGATTGCTACGGTCGACGTCCTTTTAATGTACTGCGTTGAATGGACGTCACACGTATCAGTCCACGCAAATCTAAAAGTCCCTAATATATTAAACATTTCGCCTGAGGGTATTGAAGTAAGAGAAATAACTGAAGAAAAGATGAAAAAACAGGCACTGAAATTGTGTGAGATGTCAAAGGACATCGTCTGCTTGTGCACATCATTTTCAACATGTGACGTCATATCGTAGCAGCGACCGGTGAGCTTTTCAGGTGCTATGTCGGGGGCTGCATCTAAGCGTTTTGTAATTGTTAATAATCATTAGTTCGAATGTTTCCAAGCATTGGCTTTTGATAACCTTGGACAATCAAAGTGTCACCTTTGCAATAACGACATTGAAGTTAGTTTTTTAAATCAATGAACCTTCTCTTTAAAGATATTGACCGGTAGTGGTAAAATTGCGGTTCAAGGGTTTAAATATTGCCTTCAGAGGTTTTTAGATGGCAATACTTCAACCTAAATTCGCAAAAAAGCAGAAATATAAGCCCAAATATTCAATGTAGTGCATTCGCGATATCGATTCAGGCCGGATCGATATGATATTTTACGAAATCTATCAATTAGTAGGCGGTTTCGCGGCAAAAATTGTATCATCACGTAATAGTCAAAACATATTCTTTTACATGATTGGTAATAAGAGCTTCCATTTCATTTTTTTGAGAGGGGGCGTTTCCAAAACTGTGTTTCACACTGTGTTCACAATGTGAATTGTGATTACACACTGTGATTCACACTGTGAATGAGTGTGTTCTTTCCAGGAGGGTTCGCACAGTATATTATTTTGACTGAGCATGGCTGAACACAAGTGCAGAATAATGTTAGGCCTACGTTAATTATCGCACTTTTGCATGACAGTGAAGAATGAGCAAACGATCGAGAGAAAAAATATAAAGTACCCACATGCAGCTAGAAAAAGAATAAAAGGAACCTGAACTTGTAAAGGACATGAACACAAGAAAGACTCTGTAGGCAGGACGAACAATTCGTCCCTTTTTTCACGAAGTGACGGTAATGAGGAAAATCGCATATAATTTCAGTTTTTTTTTGTTGCATTTTTGGACATCATTCACTAACATCTTAAACCTCACAAATTTTCGAAACACAATCATATCTAATGATGTCACTATGACGATGACGTAAACAAGAAAATACCTAGTAAAAGGATTTCCTGTTTTCACGAAGTGACGGCTAAGTACGCGCTGCGCTCATCCCTTTCGATAAGTGTCCCCTTTTCTTCTCATCATTAAACATGCCCTCTGCCGCCAAATAATCCGAACAAAAGAATCAACCGAGGGTAATCAACTGTTAAACGGATGTATCATGAGTGTTTGAACAGTTAATTAATACTGCTTGTCAAATATTATCGAAGAGCAGCAAAGGCGAACGCGATTGTCGCTACAATTCAGAAATCGTTGCTTGGATTTCTTGTGTCTCAAAATTATATCAAGCTACATAGAACTATATGATCGACAAAAAAGATATTGTCTTGAAAACAGTCTGAAACATTAGAACTTAAATGAATAAAACATAATGCAAATGAATAAGACTAGAATGAATAGGACACAAGTTAATTTTTGCCATATAAATCATCACCAAATACCTTAGCAAAATTTGAACCAGATGCATGTAATGGTAAGCTTAAAGACAATGATTCATGACAATTGTCCATTGTCATGAGTTTATCGTGTAGACGTATTGCAAAAGATAATCAGGATAATAAGGATCAGGATGATACCTATACTACTAGGTCTACTTCTACATGTACTATACTACACTACTGTCATTGTAGATTATGCTGATAATAACAATTATAATAATACTACTTATACTAATCGTCATCAGAATCATCATGTTCATATTCATCATAATGATAATAATAATGACAATAATAATAATATTAACGATAATAATAATGATAAGGATAATAATTACAATAACAAGTATAATAATTACAAAAATAACATTAGTAACACCACCAGCCATAATAATAATTGTTGTCATTATTATTGTGATACTGTTGCTAATACTACTCCTACTACAGGAAGGAGGAAGGGAAGAGGAAGAATCTTATTGTTTATTTTTCTGTATTATCGAGGCATACAAATGCACAGGGAGGTAAGAGAGGGAAAGTAAAGCGATGAAGAGGGAGAGAGAGGGAGAGAGAACGAGAGGGGGTAGCCTATGGCCCGGGTTCAAATTAAGTTCTCTTTAATTTATTTGACCCAGTACTCAGTGGCGGATCCAGGGGGGCCGAAACGGCCGCGGCCCCCCTTATTGGCGGCGCAAAAAAAAAGAAAAAAAGAGGGAGAAAAGAAGAGAAAAAAGTAAAGGAGAAGAGAAGAAAAAAAGGAGAAGAGAAAAGAAAGGAGAAGAGAAAAGAAAAGAGAAGAGAAAAGAAAGAAGAGAAAAGAAACAGAGAGAGAGAGAAAAAAAAAGGAGAAATGATAACGAAGAAAGTCCCCCCCCCCCCCCCCCCCCCAATTTGTGTTTCCAAAAAAGGGTTACTTTTCACGCAACAAAGTCCGGCCCGTACTGACTTTACACACCAGAGATAGAGGGGTGCTTTCAAAAGAGAGGGAACATAATTGCGCGTACCCTAGATAACACTGAGTGAGTGGGGGGGGGGGGGGGTGGGGGGAGGAAATGGCGCTTAGTGACAGTAACAACGAATAAGGGAAAAACTGTAATCGGGAGATTTGGGGTCATTCCAGTAGGCTTGGCAAACGTCATTGAATAGAGGGGGCCGGGCCGGCCGCATAAAATCTCGAGCCGCGGATTCAAAGTTAAACGTTAAAAACAGCCCCTGCGCTACAAAGGTCACCACTCTTTAGTGAGAAATTTAAAAAGGGCACACTATTTTGGATGTCTTTTAAATAGAAGCTATATACTCAACAGTCAAATTTTAAATTAGCGGATGGTACAACGAATCGTCTTCTTTCTCTAATAATTTAATGAAGCATCAAAGCTTACGCGCTTCGCGCGGGAGGGGGGGGGGACTCAATTCAGACAAGTACTAAGAGTCGAGAACGGTACAACGAATCGTCTTCTTTCTCTATAAATAATTTAATGAAACGTCAAAGCTTCCGCACTTCGCGCGGGAGGGGTAAACTAAATCCAAATAATGATCAAGAGTCGAGAATGGTAAAACAAATCGTCTTCTTTCTCTAATAATTTAATAAAACATTAAGCTTCTGCGCTTTACGTTCAGAGAAAGATTAAGAGTCGAGAATGGAACAACGAATCATCTAATTCTTTCTCTAATAATTTCATTAAACTATGAAATGTCAAAGTTTCCGCGCTTCGCGCGGAGGGGGAGGGTAACTGAATTCAGACAAAGAATAAGAGTCGAGAATGGTACAACAAATCTTCTTCTTTCTCTTATAATTAATGGAAGGTCATACCTTCCGCGCTTCGCGCGAGAGGGGGGGGGACGAACTAAATTCAAACAAGGATTTAGAGTCGAGAATGGAACAACGAATCTTCTAATTCTTTCTCTAATAATTTCATTAAACTATGAAAGGTCAAAGTTTCCGCGCTTCGCGCGGAGGGGTATGGGAACTGAATTCAGACAAAGAATAAGAGTCGAGAATGGTACAACAAATCTTCTTCTTTCTCTAATAATTAATGAAAGGTCATAGCTTCCGCGCTTTGCGCGAGAGGGGGGGGGGACGAACTAAATTCAAACAAGGAGTTAGAGTCGAGAATGGAACAACGAATCTTCTAATTCTTTCTCTAATAATTTTATTAAACTATGAAAGGTCAAAGTTTCCGCGCTTAGCGCGAGAGGGGGGGACGACGAAATAAATTCAAACAATGATTTAGAGTCGAGAATGGTTCAACGAATCCTCTCCTCTAATAATTTCATGAAACATCACAGCTTCTGCGCTTCGCGCGTAATGGGGGGGGGGACAGCGAGCTGCCCGAATATGAATTTTTGATATCTTTTCTCGTTTATTTTCGTGATAAATAACACTTTCGTAATATACATGTACATATTATGCTCAAATTTTTGCTCGATCGCTTCGCTCACTAGCCGAATTGTGATACCAGAAAATTACTTTTTCGGGCAAGAGGTTATAGCCCCCCCCCCCCCCCCCCCCCCGATTGAAATGACAAAAATTGTACCGGTATGGTGCTTCTAATATGACCTTGTAAGTATTGATATGTTGAGTTTTAAAAAAAGGTCTGCGCAATTTTCAAATTTCCGGCCCCCCCCCCCCCCCCCCATTGGAAAATCCTGGATCCGCGCCTGCCAGTACTGATGATCATAATTTTATCTACCATGTGATTGCCATGTGTACGCCACACCGAATAACACCTCACATTTGTTTATTGCTGTAAAGAACTTATTGGCATGCAGTGCATGCACCCATTAGATTTTCATCATGTGTATGATCTTGTTATTGAAAACAAGATCAAACACATCATCATAATCAACAGAGTGCAACCAAAAATTTCTTAACAACAATTAAAATTTATTTCAGGAAGCCTACAATTAAAAGCTGTTTTTGATTCAAAGAGCATCGTAGAGACGATGAACAAATACGAATAATAATACAACGTGAGACCGTTCACTTCTATCTCTCCCCGCCAAATAATCCGAACAAAAGAATCAACCGAGGGTAATCAACTGTTAAACGGATGTATCATGAGTCTTTGAACAATTAATTAATACTGCTTGTCAAAAATTATTGAAGAGCAGCAAAGGCGAACGCTTTGATTTCTTTTCTCTTAAAATTACCGTGAGATATCAAGCTACATAGAACTATATGATCGACAAAAAAGATATTGTCTTGAAAACAGTCAGAAACATTAGAACTTGAATGAATAAAATACAATGCAAATGAATAAGACTAGAATGAATAGGACACAAATTTATTTTTACCATTTAAATCATCCAGTACCAAATACCTAAGCAAAATTCGAACCAGATGCATTAAACGGTAAGCTTAAAGACAATGATTCATGACAATTTATTGTCCATTGTCATGAGTTTATCGTGTAGACGTATTGCAAAAGATAATCAGGATAATAAGGATCAGAATGATACCTCTACTACTAGGCCTACTTTTACATGTATTTTACTACACTACTGCCATTGTTGAGTATCATGAAACTTTGTCACACAATAAAAATCCCATATCTTTTATACGCGCGCGGCTACGAGCCGTCAGTTCGTGAAAACGAAATCAAAGCGTTCTGTTTTCACAGAAATGACGGTTATGTTAAAAGTTTAAACCTAGGAATAAAAAGCAGCTACAGAAAGAGGAAAATATACTCTATCTCGTAGCTCGAGTTATTTTATCCGTACATCAATTAAACATAACGTTTTGCCGTATTTAGTGTCCAATTCGGAAATTCCATCCACGAGAGAAAAATCCCGTATGTTTTACGCGCGCGGCTACGAGCCGTCACTTCGTGAAAACAATATTACACCGCGTCCTTGAATTTCGTGTTTTCACGAAGTGACGGTTATGTTTACAGCTCATTTCCCCCCAAAATATAAGAAATTATGGAAATAATTAAACATAGAACTAAATATTGGGATATGTTCTATCCCAGAATATAACATTTATTTGCCCTTGATACATTAAAGAGGTTGAGATTATAGTTTGAAAGTTTAAAAGCGATTTATTCAAAACTAACTTTCTTTTAATTTCGCGCTCATCCGTCACTTCGTGAAAATAGGGACGAATTATTAGGGTATACAATCATGTAAGTTGAGTAATCGGACTAGGAACGGGCAGTATTTCGGATGTATAAAACGAGAACCATAATGACATGCATTATGTCTAATGAATCTCTGAGAATCTAGTATAGGCCTTTAAGGTGGAAAAAGCGCGAAAAGTTTGTAACAAAATAATGAACTACAAAAGCGGCCACCAAGCGTAATAATAAATCAAGGGTAAGACATAAAAAGGAAAGAAATCAACTAAACCACGTTTTGGATTGCAGAACTAGGCTCTAAAAGTATGATATCAGGCCCGTTCACACATAACATTTAGTGCGAATCGGATCGCGATGCAAACATTGTTTTTATTTTTTTTTTATTTGCGATCATTCACACAGAGATAATTCTCGCTCGACGGCAAGCACGTCGAACTGCGCATGCGGGAATCTCGACGTCGTATGCGCGCTTCGAATCATGGGATTAAATGAATCGATTTTTGCCTCTCAATACTATTCACACACACAGCGTCCGACAAACTATCGCGATTATCCTAAGAAATCGAAAGATTTACTGCGAATTGGATCGCGATGCAAAAGTCGATTTTTAAATCTCGTTTGTTTTCTGTAGGTGCAAATGCCCCTATATTAGGGACTTTTAGATTGAGTAGATGAGAACACGACGAACACCAACTGATCATGCGTGTCAACGTACTCAACTGCCCATGTTGACTACAATTAGAAATCTTTTAGATTGCACTCGACGATATACATGCATGCAGGAAGTAACACTATGAATATGACGGACAAAGAAAGAGGACAACATACTGGCCCGAATTCACAAAGGAGGTTTGTCGACAAACCTTGGTTTTCGTACGTCATATGACGCGTTTTACGCGTTATTTACAAACCTGGTTTGTAAAGAACAAAAGGAGGTTTGGCGAAACAAAAGGAGGTTTGAGCTCAAACCTTGCTTTGTGAATTCGGGCCATACAGTTCCTCATTCTACCCTCAACAATAAGCCATTTTCGTTATGTAACCAAATTTAATGCTTACGTCTTTGTGAAGTGCCTCAATACAAATTATTTCATTCACCTGATAAGAATAATAGTATTTCAATAGACAGAATCCAAACTGCATGCATTAGTTGTTGTCAGGTTGGACAAGCAATATGGCTTGACCTACCTAGAAACACTTAATATATGCAGTTGCATTCTGACTATTGAAATATTATTATTCCCATCAGGTGAATGAAATAATTTGTATTGAGGCTCTTCAAAAACACTTATGCATTAAATTTGGTTACATTACGAAAATGGCCTATTGCTGTGGTAGAACATGCTATTATGTAAAAATGTGTGAACATGCAGGTGAATATGCATGTGACACCTGTTCTACACATTTTTACATAATAGCAGGGAAGGGATGTTCCTTTGTCTACCTGAGGAACTGTTTATGTTATGCGCACGCGGCATATGCTAGTACCGTACTAGATTTAGGAAAATGAAGGTTGACGCATTCTCGATCGCCGACTGAGACGACGTGACGCATGCGCAGGGCCTTAAAATGACGTCACACGTTGCAGTCAACGCTATCGACGTGCAAATCTAAAAGTCCCTAATAACGCGGCTACCGACCCGGGACTGAACCACTTTGTTGCAGAGTTAAAGAAATTTAGTAAACAACGTGTAAACAATATCAGCAACAAAGTTTGTCCCGTGCATTGTATAACCAAGGGTCAGTAAAACCGGGTCAGTGAACACGGGTGAACACGGGTCGGTTGGTGCGTGCCCGCCCCCCCCCCCACTCAGTGTTATTTAGGGTACGCATATGCGTGTTCCAACCGACCCCCCCCCCCCCCCTTTTCAGCAAAAGTCCGGTGTGTAAAGTCAATACGGCTCGACCTTTTTCTTTTGTATACGAGTCTTTTTCAGCACCCCCCCCCCCCTTTTCAGCAAAAGTCCGGTGTGTAAAGTCAATACGGGTCGACCTTTTTCTTTTGTTACGAAAAGGACATTTTGGCAACACGCATGGGGTCCGTCCGTTCTCGGAGTGGAGGGGGGGGGGGCGGGGGTGCGTGCGTCTACCAGTCCTGTGCAATGGATGAAAACACCATAATGTTGATATCATCAAGCATAATTATACTATAGGCACATTCACATATTATTATTGGTGCGATTTGGAGCGCGATGCAAAGATTAAAACAAAAAATGATGCAAAGATATATATATTTTTTTGCGAACATTCACACACAGAGAATTCTCACTCCACGCCAAGAACGTCCGAACTGCACATGCGTGAATCTCGATGATGCGCGGTTGGAATCCTGCATGGGATAACATAAATCGAATTTCGATTCTCAATAGGCCTACCATTCACACACACAGCGCCAGGCAAACTATTTCGATTATTCTAAAAAAAATAGCAAGACTTTGTAGTGACTTGACCTGCATTTGTAGATATTGTCTTGTCTTTATTGTGTTGCTTGAAGTCTAGCCTTTTATTCCATTGTCATTCATTTTTTTAGTGACACCTGTTACATTACTAGAGTGCCACACATACTTATTCTGGCAAGCACATTCCACACCCTATGGGTTGGGATGTGCAACCACCTAATGTACTGGTATAGCTTATACAGGCATATTACACTTGCTTGCTTTATTTGACACACCTATACCCCATTCACAGTGGCCTCTAACACCGCGACAGCAGCGGGACTGTCCCGCTGCTGTCGCGGTGTTGTCTTCAGTGTGAAGGCTCGGACCCGTTATAAACTATCGCGGGATAACACCGCCTCGCGATAACGCCGCGACAAACTATCGCTAGGCTCGCCTAGCTACAGCAGCGGGACAGTCCCGCTGCTGTCGCGGTGTTTACTCAGTGTGAAGGCTCTCCGCTATAACACCGCGACAAACACGTGTGATTTGTTTACTTACCTATCACTGACCTCTTTTCTCCAGCAATGGGGAACATAAAGTGAAATAGAAATAAAGTAACCAGTGGATTCAAATTGATTTTATTATTATGTAGATATTATAATTATCCAAATAAAAATATTTCACACTTCAAAAAATTAAAATATTCTGACTGGAAGCAATAAAAATGCTAGTTTTTTAAAAAGTAATATGATCGAGCTAGCTACATGAGGAATAGAGTGTGTAAAGTACAGCTAGCGCGCGCAATTTCAAGCAATCGAAAACCCCGCGCTGAAGTATTTCCGGTCATATCGGGGTCACTCGCGGGTCATGAGCCATGCATACACGTGTTTGTTACGGAGGTAATAAAAATCACCCGCTGCAGCGTGAATGGGTACATGATATTTATCCCGCTGCTGCAGCGGGATAACTTTTCTACTGTGAATGCATTTGTAGCGGTGTTATGGCGGTGTCGCCGCTCCGCTACAACGCCGCTACAAATTTCAAAACTACTGTGAATGGGGTGCTATTTTCATCACTTCTCCTGAGCTGTTCATATAGAGCACACGCAGGCGCGGATCCAGGGGGGGGGGGCCGAGCGGGCCTTGGCCCCCCCCCCCCCCCCCCCGCAAAAAAAAAAAAAAAAAAAAAAAGAGAAGAAGGAAAAGAAGGGAGAAAGGGGAAAAGGAGAAAAAGGGAAAGAAAGAAGAGGAAGAAGAAAAGTAAAGGGGGAAGAAGGAGATCGGGGGGGCCGAAAGGGCCTTGCCTCCCAGGCTGTTAACCCCCCCCCCCCCCCCCCCAATCAAAAAAAAATAAGAGAGAAGGAAGGAAAGGGAAAGAAAAAAAAGGAAAAGAGGAGATACTGGCGTACTGATAGAGGGGGGGGGGGCTTGGGGGAAATCAAATTCAAACGTGGTTTATTTCTGATTCCACAACGGTGTATTACAAAAATAATGCTGAAATGACATAATTTCCGAAATTTTTCCTCACTTTTTAGTAAATTATACGTTTGTATGTGTTTGTTGGAAAATAAAAAAATTCCTAAATTTACAACCAGGCAAAAAATATGATTCTTGATATTCCTACATGTCAGGGCCCAAGGTACGGCGGGGATCGAGAGCCTCGAGGCATCAAAATATGCTCATCTGACCGTGATTAAATGCCTAAAACCCCTAAGCTTCCGGGGGGTTTGTCCCCTGGATTCCATCTAGGGCCCTACGGCGGGCCCTTAGATGATCATCTGACGGTAATTTAATGCCTAAAACCCCTAATTTTTTTTGGGCTCCGCCCCCTGGACCCCACGCCAAATAGTGACTTGCCAGTGTCACAAAATAATAAGGTATACACAAAAATATGCTCATCTGACCTTAATTAAACGCCTAATTAAACGCCTAAAAACCCTGGGCTTCAGACAAGAATTAAGAGTATAGAGAACGGTACAACGCATCGTTTTCTTTCTCTAATAATAAAATGTCAAAGCCTCGCGCAGGAGGGGAGGAGGGGGGTGGACTGAATTGAGACGAGGATTCAGAGGCGAGAACGGTAATACGAATCTTTAATTATTTAATGAAACGTAAAAGCTTATGCGCTTCGCGCGGGATAGAGGGGGAACTAAATTCCGATGAGGATTATTTTCGAGAACGGTACAATGAATCGTCTTCTCTAATGATTAAATGAAGATTAAAAGCTTCCGCGCTTTGCGCGGGAGGGGGGAACCTGAATTCAGACGAGGATTAAGAGTCGAGAAATGTACAACAAATCGTCTTCTTTCTCTAATGATTTAATGAAACGTAGAAGCTTCCGCGCTTCGCGCAGGACTGGGAGGGGGAAGGAACTGAATTTAGACAAGGATTAAGAGTCGAGAACTGTACAACGAATCGTTTTCTTTCTCTAATGATTTAATGAAATGTAAAAGCTACCGCGCTTCGCGCGGGAGGAGGGGGGAGAACTGAAATCAGACGAGGATAAAGGGTCGAGAACGGTACAACGAATCGTCTTCTTTCTTTAATAGTTTAATAAAACGTCAAAGCTTCCGCGCTTCGCGCAGGAGGGGAGGGGGGGCTGAATTTAGACAAGGATTAGGAGTCGAGAACAGTACAACGAATCGTCTTCTTTATCTAATGATTTAATGAAAGGTAAAAGCTTTAGCGCTTCGCGCGGGAGGGGGGGGGAACTGAATTCAGACGAGGATTAAGAGTCGAGAACGGTACAACGAATCGTCTTCTTTCTTTAATAGTTTAATAAAACGTCAAAGCTTCCGCGCTTCGCGCAGGAGGGGGAGGGGAGGAATTGAATTCAGACAAGGATTAAGAGTCGAGAACAGTTCAACGAATCGTCTTCTTTATCTAATGATTTAATGAAAGGTAAAAGCTTTAGCGCTTCGCGCGGGAGGAGGGGGGAGAACTGAAATCAGACGAGGATAAAGGGTCGAGAACGGTACAACGAATCGTCTTCTTTCTTTAATAGTTTAATAAAACGTCAAAGCTTCCGCGCTTTGCGCTTGAGGGGGAGGGGAGGAATTGAATTCAGACAAGGATTAAGAGTCGAGAATTACTGTACAACGAATCGTTTTCTTTCTCTAATGATTTAATGAAACGTAAAAGCTTCCGCGCTTCGCACGGGAGGGGGGAACTGAAATCAGACGAGGATAAAGGGTCGAGAACGGTACAACGAATTGTCTTCTTTCTTTAATAGTTTAATAAAACGTCAAAGCTTCCGCGCTTCGCGCAAGACGGGGAGGGGGGGAGGAACTGAATTTAGACGAGGATTAAGAGTCGAAAACTGTACAACGAATCGTCTTCTTTCTCTAATAATTTAATAAGTCGTAAAATTTTCCGCGCTTCGCGCGGGAGGGGAAAAGCTAAATTCAGACGAGAATTATTTTCGAGAACGGTACAACGAATCGTCTTCTTTCTTTAATAGTTTAATAAAACGTCAAAGCTTCCGCGCTTCGCGCAGGAGGGGGAGGGGGGGCTGAATTTAGACAAGGATTAAGAGTTGCGCTTGAGGGGGAGGGGAGGAATTGAATTCAGACAAGGATTAAGAGTCGAGAATTACTGTACAACGAATCGTCTTCTTTCTCTAATAATTTAATAAGTCGTAAAATTTTCCGCGCTTCGCGCGGGAGGGGAAAAGCTAAATTCAGACGAGAATTATTTTCGAGAACGGTACAACGAATCGTCTTCTTTCTTTAATAGTTTAATAAAACGTCAAAGCTTCCGCGCTTCGCGCAGGAGGGGGAGGGGGGGCTGAATTTAGACAAGGATTAAGAGTCGAGAACTGTACAACGAATCGTCTTCTTTCTCTAATAATTTAATAAATCGTAAAATTTTCCGCGCTTCGCGCGGGAGGAGAAAAACTAAATTCAGACGAGAATTATTTTAGAGAACGGTACAACAAATCGTCTTCTTTCTCTAATAATATAATAAAACGTCAAAGCCTGGGAGGGGGAAACTCGCCCCCCCCCCATTACGTCACTGTTGGTCACCATAACGTACCAATATTTGGCTCGCATAATTTCATATTTGGGCCCCCCCCCCCCCCTAAGAAATCCTGGATCCGCGCCTGAGCACACGTATTCTAGAGAGTCTTGAATCGATCTACAGCAAAGCTAATTCAGCTTCATCTTAATTCTTGTCCTATTTCTTCGCTTGTTTCTCTACTCGGTTCTGAGGCCTTATTACTTTATAGAGATTATAAGTTTCTTCTTCCTTACTTAATTCGCAAAGAAGCGTCATTACTTTGTACATGGTCTTACATATTCTTTCTTCGGGTGCTGTGCAATATTTTAACTACTACTTGTGATATAATATAATTATGTTCCAAGTATCTGTACTCAACAGGTGTTTCTACGAGACAAGGTAGGAAAGAAATCTATTTCTATTTCTTTTATTTAGGTGATTAAATTCCCTAAAACTTACTGCGAATTGAGATTGAGATTGAGATTGAAAAGGTTTTATTAATTGCACTTCGCAGCCAGATGGCTGAATTATAAACAATTTACATTGGCAATGAATTATAATACATACAAATGTGGTTGACATTGTCAATTGGATCGGAATGCGAATAGCGAAGATTAGTGAAATCATTATGTCAACACACGCACACAAAAATGGATCGCGATGCAAAAAAATAGATTTTTAAATCTTTCTGTAGGTGTGAACTCCCCTAATACCGAACCAAATCTAATTCATGTTTTATCAATAGGTGTTCAAGCAAGCGGGAAGTGATGATAAAAGAACACTAAAAGCAATTGAGCCTGACCAAATAATACACGCATTCCATAAGTAAAGCATTGATTTTGTGTGTATAAATTATAGAGATCAATCAAACACGATTATGAGTGGACAAGAGACAAGCATCCCAGCATACACAAAGCTCGGTATAAAAAGGAACACAACAATAACGGGGCGTTTTGGCGGTCGCCTGTAATCCAGCTAACAATGGAAGTTACAAACTGATTCAGCCAAAGACGCAGGTTCGAAACTGAGTCACGTCTTTCGGATGGTGACGTTTAAAGGTCGGTCCCCAGACGTAAATAATTATATATGATTGATACACGTCTGTAAAACCCCAATACACACATACACACACGACCAAAGTTAGAGTTTACTGGGTATTGTAACTATAGGCCACTAAAAAACTAAATAGAGAAAGACGGGACTATAAAAGAACAATTCGCAATGAACTAAATAAGTTATACATAAACATCAGTCAGTAAGGTTTCTTTTCTAAATAGAAAACAAAATGACCGAGAATTAATTTGTTGTTTCTTATAAACTCCATCTAAAGGTGAAGCATCTACATTATCTGTATTTCCTTTCAACAACAAAAAAATATAAATATAATATATAAAAATGCAAATTGCCTTCTGTCTGGACCTGCATTCATTCATACCTTGCAATCTCAATATCTCAATAATTCAAGCTTCAGTTCTGGGTTATTAGTATAGGCCTGTCATGGAGCTGGAACCCAATGGTGCTGGAGAAGCTGCAACCCCCCCCCCCCCCCCCCCATTTGTTCTAAATTGTTTTTTTTTAATTTTTTTTAATTGTAATAGTTTGTTTTATCTTGCTCATTTTGGTTTTTAAAGCTAGGAGCGGACTATATATAGCTCTGCACCCTACCTTCCCCGGATCGACAAGAATAATCTGATAACAGTTTTTCATTTAGGTCTTCATTATCTGCTCGATTAATTTAATATTTATTGTGTCTACCTTCCCAGAATCACTAATGTAACTATACCTCTTCTTCGGCCATGATTTGTCATGCTTCTTCCTTCTTTCTTCTTCCCCCTTTTCCCTTTTCCTTCTTCTTATCTGTTTTTACTTCTCCTTGTCGTTTCGTCGTTTTGTTTGTTGTTCTGTAATATTGTGTTGTGTTTTCCAATTCTTCGTAGGCAAAATTTAAAACAATTATATTTTTTCCTGGGGGATCCACAAACTGCAAGCACTGCTTTTTAGTGGACCCCCCCCCCCCCCCATTTCCTCAGAAATTAAGAATTTCTTGTAATAATTTTATTAAGTGCAAAGTGTATTTGTATAGTAATACCAGAAAAAATGAATTGCGTATGGAAAAAAAATGGAAAAAAATGTAATATTTCTGTTTATCTTTCTGTTGGAAAAGGATTAAATATAGTCCGTGGGCCAGAGGGGGCTACCGTGCACCCCCCCCCCCCCCTTTGATCCTACTTTTTGGGTGTCATTTTGTTCATTGGGATCTATAATATCAGAAAAAAAGATGTTCCCAAGAAAAAACTCATTTGGACACTGTTTTTTGCTCCTTATTTGAAGATATGTAAAAATTTCCGTTTTTCGTGTTTTGCACAATTTGTTAGGGTTTGTGAATTATGGGCTTACATTTTACCGTTTCTCAACAGATATAACTCTAATCTCCACCAAATTTTTAAACAATCTTTGTAAACTATACAACAATAGGTAGACAAAATTATTTTATTTTATTTTATTGTCTTCAATTATTAATGACGTCATAAATTTGCATATATTTTGATATGCAAATTTCTGTCTCAAAACCTGTCAAAATCACCTGAAAGTTGCATTTTGTCTGCTATTATCATGAAATAAGTTTTCAAACCCCCTAATTTGGTGTAAAATTATTCATTGGTATGTTATCTGATGTTTTCTGTAAAAAAGAATTCAGTTAACTCTTGTAGACATGGTTTTTTTTCCATTATTTTGTATGTAAACATATCAGTTTTCCGTGTATTGTACATTTTCTTAGGGTTTGTGAATTATGTGCTTACATTTTACCCTATTTCTCTGCAGAGATAAGTCTAACCTCCATCAAATTAATAAACAATCTTTGTAAATCATATAACAACAGGTAGACAAAATTATTTTAATTTATTTTATCGTCTTCAATTATTCATGACGTCATAAATTTGCATATATGTAATATGCAAATTTATGTCTCAAAACCTGTTAAAATCACCTAAAAGTTGTATTTGCCTGCTATTATCATGAAATAAGTTTTCTAGCCCCCTAATTAATTGGTGTAATATTATTCATTGATATGTTATCTGATGTTTCCCGCATATTTTTTTTTCCTTCCCCCTCCTCCCCCAGCATATTACGATTAATACATTCTGTATATATAATGGACATTCAATTAAAGTTCCTGTTTAAAAAAACAAAAGCTCAACAAGCAGTATTTCAATTACTATTGGGGCTAGCCTGTTAACATTAAACTAAATCAAATACAGTATATTACCACATACATCATTTTTTCCTTTTATAGTATCAGCCTGAAGAGGGGGGATCAAACAAAGCCCCCTAATTAATTGGTGTAATATTATTCATTGATATGTTATCTGATGTTTCCCCCATATTTTGTTTCCTTCCCCCTCCTCCCCCAGCATATTACAATTAATAAATTCTGTATATATAATGTACATTCAATTAAAGTTTCTGTTAAAAAAAAAAAAGCTCAACAAGCAGTATTTCAGTTACTATTGGGGTTAGTCTGTTAACATCAAACTAAATCAAATACAGTATATTACCACATACATCATTGTTTCCTTTTATAGTACCAGCCTGAAGAGGGGGGGGGGTCAGACAAAGCCAACATATTCAGCAGTTGGTCATTAATCCCATTATATGCTATAATATAGTTTTGTTGTTTATACAAATGAATGATCAAACGTATACGGGGTACAATTTCACGCATTTCAACAGATGTGCACGGTTATCATCGGGAGTGCTACCAACTTTTTACCAAGAATCTTAATCGACTGTGAGAGATCTTATCTGATGCCACAGAACCTTCAACATCCCCCAGATCGTCAATTGATGCAGTCATCTTCAATCCTGATTGTATCTTTTGTAAAAAAAGGAAGGCCCAAAATCAATCAAAGTGAAAAGCTCTTGGACAACAGAAAGTCACCAATGTTAGATTTTGGTGGGTGGCAAAATGTTGTAGATGTTGCGAAGAGAGTTGGTGATGAAGACCTACTTTTGATAATCATGGAAGTTGATCTGTTTGCTGCAGAAGCAAAATATCACAAGAACTGTCGGAAGAAATATGTGGCGAACTAAGAACCAGAATAATGGAGAAGTAACGATGATGTACGATGAAGTAGCTAAACAGAGAACAATGGAAGTAGCCCACAAGAAAGCATTTGCCAGCATATGTAGATTAAATTGTAGATGATGAAATACCTGGCCCTCAACCGTAGAAGCCATTGCCTGTATAAATGACCAGATTCCCACTGAGCTAGAGAAGTTTCTGAACCATTTGTTGAGTGGAAATCCATCTCGACCATCACAAAGAATGACTAGACTTGTCATATCTCTTGGGCAAGATTTATGTAGGGCAGCCATAAATGGAAAGTGGAAAATGTCCAAGTATATTCTGGTATGGATGACTCTGAGACATCTCTTACGCAGTGCTCAATTATTGATCACATTCATGAAACGCCTTGTTCTTTCAGAAAGCTATTCATTTTCACTTGAGCTTGAATCTGCCGAAGCACAAGCGCTACAGTAGACTTTCGGTAATCGGTATTCTATCTAGACAGGTAGTCCGCAATCCCGTGGAGCCATCAGTCTTCCTTTAGGACGGTGACGATTTCAACCAATACATTTCAAGCTTAAGTGGTTCTGGCTCTGTCCACACAGCCCATGGGATTATGCTGCAGGAGATTTCTAACAATGAGACAGTTGAATCTTCAAATAGCACAGTACCCTCAGAAGCACGTACATGAACCAAAGAACGTTCCTTGGCTATTAAACATGAAGGTCCTCTTCTACCTTGCTATGTCAACCGGTATGAAGCATTCAAACAATGTGCCAGAAATGATATTGTGTGGATGCTTGTCCGAAAAAATAGTGGAGAGACAGGTCAAGAGCTTCCAGGTTCGGCTCGATTTGTCTCAGTAACATGGGAGGTGCCTTAAAATGTGACGACCATAGATTACTATCCTGTTATAAAATATCCCATAACAGATTTGATACAATCCAAGAGTGCCCGAGAGCTGCAGAAGAAGCAAGCCGCGAGGTTGACCAAGACTAGATCATAACAACATTTGATTTGGGCGTGTGCATGAAGGCATATCCTCTTATTTGGAGTCATCCATAAAATTACAAGAAACACATTGTGTTGATTGGCACTTTCCATTTGATTTGTGCATACTCCAAGATGCTTGGAAAGAAAATGGAAGGATCCGGACTTGAAGATATCCTCTTGGACGCTGGTCTCATGTCTTCTGGGTCTATGAAAGACGTCATAGCAGGAAAGAACTGCGACATGAGTCTGCATTGTCACAAGACAATGGTGGAGTGCTTAGAAAGGCTCCTTTTTATGAGTTCCTGTCAATGACTGGAAAAGATGATGCACTTGTTGGTATTGCTGAGGAATCAAAGAATATCTTCCAAGAGCTAATTCGATCACCAACAAAGGAGAGGCTTGCTGAGGTTGTGGCTAATGCAGATCTGAAGGCGTTGATAGAGTCATATGAGAGCTTCAAAGCTGATGTTCAAAGAGGATCTCTTGGGAAGACGGCACAATTTTTGATGTCGTATGTTGATTGCGTTTGGATTGATCTTTCATTGATCAGGTCTGTGAAAGAAAATGACTGTCCATTGTACTTGCACTGCCTGTTCCTTATGCCTGACCTGGTCACAATTACTCCCGATATCTGACCTGAAGATCTGAAGATTCACATCCTGGTGCCATGACATTGCTCGAAAGAGGTGCAATGTGTTGCCAGGTCGTTCATTCCAGGGAACCGATGTGCTGTCGACAAGACAATTGACGAAATAATCCTGAAGCATGGCAAATCGCGCGGTGGGGGTGGTAGTGGTGTCGGTGTCTCTGGCATAATTGAGAACTACAGTGTATATCAGAGATGGGCTCGAACATAATTATGCAGATATGACGTTTGATGCTCACCGTGGAAATAAACACAGAGATTAACAACAAACTCAGATGAGGAAAAAGTGAGGGATGTGTATTTCAAAAAAAGCCATAGATGATGTAAAAAGCTTCCTCAATCATGTTGATGTTGATGACAAGAATGGATTGTATGTTTTTTCTTCCGGTGCCCGCGTTCCAGCTGAAATTGAGAAAGATGTCATGCATTCAATTACCACAGGGAAAGACCAGAAAGAGATGTTCATCAAAGGGCGATTAGAGAAAAAGACATCGTTCTCTGACCCCATCAAGAAACTGAAGCTCAAACCATGGCAGAGACAAAAATGAAATTCAAGCTTAAAACATCCCAACGAAAAGTAAAAGAGTACAAGCAACAAGGGAGCATTGCTATCCAGTTGATGGTAAAGGCACAAAGTTCAAGCAGCCAACTTGATCTACGGGAATTCTTCGATCCCTGTTCTCTACTCAATTGGAACATTGGAACAACTTCTTTGCTAAGACAGATACATTTAAGGGCCTACACTATCTCCGGAAGGATGTAGAGAACTCGCAACCTCTAACCACTGGCAATTCCTTGGTAGTGGAAGATGGTAATGCTGTTTTCTACTACCTAAAAGAGATGCCTGCATACTTCCACGATATTTGCATCAAATTCACAATGTAGTGTTGTCCAAATGCGATGTCTTCTTTAGCACAGACATGTACAAGCCAGACTCTGTGAAGTCAAGTGAACGGACACGGCGTGGGTGGCAGAGAAGATAATGATTAAAGGAGGCAAGACCAAAAGACCATCTGACTGGAAGCAGTTCCTAACGAATGATGAGAATAAGAAACAACTTATTCAAGTTCTTCTGGATGTCTGGAGTAAGCACGACATGGCTAAGCGTCGGGCTAAGTGGCTGTATGGGAAAAGATGATATTCATATCAAAGAAGGAGAAGCCCAACTGCTCACTTCTCAGAATGGGAGAGAGACACTGTGTTCTGAGATTCCATCTCTCAACTCAACCCAAGAAGAAACGGATTCACGCGTGATCCTTTACTGCCAATACGGTAAAGGAGCAAGGCTGTCATCATGTGCAGATCAAAAGCCCAAACAGCGATTTGTTTTTTATATTGCTTCATTACGCTCAGCTCACTTCAGACATTACATTACTCTTCCATACAGGGAGAGGCAACAAGCAGCGGATAAAGATGTCACTAATTTTGCCCATCACTCCTTGGACTACATGCTTTCTCAGGCTGTGACTCCACAAGCGCCTTTAAAGACCGTCAGTACTAGTTTGGCTAGGAGGGATTAGACCACACAGCGAGGTCACTGACAGGTGGCTATCTCATCAACTCAGCTCTCAAATAACATAAGAAATAGAGGATCATGGGGGACCAACAGGCACCAATCGGGGAAGTATTCTATATAGAGGGAGCGAGTAGCTACAAGTAGGACAGTGGGGCTTTAAAGGAATCGGCAACGTCAAGCCAATCAAACTGTTGCAGCAACACAACAAATTTGTCAAACCTCTGGCAGGACTTGGTGATTCGTGGACTGTACCAGAGGAGTTGCTATAAATGTACATTATATATATACAGAATGTACTAATTGTAATAAGCGGGGAGGGGGGGGGGGGCGGGTGCGCATACGAGTTGACTGATACTGAATTTTTTGCGGGAAACATCAGATAACATATCAATGAATAATATTACACCAAATTAGGGGGATAGAAAACTTAATTCATGATAATAGCAGACAAAATACAACTTTTAGGTTATTAAGACAGGTTTTGAGACAGAAATTTGCATATTAAATATATGCAAATTTATGACGTCATGAATAATTGAAGACAATAAAATAAATTAAAATAATTTTGTCTACCTGTTGTTGTATGATTTACAAAGATTGTTTATTAATTTGATGGAGGTTAGACTTATATCTGTTGAGAAACAGGGTAAAGTGTAAGCAAATAATTCACAAACCCTAAGAAAATTTACAATACACGGAAAACTGATATGTTTACATACAAAATAATGGGGAATAAACAATGTCTAAATGAGTTGACTGAATTCTTTTTGCAGGAATCATCAGATAACATATCAATAAATAATTTTACACCAAATTAGGGGGTATGAAAACTTATTTCATGATAATAGCAGACAAAATACAACTTTCAGGTGATTTGGACAGGTTTTGAGACAGAAACTTGCATATCAAAATATAAGCAAATTTTTGACGTCATTAATAATTGAAGACAATGAAATAAAATAAAATAATTTTGTCTACCTATTGTTGTATAGTTTACAAAGATTGTGTATGAATTTGGTGGGGATTAGAGTTGTATCTGTTGAGAAATAGGGTAAAATGTAAGCACATAATTCACAAACCCTAAGAAAGTGTTCAAAACACAAAAAAACTGACATTTTTACATATCTTCAAATAAGGAGCAAATGAGTTTTTTTCTTGGGAACATCTTTTTCCTGATATTATGGATCCCAATGAACAAAATTACACCCAAAAAGTAGGATCATAGGGGGGGGGGTGCACGGTAGCCCCCTCTGGCCCACGGACTAATATGAATTGAATTGAATTGAATAAATTAAACGAGAGGTTAATTAGCAGGTAGATTACTAGTAAGTAAAACGCGTTTTTTGGTGATTTGGTGTTTATTCATTAAGAATGTTTACGCCTTCTTATTTAGGAAGATGAGAATTGAGTTGCTATCATCTTAAAGGCAATACAAAGTTTGGGGAAATTTTGAAAATTGGGTGGATAGTGAATCTTTACAATTTTTATTTATTTGGATGCCCCTGTGGGTGTATTATAAGCACCAAAAAAATTAACCCCTAAAACACTTCTGTTTTCGAGAAAAATTGAATATAAAAATTTACCGGTGCTCCCGGTAAATTGTGATAAATTTCAAATAGCGCCTACGGCCGTACAATGGTAGCTGCGACCATGAAAATCTCAGAATATGTAGTTGTGATATATAATTTCCAAACGGGAATAGCTAATCGGTCGATTTTAGTCAAGAAACATTGTTTCATAACTAAATTGATATCTTGACCTTGAGAGGGAGCTATACAACATAAAGAGTTTATTATTTATAATTTCATAACTTTAGACTCGATTTCGACCGGGACAACGATCAATGAATATTGTAGGGCCGCATATGAGTCCAATATGTTCATTTGAACCAAATTCATGACCCCATACCAAAACTTTGTAATACCTTTAATAATGTTTTCATTTCCTTTCTCTCATAATAAATACGTCATAATTGCTTTTGCAGTTTGTGTGGTATCCTTGCGTTATGACTTGTGTTTTTAGTACTGCAAATCGTATTAGAAAAGGAAATTGATGCCGGTTTAACGGACTTCCTGGAGTTGCTATTCAGTATTCCGATAAGCGTTAATATCTAAAGATGTTTGTTAGATATGGGTAATAATCATTATGATGAAATCATTTTGTGATGTAAAAAGCTAATAAATCGGATCCTTTTATATAAAAACATGAAGAAAAAAAAAAGAATGTTTACGCCTTAAAGGTATAGACCAGTTTTGGAAAGCTCCCCTCTCCAAAAAAATGAAAAGGAAGCACTTTTTACCAATAATGTGAAAGAATATGTTTTGACTAATACGTGATGATACAAATTTTGTCGGGAAACCGCCTACTAATTGATATATTTCGTAAATTTTCATATCGATCCGGCCTGGATAGATATCGCTAATGCACTTCAACATTGAACATTTGGGCACATATTTATGTTTATTTGCGAATTTATATAGCTTGAAGTATTGCCCGTTAAACCTCTGAAGGCAATATTTAAACAATATTAAATGGAAAAAAGGTTGCTTTTGGCAAGAGGAATACCAAGAAATGCTTTATTTGAAGTTGAAATGATCCTTAATTTAGGTAGTTTCAAACTAATGTTCACATTCACATGTGGGACAATGACGTGCCACAAATGGCGTGTACACAAACTAACATGGGTTTGTGGAAACATCCGAAATAAACACATACACGCACAAATGTACATTAAAATAAATATATCTTTTAAAAAAGGACATTTTGACCGTTTAGAGGCTGTTTTTATTGTATTCATGACCAGACTGCATGAGACTGTGCTAGACGCGTTCATCGTTACATGACAAAGTAATGTTAATAAATTTATCGTATTATTGAGGTGTTACTGAGACTAAAAAATAAAGTTTGTTTCAGTAACAAAAAACATATTATATTATTTTAAATTAAGTTGCCATTAAATCGCTCCTGTCAGAATTTTTAAAAATGCATGCTTTTTCTTATAGGTGAATGGAAAGGCAAGATATGGAACAGAGTATGAGTGTTGTGACTTATTCCATCGCCAACCTCTGGTGTATATTTACACACTTTGTCACAATCAACATTACATTCTAATAGTCAACAAATGAACATCAACGTATAACAACTTCAAATTACCTATCTCTTAAAAAAAATAATCATCTTCTCAGATTAGAATAAAAGCATTTGCAGAATGTGGAGACCAAGAACGTAAATTAATACGGCTAGGTTTCGATTTCAAGGCTCATATCCGACATAAATGTGCATCACTTCGAAGACAACAGTTGTCTTTGAAGTGATGCACATTTGTGACATTTTCATTTTGTGACAGCATTTTTCTTATAATATGTGATAGAATAGAAACTAATTAATATAAATGATAAAAGGCTTTCATGGTGAAATCAGGAAGATAAAATAGCAAAACATTGGCACAAAACGAGAATATTCTAGCAATGATTTTGAGTCATTAATCAGCATAACAAAAACATACAACATTGGAGGCAAAAGTAAAAATCTTGTTATGATTCTTTCTCAAAGAAAATTATATTTACCCTATTTAACAAGTGATTACATGATTAAATCCGCAAGACATTTCGGGAAATGCTGCAGTCCTCGGCTGCATTTTTATGGGCCACCCTGTACAATAATTCCACCAATATATCATGTCAATCAATATTTTCCTGATCTAGTTTGATCACTGTCCTGGTGATCTCATGAAATATGTTAATCCCAATATAAAAAAGTAAACAAAATCGTCTTGGTTGGAGACCGGAAATGATTTTTCAGGTGTTCTATGACTTTTGACCACAACTGTAAGGCATTTACATCAGTCACAATAATTTACTCTAAAAATGCATACTGGTAAGAACTTTGATGGCAATCAAATAAATAAAGTAAACAAGTAAACAGCAACAATAAACACATCACCAATACATGAACACAGTGAACTCAACTTAATATAATGTAGACAAGATATTTAGGCAGGAAGTTGGAACAGCAAATTTTCATCTTTTAAAACAGCAGAACTCAACAAATTCAAATTATGCCCCTCTTCTTATATGATTTTTTTTTTTTTTTTTTTTTTTTTTTTTGGGGGGGGGTAAAAGGCCCTTGCCTCTCCCCCCCCCCCCCTACCCCCGCCAAAAAGAGAAATGGAAGGGAAAGGGAAAGAGGAGAGCTAAAAGGGAACAAAAGCGGAAGAAGAAAAGAAAAGGGTGAAAAGAAGAGGAGATCAATTGCGATAAGTCCCGCAAACAACGTGTGGCTCGGGGGGGCCGAAAGATCCTTGCCTTCCCACCAGCAAACCTAAAAGAGAGAGGAGGAAGTAAAGGGAAAGGGAAAGAGGAGAGAAAGGGAAGAAAGACAAAAAAAAAGTGGAAAGGTAGGGGAGATCAATTGCGAATTTTCCCGCCAACAAGGTGACATTCGCGGGGGCGGGGGGGGGAGGGGGCTGTTGCCCCCACCCCTAAATACCGCTAAATACCGGTGATTTACAAATGTTGCTGAAATTACATAATATTCCTCACCTTTTCCTCACTTTGAGTGAATTATACTTTTTTTATGCGTTTGGGGAAAATGACAAATTCCTAAACTTAAAGTGAGGCAAGAAATATGCTTATTTGGAGGCCTACATGTCAGGGCCCGCGGAACGGCAGGGCTCGGAGGCCTCGAGCATCAAAATATGCTCAACTGACCGTAATTAAATGCTTAAAACCCCTAAACTTCCGGTGGCTCACCCCCCCCCCCCCCCCGACCACACCAGGGCCCTAAGGCGGGCCCCTGAATACTTATCCGACCGTTATAAAATGCCTAAAACCCCTGAGCTTCTAGGGGCTCCGCCCCTGGACCCCACGCCAATTAATGTCCTGCCAGTGTCACAAATAAGGTATCCAATATGCTCACCTGACCGTAATTAAACGCGTAAAACCCCCGAGCTTCCGGGGGCTCTGCCCCCTGAACCCAACTATTGGCCCTGAGATGCGGGCCCCTGGATGCTCATCTGACAGTAATGTATTGTCTAAAACCCATGAGCTTCTGGGGGCTCCGCCCCCTGGACCCCACGCCAACTAGTGACCTAGTTTTTTGGGGACCCCCAAAAATATATATATATATATATATATATGCCCTCTTACCCCCGTGTGCCCCCCCCCCCCCACCCCCCGGGAAGAAACTCCTGGATCCGCCCCTGATGAGAGTCTTTGCATTTTAGAGTACCAAAGTAGATAATATGCTTTCCATAATACTCTCATTACCATGGGTGTCGATCCTTACGTAATACCTATTGTTCAGGGGGGGATGAATGAATAGATCATCCCCCCTGAACAATGAGTATCAATTACAGATCGACACCCATGCTCATTACCTTAGCCTGCTTGCTTGATTTCATTCTCTCTCGTAAACTTGGCAACCAGACAACGTAGACGAAAAGCTACGTCACCACAAACCAAATTATAGGCAATGATAATCCCTACCGAAATATCATTCCAGGAATAAGAAGATATTACTATATTGAGCCTTAGCAACAATGAGTATTATGGGCCTCGAATGGTGGAAATTGGTTTTGAACAATTATTGATCCACACCAATATGCCTACATTTTGTTTGTGCTTGCGCCTTTCAACACTGCATTCATCAGTTTATAATCACCTACTTATCCTAATCATAGTAGAATTAATTTGTGTTTTCAACAACTAACCTAATCGAGGTGCTCATGGCATGGCTCATTGAATAGATAATAAAGTATATTTCGTGCACGATGCATTGCACCTCAGGTCGTCTTGGTGAGCATCTTCTCATCTCATTTCTATTTTTTACCAATGCTGAGAAATAATGGTTTCATTTTGGCAGGTTTTGCAGTTCAGTGAAGAAAACAAAATTGGTATTTTATGTCTTTATTCTGCTTTCGTTCAGGGAGGCAGGCGCGGAAATTCGTTCAGTGTGTGTGGGGGGGGGGGGGGGGTAGTGAGCACATTTTTTTCTTTTTGTCTTCGAAAATTTGAAAATTTTCACCCCCCCCCCCCTTTAGCGCCAGGGGGGGGGGCAACTCCCAAAAAAGGTCAAATTAACGGCCTCCCACCCCCCCCCCTGGATCCGCCACTGCAGGGGGGGGGGGACTGTAAGTAAAAAAAAAAATAAAAAAAAACATTAATCATATTATTTGTGTACCATAGTGTATTCAGTGGAAATGATTACAAACCCAATACTTTGACGGTTATACAATATTTAGATTTGCACTGTTTGCCTAACTATGTAATAGGACGAACCCCGGACATAATGTCGATAATCAGAGTACATTGGTGAGCATTAACCAAACTCACTCTATCGCTATTTTGTATTTATTATGGGTTTAGTTTCGGTATCTACATAACCAGTGTATTTTTTTCACAGAAAGACATTAAAAGTTAATCGAATATATTATACAGCCATGAACCCATAAACAAACAAAACAAACTTTTGGGGGAAATCGTTTCTCTTTGCTAACCTTTTTCCAACCGCATGGCATTATTTGGTTTCAAAACATGATGTACACTCATCACAATGGATTCTCATTGTTAAGTGCATCACGTGCATTTTATTTTCATCTCACAGCAAGCAACAGCAAAGTAGGAGGGATAACTATCATGTAACCTTTTGCAACAAAATGCAAATATCTAAAATCCGAAAAAGTCATATTTCTAAATGAAAGGAGTCTGACCAATGCTGAACAAAGGCCTATAATATTACCACGATAACACTATAACATAACCAATTATCTCTACTATCAGAAGACTAAGAACACATTTCTGTTCATTATGATTAAATAAATATTTCAAACACAGATACATATTTTGCACTCTAGAGGATACATAGAGCTAGATATGTATTTATACATTTAAAAAAATGTATACATGTATATATATTTGATAAGGCACTCTAATGGAACATGGTTGCAACTCCGAGTTTCACGCCTTGCGAGCGATCATCAGGCAACTGGTAACATGGGGGGGGGGGGGGGGATCGCAAAATTGCGATACCCCCCCCCCCCCCATGTTTAAAATTCCATCGCAGTACCTGAACAATTACAATAACCCCTTCACCCATGAGTAAATCTTATTGTTTTGTTTTGTATTGTATTGTATTAGTTAAGTCTTAATTTGAACGTATTGTAGATTGTAGAGTAATCATGCTACCAGTTGCCTGATGATCGCTCGCAAGGCGTGAAACTCGGAGTTGCAACCATGTTCCATTAGTCTGCCTTATCCAATATATATTTTGCTCTGCCCATAGGCATTGAGCACTGTACGGAGGAATAGACCAACTCTAAGTATACATGTATATATATATATATATATATATATATATATATATATATTTTATATAAAATGTCAAAAAGAAGTATACAAGAATCCCACTCAAAATTAAATTACCGTCATATTAGAATCCAGGGGTCCGCCTTAGGGCCCTAGGCGGGATCCAGGGGGCAGATCCCCGGAAACTCAGGGGTTTTAGGCATTTGATTACGGTCAGATGAACATATTTTTACCCCGGCCCCTCCCCTCAGTGTTATTTAGGGTACGCATATGCATGTTCCCTTCTTTTGAAAACACCCCTTAAGTCCGGTGTGAAAAGTCTTTTTTGTGTATGTACGAGCCGGACTTTGGTGCGTGAAAAGTACCCCTTTACCGGACATTTTAGTAACACGCATGGTATCCCTCCGTTCACGGAGTGGGGGGGGGGGGGGGGGGGGATTTTTTATACCTTATTTGTGACACTGGCAGGACACTGATTGGCGTGGGGTCCAGCGGGCGGAGCCCCCAGAAGCTCAAGGGTTAGATGAGTATCAAGGGGCCCGCCTTAGGGCCCTTGGTTGGGTCCATGGTGGCAGAGCCCCCGGAAGCTCAGGGGTTTTAGGCGTTTATTACGGTCAGATGATCATTTTTCGATATCTTAATTTATCACTGGCAGTTAACTATTCTTTCTTTCTTGCTCTTTTTCTTTCATATTTTTGTTTTGAATGATATTTTATTTCCTTCCTCATAATTTCACATAACAAGAAATTCACATAACAAGAAATTATCAAAATAAGCAATATAAAACAAGATCTTTGATACAAGACACTTCATAAGTTACATCAATCAATGAACATAGAAAAAAAATATAAAAAATTCTTGCATGTAACAGTGTATAATAAAAATAACAGTAGAGGAAGGTTTAAAGTGTAGATTTTTTTTTGTTTTAAATGATATTTGATTTCCTTCCTCATAATTTCACATAACAAGAAATTCACATAACAAGAAATTATTAAGATAAGCAATATAAAACAAGATCTTTGATACAAGACATTTCATAAGTTACATCAATCAATGAACATAGAGAAAAAAAAAGGAAAAAAAAAAGTCTTGCATGTAACAGTGTATAATCAAAATAACAGTAGAGGAAGGTTTAAAGTTACATATTACCATCCTATCACAACACTCTCACACCCCCCCTCCCCTCTAGCCCACCCACACCACCTTTCACACACATAAACACACATACAAACACACACTGCATGCAACCTGTTCCCTCAACTCACACCACACAAACTCTTAACCCCCCCCCCCCCCCCCCCCCTTTTGCCCACCCATCTCATCATACCCCCTTCACGCCGACACACACACTGCATGCAACCTGTTCCGGTTTGTCCACCTGTACACGAGAGAGAATTAATAATACTAATAAATAATAATAATACCCACATCCATTAAAGTAAAAATGCATCGATTTGTTCCCATTTCTGTAAGTGCATCCCCAGTTTCCCCTTTTTAAAGGCCATTTTGTATTCCTCGTCTCTGTAATTTTTAAGCATATGTACTGTTTTCTGTACAGATGGCAAAGTTCCTTCTTTTCTAGAAATAAAAATGATATACTTTACTAAAAATATGATACAATTTATTACAAATATTCTCGCAGTATTGCCGGATATTCCCATAAAAATGGGTTTCCAATCATCAATGTCAATTTCGATTAAATGTAACTTTTGAATTACCTCCTGCCATAATCTTTTAACTTTAAGACAATCTAAAAATAAATGTTGGTATGTCTCTACTTCTAGTCTACAAAAGGAACAAAAATGGTCTGACTCAAAACCAAATTTAAAGAGCTCTCTTTTCGTATATACAGCCCCTTGTAATTGTTTGTATTGAAACTCTCTATGTTTATTACAAAGCATTGCACATTTCATCCTTGTGAATGTTTCTTTCAACTCCGTCATTCCAAGATCAAATTGACAGTTGCCATCTGTAACATGTAATGTATACTCTTGTTGAAGGTCTTCAGTGAAGTAATCATATAACCGCCTAGATTTTATATCACATAGTTTCTGTAAACGTCCAAATATCATCAATTCTATTTCAAAATTTTCAGTGTCCACTTCCATAAAATCGCTTTGTATCCAATCGTTTCTAATTGCTGAAAAGATCTTCATATGGCTCCGTTTAGTCTCATTTCACGACGCCCTCTATCGTCAGAGCATGGTCAGCGTCAGCAGCCTAACATGTTAGCCTATGGACGTTTTTTTTAAAAAATCTTTAAAAATTCATTTTTTGTTTAAACGAAAAGCACATCCACCCCGACGTACGTTATCACTAGCTCTTTCATTTGAGCCCACATGTCTCATTGACTTTTGAAAGTTCACCCACCGTAATTTTTCAAAATAGGTTGCAAGCTCGTCATTGCCTATAATACACATGTGAAACAAGTCTAACTTTGGACTCAGTTTACCAAGCGATTTGAAGATTATAGGTCGAGCACACGAAACATAAAACGCATGAATTATCATAGATCACTTCTGCCTATTTCATTATGTCCATTTCATCCAACCCCCCACCGTAATTTTTCCATTTAGTAAAAGCAAACATTTTGCCGAGTTTAGCAAAAACATGAATATTCATGAACGGTCAGACAATACAAAAAAGGTACTGTTCGATGTTTGCAGCAGCATGAATGATCACGTTACTATGTGAGGAATGTTGCGCATAAAGGCCCATCAAGGGATGTAAATAACATTAAGACATGCATTAAACTGCTATTGGAGTGCGGTGACAAGCCTGAGATCCCCACTTTTGTTGCCAAGGATTTGGACAGGCTACCTCCTGTTGGGTTTGACAACCTAGATGTCTCAGCTCTGCTAGGGCGGCTGCTAAATTAGCTGGAAAGTGAAATGGCCGACATGAAGCAGTCTGTGCAGTCCCATGCGAAAGCTGCTGAAAATCTTCAGAACATGGCTGTAATCATGGACACACGAATGACGGATGTAGAAGTAAAGGCAGTTGCGCAAACACCAGGGTCAACGTCAATAAACTTCCCAGACTTAGGTGCAACGTTGGATGCTGCTGCTGCTCCTGCCCCAAAGCCTCAACCCAACAGTCCTGATCACACTCCCTGGAATCAGGTGGTGCGACGAGGCGGTAAGATGAAGACTCCCCCCGTAGGAGGCGATCCTTCTAGGCCAGCGCAAGTGCTCCATACTCCAAGGCAACCAAAGAGGAAGCCTGGTATTGTGGGGAAAGCCAGCTCAGGGCGGATTCAAGCTGTGCAAACAAAGCTTGTTAATGTATTCGCCACGAGATTTGACCCTGAGCTGGATGCCGACACGCTAGGAGATTTTCTCAAGGAGAAGATAAATGACACTGTTACTTGCAATAAAATTGTTACAGAAAGATCCAGATTTGGATCTTTTCATATCTCAGCAGTCTGTAAAAATGTAGCGGATATGTACGACCCGGATGTGTGGCCGGAAGGAGTTTTTGTGAGGAGGTATTACGAGCCTCGCAAACTTCAAGCTTCCCTGCCTGGTGCAGAGTCTCTGCGGAAAGTCAGAAAGCTTGAGCACTCTACCCCAGTGCCTGCTGGCACAGTTAATGCAGATCGTGGGGATGATAAGCTGGAGTCTTAACTTTATTTATTAACTTTCAATTTAGTTAGTTACAATACTCGAGGTCTACACCTAGGACAGAGTGATGCTGACAAAAGTAGGCGCTTAGTAGTTGAACATTTATTCCGGGATAATTTTGATATCATATGCTTGGCTGGCTAAACAGGACTTGAATGGCATTAATGTTTTACACCCTCAATATCATGGAATAGGAGAATCCACAACTGATCTCAATGATAGACTGATCCGGGGCCGCATACCAGGAGGTGTTGCTATCCTGTGGCATACTAAATATGAACACTTGATTAGTGAGTTAAGACTTGATGTATATTGGGCAGTAGGTATAGAAATTAATTATGGGAATAAGAAATTTGTTATTATTAATATATACACTACTTATGAGTGTCCGGAAAATGAAAGTGATTATCTTGAGAAAATAGCATTTATTGCGGCGGTTATTTTTGAGCTGGACACCACCAGTGTTTATGTGGTAGGTGACTGGAACGCAGACATATCTGATAATAGTTCTTTATTTGGAAATCATTTGAGCCAATTTTGTTGTGATAATAATTTTGTGTTATCAAGTCTGCATTATTTACCTGCACATAGTTACACTTATGTTAGTGAAGCATGGCATACCACGTCATGGTTGGACCATTGTATATGTACAGCAGATGCTAATGCCTCTATACAGAAGATGGAAATTATGTATAAATTTGCTACAACTGATCATATTCCTATTAATTTGACAATTGATATTGACAATTTGCCTGGGCTACGTGATTCAGGCATGACTAACACTGTACATAAAGGCAGGCTAGATTGGACTAAGATTGAAAAAGATCGTAGGAATAATTATTACTATGATACTGATTTACTGCTTAAAGGTAATACAAAGTTTTGGTATTGGGTAATGAATTTGGTTCAAATGAACATATTGGAAGCATATGCAATCCTACAATATTCAGTGATCGTTGTCGCGGTTGAAATCGAGTTTAAAGTGATGAAATTGTAAAAAAATAAACTCTTTATGTTTTATAGCGCCCTCTCAAGGTCAAGATATTAATTTAGCGTTTCCCCTACCAAATCTGCAGTATTAGTCTTTACCAACAAACAAAAGAAAGATATTCTTCTACAAATAAAAGGACATAATCTGCCTATATGCGAGCAGTATAAGTTCCTTGGTGTGAGGTTTGACTCCAATTTAACTTGGTCTGTCCATATAGATTCTATCATTGATAAATGTAAGAAAAGAATAAACTTGCTACGTTGTGTCTCCGGCACCCCCTGGGGAAGTAAGTATGAGATTTTGATGATGATTTATAAAGGACTTATCCTATCCATTTTGGACTATGGGAGTGAAATGTATGATTCTGCTTAACAAAAAAACTTGACTCTATCCAATACAGAGCCTTAAAAATTATTACAGGCACAATACACAATGTGTCCTTGGAGGCTTTACAAGTTTTGACCGGGGAGCTGCCTCTGAGATATCGTAGAAGGTTGTTAAATGATAACTTTCGAGTTTATTTACTGTCTAGTACTTTAAACCACCCAACAAAAGAAGTATTGGGTGATGACTATGATTTAAATAACTTAGAATGGAAGATAGGAGAAGGACCTTTTAAACTGCGATCCTTTAGAGACGAAGTAGTGGTGGAAGGGCAAACCAACTTATTGCCGAAAATCCCAGAATGGCGGTTAGCACGACCACAAGTGTCTTTCGAACACCATGGCAAAGTGCAAAAAAAGGAAATGCCTCCATTTGAAATAAAATCGTTTGTTCTAGATAGCATTGGAAATTCATGGAATGGGTTTTTACATATATATACAGATGGTTCTAAACTCGAGGATGGGAAGACAGGAGCCGCATTTTATGTGTCTCATTATAATGTGGTGAAATTTTTTAGATTATCCCATGTCTGTATTATGAGAGCAGAACTAGTGGCCATACTAATGGCACTAGAGTGGATTAATACATTTATTGAATCCTCTTCGGTGGTAATTTTTAGCGACGCTTTGTCAGCTTTACAAATGATCGATTCATACTTTATTAGATGTGCTATTGTAAATGAAATTTTATCCATAATTAATATTTTGCAGTTTAAGGATGTTTGTGTTGCTTTTGAATGGATTCCGTCACATTGCGATATTAGGGGCAATGAGATCGTAGATCGGGCTGCCAAAAAAGGAGCCATGAAAAGGTGTATAGACATAGTTATACCAAATACAAGAAGTGAATTGGCAGCCTCTCGTTTGATCCATTATAACAAATTATGGCAAGCAGAATGGGACAATGCAGAACACGGTAGATTTTTATATGCTTTGCATAGCGACGTTTCAAAGCCCATACATAGACAAGGCCTATCTCGCAGAGAAGAATGCTTGATACAACAACTAAGAGTAGGTAACTGTAGTTTAAATTATTACCTTTTTCAAATTAACCAACACGATACTGGTCTTTGTGAAGTTTGTCAAGAAGATGAAACAATTAAACATTTTATTTTCTATTGTACAAAATACGACAAAGATAGACGTCTCTTAAAAGAAAGGATTAAATTGAACAACCCCAATCTGAAACAATTATTGATGTCTAACCCAATTTTTACTCGTGAATTATTGGGTTACATATACGATACTAATCGTTTTAGATAGCTTTTAAAGCTATCAGGGATCCCCTTAACTTATGTCGATCCTGTAATAATATATAAAATGAAGTATTTGCGGTTTTTCCATGAACAATTGCAACTAACTCCCATCTCGCCTTTTATGTGCATTTTATGCAATTTTAATATTGCAGCTTTTTTTTTTTTTTTAATTTATAAAACCATATCACTATTAATTTCATTTCACCAAGGAAAGTCTTCTTCTTCTTCTTAGTTGATCCCTCCACTGTTTTGGAGATTCCTGGAGTCCAAATAAATAAATGTGTATAATCCGACCAGTTAGGAGCTTTGGAGAGTCTTAGAACGAGAAGCATCAATTTTGTGTAGGAAAAAGAGCGATAGTAGAAGTAGGTTATTATGAATTTCGGAAGGCAAGCATGGATGCAGGGGTAACAGAGTAGTCGCTCGTGGGCTTGATTTCCGAAGCCCACGCCAAAGCTATACACGAAATTGACTGGCGCAAATAATCTTTGAGATTGAAGAGCGCCATCTAAACGAAGAACCAACCAACCAACGATACTGCAATGTTATTTGACTAAAATCGACCGATTTGCTATTACCGTTTGGAATATATATGTCAGATCTTTATATTCTGAGATTTTTATGGTCACAGCTACCATCGTCTCGCCGTACGCGATGATTCAAATTTATCAAAATTTACCGGGAGCACCGGTAAATTTTTATATTCAATTTTTCTCGAAAGCAGAAGAGTCTTAGGGGCTAAAAATGTTAGTGCTTGTAATACATCCATAGGGGCATCTAAATATATCAAAATTGTAAAGAATCACTATCCAGCCAATTTTAAAAAATTTCCAAAACTTTGTAATACCTTTAAAGGAATTTATGTGCATGAAGACGATGCTCTTTTATGCCGAGATTCCAATTGTGTGAACAAAGACCATGCTAATTATTTATGTAATGCATATAATGAAATTGTGAAATGCTTATGTGATGCTAGTGAATCTCTATATCAATGTAAAAACAAAGTTCATAATACTAGGCCTGGCTGGAATGAGCATGTGTCAGAGCTCCACTCTGCTGCTCGTGAGGCTCACCTACTCTGGGTTGAAGCTGGCAAAAACAGACAGGGACGGTTATTTGAACTAAAGAAGAGAGCCAATGCACGATTCAAGTATGCTCTCCGTTTTATAAAGAATAATGAGAATGTTATGCGGGCGGACTCAGTTGCTCGTAAATTGCAGGGTAAAAGTTATTATGAGTTTTGGAAAGAATTTAAATGTGTTAATAATAGTAAAGCGCCTCTTCCAACTAATATTGAAGGTATCTCTGTTGATGAAAAAAATAAGTGAATTGTGGTGTAATCATTATAAGGATTTGTTTAATTGTGTACAGAGTGCGGTGCAGGATGTTACTAATGTTGACTTTGATGTAAATATGGTTATCTCTCCAGAGGAGGTTAAAGAAGCTATCAGAAAATTAGACAGCAATAAGTCATGTGGTCTTGATACTATTACAGCTGAACATCTAAAGTTTGCAAGCCCGAAACTCATCCCGTTGCTTGCAATGTGCATGTCGGGCTTTTTGATTCATGGTATCTTACCAGATAGTATATGATTTCCGTTGTTTTGGTGCCAGTCATTAAAAATAAAGCTGGTCGCATTACTAGTAAGGACAACTATAGACCTATAGCATTGGCAAGTGTCCTGTCCAAAGTGCTGGAAAAGATATTGCTTGGTAGGTTAGAGATGTATATTCTTACCAAAGATAACCAGTTCGGTTTTAAAGCCAAACATGGCACTGACATGTGTATATTTGCTCTGAAGGAAATCATTGAGAGTTATCGTAGCAAAAATTCTTCCTTGTTTCGTTGTTTTCTTGATGCTTCAAAAGCTTTTGATCGGATAAATCATGAAAAGCTGTTTACGAAAATGGCTGATAGAGGTATTCCTAAGTACCTGATTAGGATACTCGTGTTTTGGTATGCCCATCAAACAATGATGGCTAGATGGGGAAGTAGTGTCTCTGAACCCGGCATTCCATGTCAGTTAGACAAGGTGGTATTCTTTCTCCCTTTCTCTTTAACCTGTACATGGATGGTCTATCTGACGATCTGAATGCTTGTAAAAAAGGCTGTGTAGTTGGTGGTATGGTAGTCAATCATTTAATGTATGCAGATGATCTCGTTATTATTAGCCCATCAACTGCTGGGTTGCAGAGTCTGCTCAAGATTTGTTCTCATTATGGATATGATAATGATGTGAATATAATGCAAAAAAGAGTCATGTTATGATAATTAGATGTAAGGAACACCGTAGATTGGTATTCCCGGATTTTTATTTGTGTGGAGCTAAACTCAATGTCTGTACAGAGGCCATGTATCTTGGTCATTTCTTTACTGAGGATCTCAGTGATGATAAAGATATTAGTAGACAGTGTCGTAAATTATATGCTCAAGGTAATATGCTTGTTAGGAAATTTCATATGTGTTCTCCGGATGTGAAGGTGGCTTTATTTAGGGCATACTGTACACCTCTATACACTGCGCATCTGTGGTGTAATTTTAAGAAGAGCAGTTTGTACAGGCTTACTGTTGCCTATAATGATGCCATGAGAATGCTTCTTAGGGTACCTAGATACTTTAGTGCTAGTCAAATGTTTGCTGAGTTGAATGTTCCAGCCTGTTCGGCTGTATTACGAAATCTTATGTATAAGTTCATCCAGAGAGTGGATGTGTCTGAGAATGGTATTTTAAAGATGTTAGTGAACCCCTCGTATAGTTGTTTTAGGTACACATCGGGCCTCTGGAGATTTTGGCTGAATAGCCTGCTGACACATGGCAATTGACCATTATGTTCCTGTTACCAAGGATTCCAGTATCCTTGTTTGTTTTTTATAATAGTTATTTATTATAAGTTTATCGTTCTGGTTAGTTGAACAGAGACAGATTGTTACAAGATACAACTTCAATAGATTGTTATTGATTGTTATACATGTACTTATTTTAATCTTACAGTTACAGGTACAGCTTAGAGTTAGTTTATTATGTGTTTTTTTTTTATCAACCTTGCAGGTTACATGTTACTCTTAGAGTTTAGATTGTTTGTACGTACTGTAGACCTAGTATAGTTTAGTTATACTCTTTGTATAGTTTTGTTGTTATTATACTCATCATGTTTATACTCCCTATATATCTATGTAACATATGTTTTATGGACCTCTGCCTTTTGTAGTTGAGTCTGAAATAAAGTTCTGAATTGAATTGAATTGAATACAGCCTTTTAGTACGTAACGTATAGTGAATGGGAATGGGCGATGATCCGTTCAGGAGGTAGAGGTCAGTGGTTTGTGCTGGCAATGTTCACGCGAGCGAAAATGAGACAATCGGAGCAATATGCTATTTCTCTTTAAAATACTTTGTCAAAGAAGTGTGGGGGGGGGGGGGGGGTCCCGCCGTTCCGCGGCGCTGACAAGTCATGTAGGCATCTCAAGAAGCACATTTCTCGCCTGGCTGTAAATTTAGGAATTTGTCATTTTACAACAAACGCATACAAATGTATAATTTACTAAAAAATGAGGAAAAATTTCGGAAAATTATGTCTTTTCAGCATTATGTGTAAACCACCGTAACGGTTATGGAATCAGAAATAAACCCCCTCCCCGATCAGTACGCCAATGCCCCGCCCCCTCCCCCCCCCCCCCCCGCGATCTACACTTTGTTGACGGAAAAAATCGCAACTGATCTCCCCTACCTTCCTTCTTTCTCTTTTTTTTTTCTTTCCCTTTCTCTCCACATTTTGTTTTGGCTCCGCAAATTGCAAAAATTACGGCGTCAGATATTTCGTTCTGTGGCTTGGGGGGGGGGGAGGGAGGGGAAGGAACACTTTTTTTTCAAAAAAAAAAAATCTTACCCCCTTTTTTTCCTTCTTTTTTTTCTCCTTCGGCTAGCCAATCATTCGAGGGCGAGCGCATATATACGCATGTGCAGACTAGCTGAGCTGATATAAGCCAGCAAAAGCGAAAAAAGAGAAGCCGAGAATGTTGTTACGTGACATCCTCCCCCCTCCCCCCCCCCCCCCCCCTGGATCTGCCACTGCCCTGGCCCCCAAAATAAGTTTACCAAAAAAGTGGTAACGTTCATTTACCTTTTAAAAAAAGAAGAAAGAAGACGGGGCCCCTTCCCTATCAATTTTTGTTAAGCTCAGGGGGGGGGGGGGGGTTGTTGTTGAGTAAAATTTGAGTAAAAAAAGCTCCAAAAAAAGCGGTGTCAGTGTTTCACTGATGACAACTTCAAACATTCATAACTTGCCTTTTTAATGGGATATTGCTGAAACTGTCATTAATTTGTTTCCCTCATCTTTCTGCTTATTTCAAAACCAACTTGATGTAAAGGTAGGTTCCCCCGGGGGTTTCCCCTTTATTGTATAGAGGTCGGTTTACCCTTCAAGTTCTTCAAAGTTTGAGCTTTGTGTGTACATGACCTGCGCGCCCGTCGACGTATAGCTCGGCTAGCTACTGTGTATAGGTCAGTGGTTACTAGTCTAGCTAGTCGATCAAGGGCGCGGCGCGGCGAGCGCACATATACGCATGCGCAGACTAGCTGAGCTGAGCTAGCTGAGATAGCAAAAGCGAAAAAAAAAAGGCTGAGAACGTACAGTACAGTAGTTACGTGACATCTCAGCTCAAGGAAATCTCATTTGTATGTGTATTCTTCTCATTTGGAAAATCAAACCGTGGAACGTAAGTTGTAAAAGGTGTTGGTTATACCGCCATTCTTTGTCAAACGTGTTTTCTAAAAACTCCCATGTACGTCTCTGTGAGTTAATATTCACGGTTTCACCATATCTTCGTTATGTCTTCGTCGTATCTTGCACTCTCCTCTCTACTCCAGTCATGGGGCCTGGCCTGGCTGGAGTTACATCACACGTACGTAGCCAAATGTTGATTTTGTTGCTGACTAGATCTAGAGACAAAGTAAATCCAGACTTTGTTGTGTATCTGGACAGTTGATTGCAGTAATTTGAAGAAGTTTACAAGCAATATTTCATAATCTTCTAAGACCTACAAATACAGGACAAATAGTTGATTGAAATTTGAAGGATTTTATTGATTATACATGTAGATCTAGACCTTCTAGATTCTCCCAGTCCAAGGATAGGACTGCATGAATTAAAATGGCTACAACTGCATCATACTAGGCTTAGATCCTAGGGCCTACACGATAAAAGCAATTAGTCTATAGGCTTCTAGATCTACAATAATTATTAAAACAGTCTAAGCAATTAACATTAACATTTTAATAAAAGTGATCAAATGGCAATAATAATTAATGGCAACTATCGTTAGGGTCTAATTTTTCGATTAATAATATTAATAAGCAATGAAGATAAAAGTTGAGTTCTGGTCGTGCGATTGCATTGTGAAAGAAACGTTGTGGAATCGATCAGAAAAGGTTGATCATCAAGCATATTTTTGGTGTGTAGGTCTACTGCAAGGTTCTGGAATCATCAAAATGATCAGAAATTTGGCCCAGTCTTGGTAAAGTTACAAGCTCTGTACAAAGATGTATAGAATCTAGAGGTCTAGATGGGGCTACATGAACATGTGGCATAAAAATCTGTCCCAATTTTTATGATGTTGCATGCCATATTTAGAATATGAAAAAATATGAAGAGCCATGTTTTTTAGGGAACATTTTTTTTCTCTGATGTTCTTCCATACTTGCATAAAACAATGATAACGCCCACAAATTATTTTTCACCCCTTCCCAGAACTCGACCTTCTCTTTAACTGAAACATTATAATGGTTGGTGCTATTTCATTAATTTCTTTGTTACTAAATCTGAAGAAAAATGAGAAGGCTTTATTTTGAATTGGGATTTTTCCGGATGCACAACCCATCATTCATGTACATGTACATGTAGTAATTTGAAGTTATTTCACCTCGAATAAAATCTAGATCTACAAATATTCATAATGTATCAGGTCTAACTAGACGTTAAATACAGAAAGGTTTTTATTTTTTGGCAAACCTCACTTTATCATTGCCCAGCATGCTCAGTGACCTCAGAACTACCTTGGCACATTCTGTGTCACATTGTCCATATTTGCCGGGTGCTCTAGAGCACTCCAGCAAAGCATAGAGAGTCAATGCTAATGCGCATTGACCTCTAGCACTGCATATTTGCTGTGAGGCAGGTATTATTAGACCTATACACAAATATACACACCACACAATATTGCATAGACTGCATACAATCATGCCGATGCGGCTTTAAGCAAAGTTTGACAGTCGACTTATAATTTGAATTTTTTAATTATTCTTTTTAACATCAGTAAGTTGAGCCATTGTGTTTTCTTCCCCTTAGGCCCCAAGAAACAAAAACATGTTTAGCATCCTGCTTTTTTGAAAAATATGAAGGAGGAGGCCCTTTTTTGTTTTTGTTCAAAATGGCCGCTCAAAATGGCAGCTCGTTACATTTTCGCTGACAGTCAGGCTATTTTTCAGGATGGCCGCCTACATATATTTTTTTTTCTTTTTAATAATCAGAAATAGATCCATTTTAGCAGTGTTTTTCATGTTTTGTTTTTAAAAAAAAGAAAATTCAAAAAAATAAATAAAAATAAACAAAATAGGAGGCGGCTCCCATAAAGGAAGCAGGCGGGGACGCTAAACATGTATATTTTTTTGAATGGCCTTATCTGCCAATACTATAGAGGTCCTTCCTCCCTTATACTAATGTGTATCTCCAGGTTGACGTTGTTAACATAGATTTACCTCTCGGGCTCTCAGGATGGGACCTAAATTATTTTCTACCTCTCATTTGTTAATAGTTCACTGGTGGAGGAATAAACTGCACAGCATTTTAGTATTGCTAACTGTGTATCATCCAAAATGAAAGAAATATGATGATATAGTCAATTTTTGCACTCACGCAAACAATGCCTCCTGGGGGGTGTTTCATGAAGAGTTTGTAAACCCCCCCTGTTCATCCAAGCATGAACAAATACAGTGTACCACACAAAAATGATACTAAATGATTTGGGATAAAACACTCTTTCATAAGATGTATAATAATTTACTGTTCATACAGTAGATGATTTTTAAAATAATAAGCAATGTTCTAGGTGTAAACTTTTTTTGCCTCGCACTGTATAGCTACATGTACTGTACATGTATGTGACCACATTTACAGACTAGATCTATCAAGTTGAAGTACATTGTATGTGTTTGCACACTCAGATGAGCTGTTGAGTCATACTTCTGGCCAAGTTTCGTTAATGATTGCTGAAGGTAAAGGTTTCTACATGTAGATTCTAGAGCTAAAGATAATCTACCAGTTAAAGCCCCACTGCACTACATGTACAATGTACCCCTGTACTTGTAGCTAAGTGCTCCCTCTATAGAAAACAATGTCTAAACGGTGCCCGTTGTTCCCCCATGATCATCTTTTTTAATGTTAATTTGAGAGCTGCTAGCCACCTGTCAGTGACCATGCTGGGTGGTCTAATCCCTCCTGGCCAAACTAGTACAAATGGGCTTTAAATTTTATTAAACCTAGTTACATGTACAGTATATATCACCCTCACCCTTGGGAGAAAAATACTCATTGACTCTGTTGTCAGTCCAAAATCTTGGCCCCCCCCCCCCCCTTCCCCACCCATCAATCAGTGTTTTGCACCCTTTTTCTAGTGACTCTAACATTGTTGAAGGTTGATGAAAAAACTGCTTAATTTTGTATGAAATGTTACTTTCTATATTCCTTCTACTGTACTTACCCTCTAACAGGCGAAAATTCTCAAACCACAAAGATATTTATGGTTTTCTTTGAAGGCGCAACAACCTCCCAACCGTTTTTCCTTGAAAATAAGTCATAAGACAGGCTTTTAAAAATCCGTCAACACTGAAATGTCTGTAATGGTATGTTCATGTAGAGCCAATTCATTGCTTTGTGACAATTTGCATTCACCTAAAATTTAATTAAATTGTAATAATATAGTTCGAGAATTAAGGAATCGATCAGATCAGTTTTTCCCAATTTTGATCATTAATAATGGTCCGTTTTCACTCAAACTTTCAGATTATCTTTGATTATACATTGAATGCACTACCTTAGCACCGAAAATTGCCCTTCAAAATGATCAAGAAGTGCCTCAAAAAAGTAAAGTCTTACCGATAGGAAAACGCAAAATTTGATTTTGTTTTCCAATCCTAAATATCTTGATAATCAGCTAGTAAAAGTCATGGGGTTCCTGACTGGCCTAAAGGTTTATAATAAGATTGCAGCATGAGCTAAATTCAGGATTTTGTTTCAGAATCCGAGACAAAGTTAGCGGATCCCTTTAATTAACACAGTGATGATCAATCTGCATACATACTGCCAAACAATGTTGTATGCCGATTCATGTCTTTCTGTTTGTTGGTTTTCACTGAAGCTGTTTATAAGTACTTTTGGTTTCAAACCGTTATAAACATGTATGTAATGACCCGTGACTCTCAAGTCCAATGCCTATTTAAAGGTGGTTTGTTTTGTAAATTGAAGAGGTGTTCAAGCTACTAAAAAAGTAGAAAGGAAGGCAACAATAACAATGGCCATTCCGCTTCACATGCTACTGTGCTGATCCGAATCGCACTGAAATGAGCAAAATGGCCTTGGCCTTTTGTTAGCATTGCATTGTAATAAACCATGGACCCAGTCGCCTAACACTTTATGAATGAAACCAAGAATAATTTGAGTGGTGCATACATGATGTACTTGTGCACAAGTGTCAATCGTCTGTCAATTGTAAAAGGTGATTGAATATAAATATAGGTCGCACTCAGGAACTTTTAAAATCCCTGCGGGTATATTGTCTAGTGAAAAATCAAGGTAACTGTGGTGATGATTTGATTGACTTATTGACAATAAGTAGATTCACAATGAACGTCGCCCTCTAGCACCCTCTAAGGACACCAGTTGTTCGTCGATTTCACATGATGCATTACAGGAAAAAGTTTGTTTGTAATATTAGCTGTGGCGTTTGTTAAATACCCTAGGACAGGGGTTCTCAAACTTATTCTTGGATAAAAATATATAAAACTTGATATCAATAACACGTTACAAGCTACTGTTATAAGCTACTGAAATCATGGCATCTGATTGGCCGAGAACAAATTTGTCTTAGAAATTTAGCATTTGTTATAGATAACAAGTTTTATAAAACAGGCCCCGATTGTGATTGCCCATGTACATGTAAGATAAAAGGTCCGAAACATGTGATGCCATTTGCCCGAAAAAAATTGGTTTAGTATAAGTATACAATTTTACATTAACAAATGCTCGCTGGAAAGTCGGGCATGACTCAAACAGTACTCAATTGTGTTTCAGACTCAGAAAATCTGATCCTTCAATTTACAGTTCCATGTATTAATGACATTTGAATACTGAAGAAAATGAGGCTTGTTTTAGGGTCTTTAATTAATCTATTAAAGGGAATTGCTAAAGTTTTAAAAAGCAGAGGCTCTCGGGCCAGTGCTTTCACTCATTAAATTTGATTCACCTGAAATAGGTGGTATTTTCTTTAAACTTTCAAAATGCCTCTTGCGTGCCATATGTTTTGTTTTGATGAATTGGTAGGGAGAGCAACATCATACGACTAATGGCACAATACCAGATTGTCAACTTTAAAGTTGTGAGTGACTGAGCATGGAAAAATTTCTATTTAATTCAGAGGAAATGGGTAAAAGTTTTAAAACTATAAATTTCTCAGCGGTGGAACCAATATCCCCCCCCCAAAAAAAAGGGGGGGGGGGCGATGCCAACGTTTGTATGAAGCACACTGTTGGTGTGTAGACTTGGGGCATTCCCGGTGGGGTCCAGGGGCAGAGCATTTCAAATCCTTGAGATCTTTTCCACAAAATGCTTACAGAAACTGTCAGCTAATTTCCTCTCTGATGAGCATTGTTGTAGTACAGTACATGACCACCTGTCTTGTAAAGAAGTTATTGTAAAGAAGTTATTAGGGACTTTTAGATTTGCGTGGACTGATACGTGGGACGTCCATTCAAGGCAGTGCATTATAAGGACGTCGATCGTAGCAATCCACGTTGTCGTTGTGCAAATCTAAAAGTCCCTATTGACAATACCAAACAGAGCTTTCTTATCCAAAGTTCTATTGATGAGAAGAAAAGTCTTATGCAGAGCATCCTCCTCTTGTTATTTTGAATGGATTGTAAATTCATGGTACAAAGTCCCGCCCCCCCCCCCCAGTGTTATTTAGGGTACGCATATGCATGTTCCCTCCCTTTTCAGCACCCCCCATACATGTACATGTACATGTAAGTCTGGTGTGTAAAGTCAATACAGGTAGATCTTTTTCTTTGTTACAAGCCTTTTCAGCACCCCCCATAAGTCCGGTGTGTAAAGTCAATACGGGCAGATCTTTTTCTTTGTCACGAGCCGGAGATTTTGGGAACATGAATGCGGTCCCTCCGTTCCTGAAGTGGGGGGGGGGGGGGTACAAAGTCCAACAAGTTTTGAAACAGGCTTTACATTTATCAAGTTGTCTCTGTGACAGCAAGAGGGCAGGTCCAAGCTATTGTCCCCTCTGGAGGTCAAATTTCATCTTTATATATATTTCACAAACTATACCTCATTTTAAAGCTGAAAGTATGAATTTTATGAATCTGATAATTTTTTTTTTTAAATTATCAAAATACGAAGAGTGCCAAGGTCACGAACTTCAATTTTTATTAATTAGCGTGACGTACGGGACATAACATTTTTATTTTTGTATCTCATTTGAATTATTTGTTTAAAATTAAATATCTCAGGACATGTAGACCATCATGCTAGAAAATAGGAAAAAAATATAAAAACTTTCAAAATTAATTAATTATGCAAATGAGGTAGGTTCCAAAGTGTGATGTCCCGTACGTCACAATTTGATCATAATTTGTTTAATTTTAATTATGAAAATAATTTTTTTTTTTAAAGATATTTTAGGAAGTTCTAATTTAGATGAATACCTAACAAAAAATAGGTTTAACAAAAATTACAAAAATTCTGTGTTGATTACATAATCAAATTAAGAAATGTGACGTACAGGACAACCCCATACAAAACCAATGCAAGATGTGAAAAAGGAAATGACCAAAAGGAGAATACATACTGTGTGAGGAAACTTGTTGTATACAGGATATATGAACATTCTAACTGGGTCCCTTCTAGGAATTTACTTGTTTGTACTGAATTTGATGTAATTAGTCTTCAAGCCAGACCCCTGGTATTATCAACTTTGGTATTTTGCCAGTTGATGTCCCCAACATTGGCAGGATGCTAGATATGTAAATCATAATAGTGTACTAGTTCCTGGAATGAGTCTAATGAAATTATATGGTAGTAGATGCACCATAAGCTGGCTTTTACAACTCATGGATGCTGCAGGTAAGAATAGCACATGTATGGTATCAAGCTCTCGATTTATGTGAGGTTTTTTTGATATTCTATTTAAATGTCATATGATGGTAAAGGATTACAGCATACACTGTACCGGTACATGTTATGGAGCCAGCTCGGGAAATCTGATCTCCTAAAAACTACATGTAAATCATAACTTTTAAGGAAGGATAGCCTTTTTGAGTACCTTGTATTTCACACTCTCGCCCACTTAGGATTTTTATCACTTTTACACCCATGCATTTTTGTTGATTTCGCTTTAATCTTTTTATTTGTGGAAAAGGTCCCACAAACATTTAGGTTTTTAATTTCTTATATCTGGTGGTGTTAATAAGATGTCTTTAATCAATACGAAATACATTCAAGATTTATATTTTTGTATCCATCTTTCACAAACATGTAGGCTACATTAATGTACAATGTACATCCAAATTCTTGAATATATGACAGCAACATACATGTTCTAATCTGTGATAAAATTTTTTTAAAAAGACAATATGTTCAGCATTATCTTTGAATTCCTTCAAAATTCTATTTACTAGTATCAAGTAATTCAAACGAAAAGACTTCATATTTGTAATGTATCTTTGTTCACAAACACTTAGAGCATAAATGTTCTTTGACAAAATATGATGTGCCGAGTGTGCCCCTGTGTTTCAAACAAGTTTAAATAAAAGTTTTCAAGTTCAAGTTCATCTTCTTCATTAATTATTATTTAAAAACATTTTGCAATGTTGAATGGAATGGATAAAAGAAATGAGAAAAGAAGCATGACTGCACATGAATAGATGGGTAAATGGAATAAAATGGTAATATAGTGTGTATGAATGACATTCAATTTTTTTTCTTTGTTAAAGTAATATTTGTATTGATTTACCTCATAAATTATCACAGAGGATATTAAGTGATGGTCAGAGGATCTAATTGGGTTCTGAAACACTCTAATTGTCACTGATTCAAGTTGAAATTGTTCACATTTAACAAATTTTGACGAAAATTCTTCATTTCAGTGCATTTTCCCATAGGGAAAAGTTGTCCCGTACGTCATGTGTCCTGTACTTCACATATACACATTTATGTTTTGGTATATTACATAACAACGAAAGGTCAGAAAAATATGCAAATAGTTGTGATTAATGCTTGATTCCATAATGAATTAAGATATCATTACCATAAATCTCATAACTTAATAAATTCAGAGAACTTTTATGATGAACTTATTTTTGAAAAAGTCAGAAATTCTCTGGTCCCGTACGTCACACAGCACATTAATTACATTAAAAATTAATTTATGAATTGGTGAGAACTAAAACTTTTCACAAATGAACTAGCCCATAATAGCCACAGACTTATACCAAAAGACATATAAATAATGTCATCCATTGTTATTTCTTGTTTAAAGTCTGTGAATGTCCCGTACGTCACAAAGCAAATAGCTTGGACCTGCCCAAGAACATAAATTTTCCTACATGGATCTTGTCTTTTTTATGTACTCTAATTTGAAGCAATAAACTTTAATTATACAAAAACAAACAATAGCCATATAGATGGTTGTAGAAAATTGTATACATCCTAAAGCCAATACTCAGAATTTAAAAACAAAATCAATATATGTTTCCTCAAAATTCTGAGATGAGGAGTGGGCAATCTGAATGAATAAATATCCATCTCTAGGCATGTTTTCATCAGACCAAAGTTGCAAAATAACCGGCTATTTTCAGACTCTAAATATTTTCCTGAAGCTCGAAATTGCGTCTTCACCAGACCGATGCGCTCATCACAAAACTAGCTCCGACGGGCGCAAATTAGCCCGCTATTTCCCAATTACAGGGGCTATTTTGGAAACAATACCAAGATTTCTCAGGATATTTTCTTGACCAAATAGCCCGCTCATTGCAACTGTGGGCTGGTGGAGACGCAAGTTAGCTGGCTAATTTGAGATCGGGCTAGTTAAAATAGCCGGTTATTTTGAACTTTGTACTTTGGTCTGATGAAAACAGGCCTAATATTGACGTTGACTTCCTCTTCAAATGTGTACTAACAGGGAGGCATGCACCGTGTTTGTGGCGCAATATAATATATTGGTGCGTACAGTATACATATTTGAAGCCCAAAATATAATGATATGGGACATTAGAGACGGAGGGAGATTAAAGTTGATTGGGAGGCAAACAACGCCGGGCCTTTGTCAATGATTCTTAACAACGGGTATTTTTTTTTCTTTAGCCCTCATCAGGAGGGGTCACACGCTGCCAATTACAGTGCACTATATTTTTTTCTATTGTAGATTGCAAATGCAGGAAAGTGGTGAGCTAATGCCAGAAGGCATATTTTCCAAAACCCTCGCCTTCCACCACCTGCAGTGTATGCCTCTCTTTTTATCTCTCTCTCTCTCTCTCTCTCTCTCTCTCCCTCCCTCTCTCTCTCTCTATTATCTCTGTCACTTCCTCCCTCTTTCCTGTTCCATTTACCCCCCCCCCCCCTCCTCTCTCTCTCTCTTCTCCCTCTCTCTCCCTTTCTCTCTCCTCTCCCTTTCTCTCTCTCTCCTTCTCTCCCTTTCTCTCTCTCCTTCTCTCTCTCTCTCTCCTTCTCTCTCTCCTTCTCTCCCTTTCCTTCTCTCTCTCCTCTCTCTCTCTCCTTCTCTCTCTTTCTCTCTCCTTCTCTCTCTCCTTGTCTCTCCTTCTCTCTCTCTCTCTTTCACTCACTCGCTCTCACTCCCCCTTCCTTTATGATCCTACCACTGTTCCCCCTTGCCCCACAACTCTCTTTATTTCTCTCTCTCTCTCACCCCATTTGTTTGTTTCTTTTTTTAAAGGGGAAGTCCACCCTGAAATAAAGTTAGTTTTAATAGGAGTAGAAAAATGAGAGAAACAAGTCAGTGAAAGTTTGAGCAAATTCCGATTAAAAATAAGGAAGTTAGGATTTTTGAAGTTGTGATCAATCAAACACAAATTGGCAACTCTATGACGTATCATGCGAGCTCAACTTCCATTTGTTCAGTACTAAAAAAATCTAAAATTTTCATTTTCCCTCAAGAAAAATTTCAACCATACATGCACCCTAAATATAATAATTGCAAATATGTTTCTATACTCCCCCTGCAAGGAACAAATATATATTCCGTCATCAATAACGAAGAAAACTTGATTTTATGGAATATTATGCACAAAGCAAATGAAGGAGAGCTCGTATAATAAGTCACAGAGTTGCCAATTTGTATTTGATTGATCACAACTTCAATAATTCATAACTTTCTTATTTTCATTCAGAATTTGCTCAAACTTTCACTCACCTGATTTTCTTATTATTCTGCCTCTATCGAAACAAACTTATTTTGGGGGTGGACTTTCCCTTTAATTTCAAGATTGCAGTCTCCTATCTCTTATGTACTGTACATAAAGTAGTTGTGATTGATATCAACCCTTTCTGCGGACGAGCTCTCTCTCAGTTCAATTATTAACCAGATAATTTCTATTAATGGCTGTAGTGAGGGTGCATGTTTTCTCTGCTTTCTTTATTTGTTATGATGGTGCACTTGAAGATAAGGCTGAAGCTATTGCTGACATCTAATTTGCTATGACTTTTGCCATAAAGATAAATAATGAAGCTTACCGTATAAGGGACAGCCTGGAAAACATCATTTTAATATAAAAATATTTCTTATAAATCATCATCTCTTCAGCAACATCAAACAGACCTTTTTATGAGACCATCCTATGAAAGAATTCGTGAAATGCATACATTCTTCAAAGAGAATTAATAGGTTCAATAGTAATCAAGATTTTTTGTGATCTCCTAAACAAAGAAAAACCTGATTCCAAGTATACTCACAAGTTTAAAGTAATCACTAACGTCATACAAAGCTGTTGTGATTATTGTTGTTTTTATTATTGTAGTTATTATTATAATTAATTTTTATCATCATTATTATCATTATTTGTTTAGATGCTGCTTACAAGTATCAGCTTGCATTTTAATGTTGATATACAGTAGGATTGCTGTCCACCATGGTGCAACTGCAAGCCTACTGTATATTATTAATAATGTTGTTATTAATATTATTATTATTGCTATTATTATAAATATCATTATTAATATTACTATCATTATTGTTATCGTTATTATTATCATTGTTGTTGTTATCGTTATTATTATTATTGTTGTTGTTATTATTGTTCTTATTATTATTATTGTTTTTTGTTTAATATTATTAATGTTATTATTGTTATTGTTATCATTATTTAGGTTCTGAGGCAACAGAGGGAGTGACATCTTTTTCTGACTGTGTACTTGGATCAGGAACCCTTGGGATCAACGGATCAAAGGGTAAGCTTGTTTACTATAAAACTACTAAGATCGTATATTTCCTTAATTAAGGCTTGTTCAGATATTTTTCGTGTAAAAGAGTGACAACTGCACAAAAGCAAGGTCCTACGTATTCACTTATCTCATATTAAATGGGGTGTAGCATGGCAAAAACTGGTTAACGCCATCTACGACTTCTTTTGGACAACTGCACGTAAACGAATGGACTTGATTAACGGTCAGCACGCGCCCCGGTCTCCCCACTTCGTGATCGGAGGTACAGAGCTGCCAACTAGTACGGATTTTCCGTAATTGGTACGGAAATTAACGACCATTACGGAATGTTGTCTCAAATTACGGATTTAAAAAAAAAAAAAAAAAAAAAAGATTTTTTTTTTTTTTTTTAATGAATTAAATATGATTTATCGTAGCGAGTGCTGTGAATAGGAGCCATTTTTCATGATAAACTGTGTTGTGATGACCTGAAATTCAATACTTAACATCTTTGTGTGAGTAAAATCACCAAAAATTTCAGATAATCATGCGTCCGCGCAGTGTTGGCGTGTCGTTTTTTTAGATTCATAGCGCCGCATAAGAAATTACTGATTTATACCCCAAATTACTGATTTTGAGCCTTGTGATTACTGATTTTCTGTTCTGGAGGTTGGCAGCTCTGGAGGTATACCATGCGTGTTACCAAAGTCCGGCTCGTAGTACACAAAAGCCTGTTTTACACACCGGACTTAGGGGGTGTTTTCAAAAGGAGGGAACATGCATATGCGTACCCTAAATGACACTGAGTGGGGGGGCCGGGGCACGCGCTAGCATTCGCGAAACAGATCGAAGTTTTCCTCACGCTTTGGTTTCGAGTATCTTGCACGCACGTGAATACTGCAGTCGCGTTGTCCGTTGTCGTATTATACCCTATTGGCCCCAAGTCGGGCCACGGGAAAGACGAACATGTAGTCTCGTCATGCTACACCCCCTTTAAGAAATGATTTTTTTTGTTGATGAAATAAACATGTGGAGTACATTGCACAGAATCGCTTAATTACATGGATTCATTATTCATGCCTAATATTATCATTCCTGTCATTTTTGTAGTTACCCCTGTATTTGCAAAGAGGCCACGTCCCTAAAGATGGAACAGGAACAGGTCACGGTTTTGAAGCTATCCGTCGATGAGACGAAAGGCCTGAAAGAGGGTATCAACCTCATCAATCGCTCCGAGAACGAGAAGTACGTCATCTACAGGGAACCAGGTAGCGACGAGTTCAAGGCTTGCCGTAACAAGTGTAAACATCAGGGTGGGACCTTCATCAAGGACATCGAGGACACGGCGGGATGGTAAGGCGTTCGATTCGTTCAAACAGAACCTTTGTACAATCAAACCTGCTTTAGTGACCACCTGTCTACAAAGACCATCTGTCTACAAAGGCCACATTTGTTGTTTCCCTTGAAAATGGCTTCTCACTGAATCATGTATTAAAGGAACCTGTCTACAAAGACCACCTGTCTACAAAGGCCACTTTTTGTGTTATCCCTTGGGCGGTCGCTAAAGACAGGTTTGACTGTATTAACAAGTTCATTTGTATGAGAGCAGAAGAAAAACAGAATGACGGAAGTTTGAAATTAGTATTAGACCAATGATAGAAGAGCCATGAATTTTTGAAATATGAGACCACTAAATCTATGCGAATCACAAATTGGCAATGTAGTCAGTGAATTGGGACATAGTCATGGACAACTTTCCCATTTGTTGTGTATACAAATAAAATTACTTTCTGTTTTTCTTTAACTTGAGTGCCTACTCCCTTGGACGGTATTATGGATATCATACATGTACATGTAGGTCCTATGAAAAGAAGAAGAAAAAAAATTCCTGAGTCGTACATTTTAGTCATTTTATGCGTTAAAACAATTGGGAAAGTTGTCCGACACTTTGCAGTGACATTACCAGTTCAGCCAACTTGAAGTGATTTCCCACACGTTTAGTTAAATAACAACATTAAAATTGTCATAACTTCTAATGTTTTGTCCAATTTCATTCAAACTCTTGTGCAAGATCATTTGTTAATCAAACTGATGAAAAGTTTTTATAAGGGTTAACCAAAAATGTTTACATTACATCTACATTGTAGTTCTGTACCTTTATCCATTTTGGTGTAGTGTTTAATAATTGTAATTTGCTTTTGGTTTTAGGTTTTTTGTTCATTCGTTTTGTCTGTTTTCTGTTTGTTTGTTTTCTGTTTGTTTGTTCTTTTGTATGACTTATGTATTTGAGGCAATTTACCGTGTCATATCGAATAAGACTCAAAGGGTAACTATTGAGACTTGTAAGATAACAATTTGTGGTCTATTACAGACGGTCAAGAAATTATACGGGTAAGTTTACTTGATGTACTCCTGTACATGTACATGTATGTACAAGATCATGTGGAATTCTATCCATGATTTCCTGGAATTGTAAGGTACACTACAATATATACTAACTCAACGTATAATTATATATCATAACAATGATTAACACACCGTCTCTCATAGGAGATTCAATTCAGTCCAATTTCAAAGTTTATTCAACACTCTTCATAAAAACACAAAACATACAATTACAGAAGGGGATGATAACAAAAGAACAAGATAGTGATAAAAATCAAAATGGCAATTCGTGAGAGCTTTTGGGATAGGCAGAAAGGAGGGATTCCTCATGCGAAAGCCTACCCCTAAACAAACACATACAGGGAGAAAAAAGAACATGCTATCCTGTACAATTAGAGTAAAAAACACAAAGTGTCAAAGTTGCCCATGCTATTCTACTTATTATCATACTTATTTAACAGAAATTGTTTATATTTCATTTTGAAAAGATTGAGAGTTTTGCATTTCTAATTTCCAGAGGTATACTATTCCATATTACTGTTCCCTTTAAAAAATAGTGAATTTTTCATACCTTTTTACATGTACAATGTACATGTCGTTCTTATTATGGGATGTGATAATTTAGGGCATTTCTAGTAAATGCACATTTCAATTCAAATTAAAACATATTGATAAAAAATGTTGGCAAATGACCATTAAAACATAAAAAGTTGTCAAATTACCATTAAAAAAGCATATCTATTACATTAAAAAACTCCCAAGTTTATAAAATATAGGATTACAATGAGCATGATATAGAGTGGTGAAGTGTGACGTCATCAAAAATCTCATTTTAGAATTTCTCAATTTTTTCTTCATTTTCCGAAAGAGCATACAAAATAATGTCCAAATGTCGAAAACCAATTGAAAATGTTAAGTATTGGCTGAGATATGACCATCTGAATAAATATATGTCCTATGGGAACTCAGTGTTATACCTGTATGCTCTGGCTCCTAGTGGTTAGGAGCCAGAGCATATTTTATTACACATCACATATATATATATACTCATGGCACTTCAATTTATGATTAATTACATTACCTAAAAACTTCAGGTTTACGTTTAAATTTATGGTCATTTACTTTTTAATGAATGTTGTTATAATCAATATTTTTAATTTTTAAAAACAATATACTTAGTTTTATTTTTAATTTAAAACTAACTTATTATATAAGGGTTATTTATCTGCCTCCTAATCAACCAGTGCAATCGTTTTTAGATATTTTAGAAGATATTTTGAATGTTGTACATAAGGAAAATAAAGATACAGTGTATATATCTCATGCCTTATGTGCGATTTCAAGATTAATTTCAGTATCTAAAAGCGGATATATTGCACTTTAATTCTTATTCACTTATTACGACAATTTATATGAAGGTTACTTGATGTACATGTACATGTATATTGTACTTTAGAATGAGAATTAAAAATGTTTAACCATGAATTAAATTCCTTGGACATATAACAATAACCTTTTACCGGTAGTCCTAAGTCTTCATCCTCCCCTGTAGTACCTGGTACTCAATAACTGATGTATTTCTTGTGGTTCCATAACAATTTATATTTCACATTTATTGCTATCATTATCTCAGGCATTTTGACATGAGAAATAAAGAGATAAGAGATGGACATGTACATGAAACCAGATGATTTAAAAACATGCAAATCTAAGGTTACCAAACCACTTTCTGTTTCGCATACATGTATTTTGAGTGAATTCTTCTTGTTAAATCCTCCCTCTCTCTCTCACATGGTGCACCCACAATCCTACTGTATTTCTTCTGTTAATTGTTTTGTTGTTTGTACCTTGCACTAACGCAATAATCCTGCCATCGATTGACCATGCTAACAGGGCTTTGCTCTTTAGGTTACTGCATTCTTTGAATGCCCCCCATAGCAGCGTTCGGTTTGCCAAGGTGAGGTCTTCAAAGATACTTTATGCGCGGCTTTTTCTCCATTTTTTTTTGCTATGGATTCTATGGAAGACAAGTCGGGAGTCTCTACCCCAGCCTCCCCCCCCCCCCATAAATTGACATAACAGCTTTCAAAATAGGCCTATATAGAAAATATGAAAGTATTTAGTGCATCCATAAAAGCCAATAAGGCTTGACAATTGAATGCACCAGGCGCAGAGTTAATAATAACATATACTTGGATGAAGACAAAAAAAATGAAAAAAAAAGAGAAATATTTAGTATTAGAGGTGTGGTCTTAAAATAAATTATGCATTATAAAGAGAGAGAACAAGCTCAGTAATAAGCTTTTTTTTCTTCTTCAAAATATGAAAGGGTGGAAAATTAGATTAATTATTGCCAATTCGAGGAGAGAAAAATGATTAATTTAGAAGGAAAAAAAAAGACCCAGTTTCATCACTATACACAGAAGTTTGAATACATTATTGCATTGTTGCTGTTCTATTTACCATTGATGTGTTGTCAAAAGATATGGCATTGATGGATGAAGTGTTAAGAGAAGTGGAAAATAAGAGATAAACAAGTATTATGTTGAGTAATGGTCTTGTCTCAAAAGCTGTTGGCTAAGGCTGACTGTGTATTTAAAGTACAGCATATATGATAAATACTGTGTGGCTGTGTAGTTTGTAATGGTTAAAGCTTATCTGCCGTAGTTTACAGGAGGGATTAAACCGCTCTACAAGGTCATTGGACAGGTGGTTATCTCATCAACTCAGCTCTCAGTTAACATAAGAAAAAGAGGATTATGGGGGACCAATGGTCACCGATTAGGCATTGTTTGTTATATAGACGGCGCAAGTAGCTACCAGTAGTGCAGTGGGCCTTTAAAATGAAATGAAATTGATTACATGTAGATCATGCTGAAAATCATGTGCACATACAATGTAATGCACACAGAAATGGGTGTTTAGGATAACACACATTTAGCTTGACCTTTTGATCCCCACTTTTCAGCTATTTCTTATCATATTTCTCATCACATATTTATTTGAAAACATGAGTGCATTTAAAGCCCCACTGTACTACTTGTAGCTACTTGCACCCTCTATATAGCAAACCAAACCTAATCAGTGACCACTGGTCCCCCATGATCCTTTTTTTCTTATGTTAATTGAGAGCTGATTTGATGAGATAATCAACTGTCAGTGACCATGCTGGGTGATCTAATTCCTTTTGGCCAAACTAGTGCAGACGGGCTTTAATAGAAGAGCCATCCCTTTTAAAGGGCAATCCCACCCTTGTAATAAGTTGATTTTAATGAAAGCAAACAAATATTACAGAACTGAGTGGAAAAAGTTTGAAATGAATCGAACCAACAGTGAGGACTTGGATAACTCTCCCATTTGCTGTATAAAAAAATATCATTGTTTATCTTGTAAGTTCCTTCTCCCTTGGGGCACTGCTCAAAATACATGTATAATATAGATATCATATTATTATACATGTTGGTCCTCTAAAAAGAATAGACCCTCCTGAGCGATATATTTTTGAAAAATTTAAATTTTAGTCATTTTATGTGTTGGAAACAGATGGGAAAGTAGTCCGGCACTACATCACATTGACATTACCGCTTAAGCCAATTTGAAGTGCCCATACGTATAGTGATTACAACTATAACTTTCTCATATTTAGTCAGATTTAATTGAAACTTTCCTTAGTTTGCTTCTTTGATTTTTCTGCTTTCTTTTTAGTAGAGTACTGTAGTCGTCTATTTGGGTTGGATTTCCCTTTAACTTTCGGGGGAATTTTTCAGTTTTTCTACCCTGATCGTATTCTTTCGGACAGCACACAGAGAGTAAGAAAGCTCATTGTTCCTCCTCTGTCACGCAAGAAGTGCCTACATGCCTCAACGCTGGTGCATTGTGCTGACACGAAATGGCAATATTTGCACAATTAAATTCATAGTTTTCGTTGTGTTAACTTTGCTCTTGCTGCCTTAGAACTGTGCCCAAACATTCAAAAGTTATTGTATTCATGTTTGTGTCCAAGACCTATATATTAAATATATAAAAATTAGGGCAAAAGGATTGACAAATATATTTAAAGGCCCACTGCACTACTTGTAGCTACTTGCGCCCTCTATACAGTGCGTCCCAGAAAAAACGAAACCGAGAAGTATCGATGGTTTATCATAACTTAATCACAACCATAATTAATGAATGATACATATTTGGAAAGCTTAGAGTCTCCTCTTTCATGTGATGCTACTCGGATAATGCATATTTCACGCATGATTGATTAAAAGCAATTTGAAGGAAGGGAACCAAAAAGTAATTTGGCGGGCGGTATCTGAATTTCAAAGAAAAATTCATATTTCTAGAAAGTTCATTTTCTGCTCTTTCATATGATACCTCAATCAAGAAAAATGAGCCAGGAATAACAAAGTTCTGTTTGTTTGAAGTAGCCCTTACATTTTCATAATTTTAACAAACGAATTCGTTTTCACTGGGTGCCTGCCGTAGCAAAAAGCAGATTTGACAAAAGACTTAACTCCGTTTCGTTAACAATCAGCCATGCCTGAAGACTCTCGAGAAATGCAAAGAGCGAACAATCGCGGGAGAGACAGAAGCGAAATCAATTGAATATCTTTTGATTTCTATCAATTCTTATAGTGCATTCTATATCGAAACCATTCCGGCACGCAATATCAAGAAGGTAGTTGCGCTGCCGAACTCGCCTTTGTTTGGATGGCCCATTCATGGAGCATTCCAGAATGCTTCCAGAATGCGATCATTCTGACACTATTCAGGAAGTAACGAGTCGTTAAGTACAACATTAAATTAAATTCAATCCAATTCATTTATTTTTCCTCTTTCAATCGTTCATATTTACAATGATGGTACATTTGAACATATTCACATATTTATAGATCAATTTGCACAATACAATATATTAAAAAAATAAACATGAAATTGAAAGGGAAGGAGGGCCGACTAAAAAGCAGAGCTTGTAGGGTGTAAGCCCCCCTGTAAAAGTAATTATTAGGTGATACGTAACGAAGTCTACGTATCACCTTTTGATTTCGTCAAGATTGTTATTTATTATTATTTATTAGGTGATACGTAACGAAGTTTATGTTTATAATGGTTGTGTGGGTGTGTGTGTGGGTGAGAGCAAATTTGCTCTATTGCCTGTGGTCATTAAAGGTGAACTTCAAAGAAAATCACAAATATGTCAACTAATGTATCACTAGAAACTGGTAAGCTAACAGATAGCCATCGTACAAGTTTTAGGTCAACTACATATCGGGTTATTTATAAAAATACAAATACAACCACCTCCAGTAGCAGCTGAGATATGCGAGAGATTCGCCGGAAAAATAACGATGTTTTTAATGACGTCACTATATGGACCAACACTGCCCAAGCAGACGACATCCCATAGAGAATGAACATAATTGCAAAGCTATTATTTCTCAAATTATAATGAGTTTAGTGTATATAAATGTAATGGCATGTCAAACCATTCAAAGGGGGATATGACCCGATTCCGATAACTAAAATCGTTTGCTTGTAAATACACAGGATATGTGTTAATTAACGATCAAAGAAACCAGACTTTCAAATTGAAAACCCCCCGGAATGATATCAGGACGGCATTTGTTCCCTCTTGAAACGCCGAACATACCGCGCTGTGTGCAGCTGAATATTCAATACCGTCTTATTTTGTTTACAAGCGACAAATTCCTTTATTTTTGTATCGCTGCATTTGTCATCAAAATAAAACCGTGTGCGGGGTTTAGAGTGAGGCAATAGATTATAATTTTAGCCTGACGGTAGTGAAGTAAGAGAAAGAACTCAAGAGAAGATGTAAACACAGGCACTGAAAATTTGTGTGATGTCATGGGACATCGTCTGCTTGTGCAAATCGTGTCCATACAGTGATCTCACACATCTCAGGAGCGTTCGGAGAGCTCTTCAGGTGCTATGCCGGGGCTGTATTTAAGCGTTTTATAATTTATAATAATAATCACCTCGAATGTTTCCAAGCATTGAAGTTTGATAACCTTGTCGAATCACAGTTTCAACTTTGCAATAATGAAATTAAGTTAGTTTTTAAAATCAATGAACATCAACTTTAATCCTTTTGCTTTCATGTTGGCCCTTGCGTTTCAAATATATTTTATTGATTTCTTCCCTTGCTTTGTTAAGGTGTCTGATAATAAAAATTTTAAAAATGAATCATGCAAATTCTTTTACATTATTATATCGTTTATTTTGTATGAACCATGCCATATTATATATTTATTTATCCTATTTTTTTGTGGTGATTATCAACCAGGTCATGCACATGTCTTCATGTTATATTTTTTATCTTATGTTTGGAGAAAGAAAAAAATGGTGTATAACATATTTTGATATAATTTACCAAGACGCTCGCAAATTCGTATGTAAATCGTTATCCTAGCCCTAGTGGATCAATGAATTAATATGTGATAAATAAACAAATAGTTTCGAAACGTCAACTCAAGGGCAACTTGGATGCCCTATTGTATAGAAATCGCAATACGTACTTGATAATATATACACATTTCATTAGGTGACACCGAAGGCTATTGAAATTGCCTAAAGTTCATCTTTCGAAAGTAGCTGCTATTGTGTTATCTGTAGAACGTGTTATCGCAGTTTGTTATTAACAATAATTAGTGATTGCCTAAGCCTGGCTTTAGATACTCACAGGAATCTAAAGGTAGATTGCTTTTATGAATAATTAATGTAGTAATTACAATGATTGTCATCTGTGATCAAATTATACGAAATTTTAAAAGCATCGCATTCAAAGAAGGGAGAGAGAGAGAGAGAGAGAGAAGGGGAGGGAAGAGAGGGAGAGAGAGAGAGAGAGAGAAAGAGAGGGAGAGAGAGAGAGAGGATCTGGACAATAATCTGTCAGCGGATGAAAATATTCTTTGTTTATCCAAAGATATTATGTAAGTGTGAGCTAGCTATCTGCAGTGGATGATATTGTCTTCACTTTCACTGTTCCTACTGTTTTCTGCTGGGTTTGTCTATTTCAAGACATTCTCTAGCCCATGCAGTTGCTCACAGACCTGCCTTGTACGCCGACACCAAAATAATTTGCTTACTTCGAATCATTGGATCATCGCGTCGGGTCGGGAGGACGCGTTACCCGACCTTTTGAGAAAACATGCTCCTTTAATGCACGAAATGTCGGGGGTAATGTTTGTGAAATAAGGCCCTATCATCTACAAATGGTCTGGTCCAATTAACCAGACACTTTGTAAACACACCACGGCATATCTACGAAAGGTCGCGTAGAATCTTTACATGATTGTCTGTTTTGTTTCACAAAAGGTCGTGTAACGCGAAGACCCAAACGAACGCGATGACCCGATAATTCAAATTAAGCCAAAACAACGTGGACTAACTTTCCTTCATTGTTCATGTTTTGGGTTTAAAATTGCTGAACGCTTACTTAAACACTGATAACAAGGTACCCCCGTTCCCCCTCTTTTTGCTTGTTGCGTTAATTTTATTTTCGATCATGTCGAGTATCACTATTTTACGAATTGATACAATTCTGTTTCTGGTCAAAGAAAGAAGAACTTCTCTTGAGCCTGTTTGAGTTTCTATACTACAGAATGATGAAATAAAATGCCCACGAAATCCTCTTCGTTAGAATAAAACACACACAAAAGGAGGAAAAGGAGCCTTCACTTTCTTTTGTTCGTGAGCTTGGTTGGCCTAGCGTTTCAAATAAGCGCTATGCTTGGAAGATAATTATAATTACATCCATCGTCATTATTTTTCTTTCAATCCGACCAAGTCTCTTATGATGCCAATTTTTTTTCTTTCTTTTTTTCTTCCATTTTTGCTTTTATCTGGAGACATGATTGTATTTTTACTTTTTACTTTGTACATGTGCGAACTTAGAAATGACATACACAATCCAAACATCAATCCGATGGAGTTCTAGGACAATTACCCTCTGGGCAATCACCCCCGGAAAATTACCCCCCGGAAAACTACCCCCAAAGGACAATTACCCCGTGGAAAATTACCCCCCGGAGAACTGCACCCCCCCCCCCCCCGGGGGGGGGGGGGGGGTGCAGTTGTACTCGAAGGGGGGGGGGGGTAGTTGTCCTCGGGGTTAATTGTCCTCGGGGGTAAAAATAATACAAATGCAGTATTCACAATTTTTATTTTTGACAAAAGTATCATGGTGTATTTTAGCGATTAAAGGAGGCATGTCAATTTTTCACATTTTGCGTGTATTCTCTATGGGACATGACTTTTTTCTCAAAACTGGATTCTACACTCCTGTCTTTCGCGAGCAAAATCTCCGTTTTCGCTTCGTTTTCGCTGAGCTTCGGATATGTTGTAGCTAAGACAATGTGCTATCACAAGTTTGCCCTTTATTTTTCGATCAGATGCCGGGGTCATGCTCATATTTCACTTGCAAAGTAGGGTTTCAGAATTCCATTTCCCGTTTACGTGTAATCGCTATGGGAGATGTTTTGGTATATCGGTAACGCACCTGACTTCCAACCTCGAGATCCCTGGTTCGAGTCTGGGTGTCTCCAACAATTTTTTACTTCACTATTTTTTCCTTTTGACCTTCACTGTACCATCTCCTTTGATTATTTAAACACGTAGAATCGCAAATAATGTCATAAATAACCTGTTTTACTAATTTATTATTACCCTATTTTCACTTAATCCATTACTTTTTGCGTGTAATCCCTATGGGAGATGACTTTTTCTCAAATCTGGAGTCTACATTCCTGTCTTTTGCGAGCAATATCGCCGTTTTTTCTGCTTCGGTTTTGTTGATTTTTGAGTATGTTGTAGCTGAGACTATATGCGATCTAAATCAACCCTCATTTTTTCAATAAGATGTCATGATCGCGCTCATGATCATGATCATCATGATCATCATTATCATAATGATGATAATCATTTATCAATTACATTTTCATTTCTTTGAATAAGATAAAATCGTCAAAAGGTGTTCTTCATGATGTAAATTAGAGTCAAATTTGTAACTGGTTACTGCACAGGGTCAAAGTTCATATATTGTTTCAATCTATATCTTCCCTAGATCCATGATGATCAAGGAGACACAATTTTATCTTGACATATGAATAGATCATAATGGGAGAAGCATTTTACAAAATAATATATCGTGTAATGCATTATTCGTTATGTAAACCATTATCATACGTATTACCTAATTCGTCTAAGTGACGAATTAAAGTCTAGTATTTATTTTGTTTTTGTATGGAAGAATTTATTATTATTCTTCCATAAACTTGTTCGCAGGATATCTTAATAATGGAACAAGCCATTGTCATGAAACTTGGCCTGAAGATGGATCTTAGTCCAACTTAAAACTGCCTGACTTTACAACGACGCCAGGTCATCGTGATGTCATCATGACGTCAGTATGTGAAATGTCATTAATGGTCGTACCTCAGCCATGCAATATCAATTTCAATTCAAATTTGACATAAAATCATGCTCAGGTCATGCGTCAGAATTTTAGCCCACGCACATGCGCCTTCCATTTCAGACGTGCGCGTACGTGCGCGTCAAAAAGAAATAATAATTTAAAGTGCTTAAAACCCCAAACCAAGTAATTTTCTATACGTTTCAGACAATTTGTAAGCGTTTCAAAAATTTCCGCGCGTGCGGGTCGGTGCGCGCGTATTTGCACGCATAGCGTACGTGGAACGGAGAAATTCCCTTTTTTGCATTTTTTGGATTCCTGATACTTTCCTCAACAATACCTGTAAATTTCAGTCAATTTTGACACATAATGATGGAATAAGCGGGCGTCAAAGATAACGCGCGCGCACACATTTGCAATTTTAAAACAAAAACATGCCTATGTTTAATTGATCATAACTTCTATAAGTTCCCGGATAATCCAATTTCTTTTAATAACTGGATTAAGTATGAGTTGTTTATTATTTCATACATCTTTTTGGCTTATCGGATTTTCCGATATCATCATATTGCTCGTTCAAGTCAAAACTTTTAATTTTAATAGATTTTAATTGATTAATTAAATAATGACAATGCACGTTGGACCATATATCGTTCATCTTTATTCGAAATTTCTCCAAAAAAAAAATACTGTGTTGTTGCTGAGGTTATTTTTTAAATTACTTGTGACATTTATTTTCCATTTTGATGACCGGATCATGACGAAATTTGTGGTCAAAGACGACGAGTCCAAATCAAACTTCAGTTTTTACACGCACTTGTGATGACGATCGAACTCAAATGATCGCAGTAAAATTTTAAACGTCCCACAGAAGTCTGCCGTCACTATAAACGCGTCTTAGATTGGTCTTCACTTGTGCTCGTCATTAATTGTCTTACCGCGGGAGACTTGGAGATGTCTTTTCTCTAACTGCTTTTGATTTTTTTTTTATGCTTCAAATTTGTCAGATCAAAATTGGATAAAATGACCCTTCGCAAGTCTGATCTTAAATTTATCGACCTTTGATACTCCAGACCTACAGGCAAACGATTTGGATGACATATTTTATGATCCCATGGGCAGTGCAAACTACCTCGCACTTTTGGTCATCTTAACGTGTATTCTTTGCTCAAGGCCCCAATTCAATTCCAAATTTCCAACGTTATTTAAATTACACGAGGGTTTGTATCTTTTTACAAAATACACGATAAACAATTAGCCGAAAATAACCTCGTGTCAAGTTTAGCTGAATTAACGCGGGTATTATTCGATGGTAAAAAGTTTGTAAAACGATTTTGAATTAAAGGGAGACAAAAATCTTTTCTCAAAGTTTGTTTGTTGATTCAGGGAAGCAGGGTGCGATCCAGCCGGGGGCGATTCTCAACAACATGAAGCAAATAGTAAGCATCTAAAAACTTCAGATGCCTGTTTGATTATGATTTAAATTTGAGTGTATGCCTCAATCATATATAGAGAATATAACCACTAATTTCGCTGAAACGATTCTCCTCCCCGTTCTTCTTCATCTTCTACTTCCTAGTTGTAGTAGTTGGAGTAGTAATAGCAGCAGTATCATAATAATCATTGTTATATTTATAATTATAGTAAATATCGTAATTATAATCATTATTATAGTAAGTGTGTGTTATTGTTGTTATTCTTATAGTTATTTGTATGCTTTTTCTTCTGATCATAATTATCGTACACACAATACGTCATGTGCCAAGTATTTATTGCTATGATACATCCAAGATGTTTACCAAAACTGTTAATTCGTTGCTGAAATAATCAAGCCAAAAGAAGAAACATTAGAATTTCTACTTTAAATTGAAATAAATTATATAGGAGAAATAAATAAAGAATACAATCATGATTTTGGAACTAGGGGATTAACATGGACATAATGCACTTGTTTACATGACCACAATATCTTTTATTCATTCTACCTCCAATTTTTCAGACTGTTTTCAAAACATAGTTCTATGTAGCTTGATGTCTTATGGTAATTTAAGCAATGTAAGCAACAATTTCTGAATTTTAGCGACAATCGTTCGCCTTTGCTGCTCTTTAAAGGTGAAATTCAAAGAAAATCACAAATATGTCAACTAATATATCACTAGAAAGTGGTAAGCTAACAGATTGCCATCGTACAAGTTTTAGGTCAACTACATATCGGGTGATTTATAAAAATACAAATACAACCACCTCCATAGCAGCTGGAATATACGAGAGATTCGCCGGAAAAATAATTCCACGCATTGAATTTTGATAACCTTGTCGAATCAAAGCTTCAACTTTGCAATAATGAAAATAAAGTTAGTTTTTGAAATGAATGAATATCTACTTTAATACTATTATGACGTGCAGTAACAAATTGAAATTTCAGAACTCATGATAAATTCGTTTAACAGTTGATTCCACTTGGTTGATTCTATTGTTCGGGTTATTTAGCAGAACGAGATAGAAATTGACATTCTCAAGGCTAACGTTTTTTGCGTTAGTAGTTGTTCATCGTCTCTACAATGCTATTTGAACAATATTTGGTGACAAAAGACGGCATTTCTACGTGGCGTCAAAAGCCGTCAAATAACAAAAAACATGGCACATAAAAAGATCCTCAGTACACGGTCTAATAATTTAAAGAACACTTAATTTGAACCCGGCCATATTCTCTCTCTCACTCGTTTGTCATTGCCTTCATTTTCCCTCGCTTACTTCATTCTTACCACGGAATATGTAATGTGTATGCACGTGTATGCCTCAATCATTGAGAATATACTCATTATATTGCTGAAATGATTCTTCTTCTATCCCTTTTTCTTCATTTACTTCTTCTTAGTAGTTGTAGTTGTAGTAGTTATAGTAATAGCAGCAGTATCATAATAATCATTGTTAATTATAATCATTATTATAGTAAGTAAATTGTTATTATTCTTATAGTTATTTGTATGCTTCTTCTTCTTATCATTATTATCGTATACACAATACGTCATGTGCCAAGAATTTATTGCTATGATACATCCAAGATGTCTACCAAAACTGTCAATTCGTTGCTGAAATAATCAAGCCAAAAGAAGAAACATTAGAATTTCTATTTTAAATTGAAATAAATTATATAGGAGAAATAAATAGAGAATACAATCATGATTTTGGAACTAGGGGATTAACATGGACATAATGCACTTGTTTACATGACCACAATATCTTTTATTCATTCTACCTCCAATTTTTCAGACTGTTTTCAAAACATAGTTCTATGTAGCTTGATGTCTTATGGTAATTTAAGCAATGTAAGCAACAATTTCTGAATTTTAGCGACAATCGTTCGCCTTTGCTGCTCTTTAAAGGTGAAATTCAAAGAAAATCACAAATATGTCAACTAATATATCACTAGAAAGTGGTAAGCTAACAGATTGCCATCGTACAAGTTTTAGGTCAACTACATATCGGGTGATTTATAAAAATACAAATACAACCACCTCCATAGCAGCTGGAATATACGAGAGATTCGCCGGAAAAATAATTCCACGCATTGAATTTTGATAACCTTGTCGAATCAAAGCTTCAACTTTGCAATAATGAAAATAAAGTTAGTTTTTGAAATGAATGAATATCTACTTTAATACTATTATGACGTGCAGTAACAAATTGAAATTTCAGAACTCATGATAAATTCGTTTAACAGTTGATTCCACTTGGTTGATTCTATTGTTCGGGTTATTTAGCAGAACGAGATAGAAATTGACATTCTCAAGGCTAACGTTTTTTGCGTTAGTAGTTGTTCATCGTCTCTACAATGCTATTTGAACAATATTTGGTGACAAAAGACGGCATTTCTACGTGGCGTCAAAAGCCGTCAAATAACAAAAAACATGGCACATAAAAAGATCCTCAGTACACGGTCTAATAATTTAAAGAACACTTAATTTGAACCCGGCCATATTCTCTCTCTCACTCGTTTGTCATTGCCTTCATTTTCCCTCGCTTACTTCATTCTTACCACGGAATATGTAATGTGTATGCACGTGTATGCCTCAATCATTGAGAATATACTCATTATATTGCTGAAATGATTCTTCTTCTATCCCTTTTTCTTCATTTACTTCTTCTTAGTAGTTGTAGTTGTAGTAGTTATAGTAATAGCAGCAGTATCATAATAATCATTGTTAATTATAATCATTATTATAGTAAGTAAATTGTTATTATTCTTATAGTTATTTGTATGCTTCTTCTTCTTATCATTATTATCGTATACACAATACGTCATGTGCCAAGAATTTATTGCTATGATACATCCAAGATGTCTACCAAAACTGTCAATTCGTTGCTGAAATAATCAAGCCAAAAGAAGAAACATTAGAATTTCTATTTTAAATTGAAATAAATTATATAGGAGAAATAAATAGAGAATACAATCATGATTTTGGAACTAGGGGATTAACATGGACATAATGCACTTGTTTACATGACCACAATATCTTTTATTCATTCTACCTCCAATTTTTCAGACTGTTTTCAAAACATAGTTCTATGTAGCTTGATGTCTTATGGTAATTTAAGCAATGTAAGCAACAATTTCTGAATTTTAGCGACAATCGTTCGCCTTTGCTGCTCTTTAAAGGTGAAATTCAAAGAAAATCACAAATATGTCAACTAATATATCACTAGAAAGTGGTAAGCTAACAGATTGCCATCGTACAAGTTTTAGGTCAACTACATATCGGGTGATTTATAAAAATACAAATACAACCACCTCCATAGCAGCTGGAATATACGAGAGATTCGCCGGAAAAATAACGATGTTTTAATGACGTCACTATATGGACCAATACTGCCCAAGCAGACGACATCCCAAAAAGAATGAACATAATCGCAAAGCTATTATTTGTCAAATTATAATGAGTTTAGTGTATATAAATGTAATGGCATGTCAAACCATTCAAAAGGGATATGACCCGATTCTGATAACTAAAATCTTTTGCTTGTAAATACACAGGATAGGGGTTAATTAACAATCAAAGAAACCAGACTTTCAAATTGAAAACCCCCCGGAATGATATTAAGGACGGCATTTGTTCCCTCTTGAAACGCCGAACATACTGCGTAGTGTGCAGCTGAATATACAATGGCGTCTTATTTTGCTTACAAGCGACAGATTCCTTTATTTTTGTATCGCTGCATTTGTCATCAAATTAAACCATGCGCGGGGTTTAGAGTGAGGCAATAGATTATACATTTAGCCTGACGGTAGTGAAGTGAGAGAAAGAACTCAAGAGAAGATGAAAACACAGGCACTGAAAAAGCGTGAGATGTCATGGGACATCGTCTGCTTGTGCAAATCATGTCCATACTGTGATCTCACACATCTCAGCAGCATTCGGAGAGCTCTTCAGGTGCTATGCCGGGGCTGTATTTAAGCTTTTTGTAATTTATAATAATCATTACTTCGAATGTGTCCACGCATTGAATTTTGATAACCTTGTCGAATCAAAGCTTCAACTTTGCAATAATGAAAATAAAGTTAGTTTTTAAAATGAATGAATATCTACTTTAATACTATTATGACGTGCAGTAACAAATTGAAATTTCAGAACTCATGATAAATTCGTTTAACAGTTGATTCCACTTGGTTGATTCTATTGTTCGGGTTATTTAGCAGAACGAGATAGAAATTGACATTCTCAAGGCTAACGTTTTTTGCGTTAGTAGTTGTTCATCGTCTCTACAATGCTATTTGAACAATATTTGGTGACAAAAGACGGCATTTCTACGTGGCGTCAAAAGCCGTCAAATAACAAAAAACATGGCACATAAAAAGATCCTCAGTACACGGTCTAATAATTTAAAGAACACTTAATTTGAACCCGGCCATATTCTCTCTCTCACTCGTTTGTCATTGCCTTCATTTTCCCTCGCTTACTTCATTCTTACCACGGAATATGTAATGTGTATGCACGTGTATGCCTCAATCATTGAGAATATACTCACTAATATTGCTGAAATGATTCTTCTTCTATCCCTTTTTCTTCATTTACTTCTTCTTAGTAGTTGTAGTTGTAGTAGTTATAGTAATAGCAGCAGTATCATAATAATCATTGTTAATTATAATCATTATTATAGTAAGTAAGTGTTATTGTTATTATTCTTATAGTTATTTGTATGCTTCTTCTTCTTATCATTATTATCGTATACACAATACGTCATGTGCCAAGAATTTATTGCTATGATACATCCAAGATGTCTACCAAAACTGTCAATTCGTTGCTGAAATATTATCAAGCCAAAAGAAGGAACATTAGAATTTCTATTTTAAATTGAAATAAATTATATAGGAGAAATAAATAGAGAATACAATCATGATGTTGGAACTAGGGGATTAACATGGACATAATGCACTTGTTTACATGACCACATTATCTCTTATTCATTCTACCTCAAATTTTTATGCCTCCGCCACCGAAGGTGGTGCCGGAGGCATCATGTTTTCGTGTTGTCCGTCCGTACGTCCGTCCCGTTTGACCGTTATCACAATATCTCAAGAACCATTTAAGATTTAAACTTAAGACTCGGGAATAGTATTTATCACCATAGGAAGACGATCTGATTAGATTTTGGAGAACGTAGGTCAAAGGTCACAGGTCACAGAGGTCAACTTATGAAATTCCTTGTATTGAGTTTGTTAGCGCGATATCTCAAGAACCACTGGAGATTTAAACTTCAAACTTAGTGATAGTGTGTATCACTATAGGAAAACAATCTGGTTACATTTTGGAGCACGTAGGTCAAAGGTCAAGGGTCATAGAGGTCAACTTATGAAATTCCATACATTGAGATTGTTATCAGGATATCTCAAGAACCACTGGAGATGTAAAAACTTCAAACTTAAGGATAGTATGTATCACCATAGGAAGACGATCTGATTAGATTTTGGAGCACGTAGGTCAAAGGTCAAGGGTCACAGAGGTCAACTTATGAAATTCCATACATTGAGATTGTTATCATAATATCTCAAGAACCACTGGAGATTTAAACTTCAAACTTAATGATAGTGTGTATCACCATAGGAAGACAATCTGATTAGATTTTGGAGCACGTAGGTCAAAGGTCAAGGGTCACAGAGGTCAACTTATGAAATTCCATACATTGAGATCGTTATCGCGATATCTCAAGAACCACTGGAGAATTTTCACTTCAAACTTAATGATAGTATGTATCACCATATCATAATTTCTCTAGAACCACTGGAGATTTAAACTTCAAACTTAATGATAGTGTGTATCACCATAGGAAGACAATCTGATTAGATTTTGGAGCACGTAGGTTAAAGGTCAAGGGTCACAGAGGTCAACTTATGAAATTCCATACATTGAGATTGTTATCATGATATCTCAAGAACCACTGGAGATTAAAACTTCAAACTTAGTGATAGTGTGTATCACTATAGGAAAACAATCTGATCACATTTTGGAGCACGTAGGTCAAAGGTCAAGGGTCATAGAGGTCAACTTATGAAATTCCATACATTGAGATTGTTATCATTATATCTCAAGAACCACTGGAGATGTAAAAACTTCAAACTTAAGGATAGTATGTATCACCATAGGAAGACGATCTGATTAGATTTTGGAGCACGTAGGTCAAAGGTCAAGGGTCACAGAGGTCAACTTATGAAATTCCATACATTGAGATTGTTATCATAATATCTCAAGAACCACTGGAGATTTAAACTTCAAACTTAATGATAGTGTGTATCACCATAGGAAGACAATCTGATTAGATTTTGGAGCACGTAGGTCAAAGGTCAAGGGTGACAGAGGTGAACTTATGAAATTCCATACATTGAGATCGTTATCGCGATATCTCAAGAACCACTGGAGAATTTTCACTTCAAACTTAATGATAGTATGTATCACCATATCATAATATCTCAAGAACCACTGGAGATTTAAACTTCAAACTTAATGATAGTGTGTATCACCATAGGAAGACAATCTGATTAGATTTTGGAGCACGTAGGTCAAAGGTCAAGGGTCACAGAGGTCAACTTATGAAATTCCATACATTCAGATTGTTATCATGATATCTCAAGAACCACTGGAGATTTAAACTCCAAACTTGTTTAAATTGCTCTATGGCGGAGGCATCATTTTCGACTGCGCGCAGTCAAAATTCCATCTAGTTCAGACTGTTTTCGAAACAATATCATGTGTGTCGATCATAGTTCTATGTAGCTTGATGTCTCCTGGTAATTTAAACAATCTACGGTAAGCAAAATTTTCTGAATTTTAGCAACAATCGTTCGCCTTTGCGGCTCTTTAATACTATTATGACGTGCAGTAACAAATTGAAATTTTAGAACTCATGATAATTTCGTTTAACAGTTGATTCCACTTGGTTGATTCTATTGTTCGGGTTATTTAGCAGAACGAGATAGAAATTGACATTCTCATGGCTAACGTTTTTTGCGTTAGTAGTTATTCATCGTCTCTACAATGCTATTTGAACAATATTTGGTGACAAAAGACGGCATTTCTATGTGGCGTCAAAAGCCGTCAAATAACAAAAAACATGGCACATAAAAAGATCCTCAGTACACGGTCTAATAATTTAAAGAACACTTAATTTGAACCCGGCCATATTCTCTCTCTCACTCGTTTGTCATTGCCTTCATTTTCCCTCGCTTACTTCATTCTTACCACGGAATATGTAATGTGCATGCACGTGTATGCCTCAATCATTGAGAATATACTCACTCATATTGCTGAAATGATTCTTCTTCTATCCCTTTTTCTTCATTTACTTCTTCTTAGTAGTTGTAGTTGTAGTAGTTAAAGTAATAGCAGCAGTATCATAATAATCATTGTTATATTTATAATTATAGTAAATATCGTAATTATAATCATTATTATAGTAAGTAAGTGTTATTGTTATTATTCTTATAGTTATTTGTATGCTTCTTCTTCTTATCATTATTATCGTATACACAATACGTCATGTGCCAAGAATTTATTGCTATGATACATCCAAGATGTCTACCAAAACTGTCAATTCGTTGCTGAAATATTATCAAGCCAAAAGAAGGAACATTAGAATTTCTATTTTAAATTGAAATAAATTATATAGGAGAAATAAATAGAGAATACAATCATGATGTTGGAACTAGGGGATTAACATGGACATAATGCACTTGTTTACATGACCACATTATCTCTTATTCATTCTACCTCCAATTTTTCAGACTGTTTTCAAAACAATATCATGTGTGTCGATCATAGTTCTATGTAGCTTGATGTCTCCTGGTAATTTAAACAATCTAAGCAAAATTTTCTGAATTTAAGCGACAATCGTTCGCCTTTGCGGCTCTTTAATACTATTATGACGTGCAGTAACAAATTGAAATTTCAGAACTCATGATAAATTTTTTTAACAGTTGATTCCACTTGGGTGATTCTATTGTTCGGGTTATTTAGCAAAACGAGATATAAATTGACATTATCATGGCTTACGACTTTGCATTAGTGTTCAGCGTCTTTACAGTGCTATGTAAACAATATTTGGAGACAAAAGACGTTATTTTTAATGTATGTAGCTTCAAAAGCCATCAAATATCAAAAACATGGCAGATAAAAAGATCCTCAGTACACGGTCTAATAATTTAAAGAACACTTAATTTGAACCCGGCCATATTCTCTCTCTCACTCGTTTGTCATTGCCTTCATTTTCCCTTGCTTACTTCATCCTTACCACGGAATATGTCAAATAACAAAAACATGGCACATAAAAAGATCCTCAGTACTGGGTCTGATTTAAAGGAAACTTAATTTGAACCTTGCCCATATTCTGTCTCTCTCTCTCTCTGTCGCTCTCGTTTGTCATTGCCTTCATTTTCCCTCGCTTACTTCATTCTTACCACGGAATATGTAATGTGTATGCACGTGTATGCCTCAGTCATTGGGAGTATACTCACTAATATCGCTGAAATGATTCTTCTCCTACCCCTTTTTCTTCATTTACTTCTTCTTAGTAGTTGTAGTTGTAGTAGCAGTAATAGCAGCAGTATCATAATAATCATTGTTATATTTATAATTATAGTAAATATCGTAATGTTAATTATTATTATAGTAAGTATGTGTTATTGTTACTATTCTTATAGTTATTTGTATGCTTCTTCTTCTTATCATTATTATCGTATACACAATACGTCATGTGCCAAGAATTTATTGCTATGATACATCCAAGATGTCTACCAAAACTGTCAATTCGTTGCTGAAATATTATCAAGCCAAAAGAAGGAACATTAGAATTTCTATTTTAAATTAAAATAAATTATATAGGAGAAATAAATAGAGAATACAATCATGATTTTGGAACTAGGGGATTAACATGGACATAATGCACTTGTTCACATGACCACATTATCTCTTATTCATTCTACCTCCAATTTTCAGACTGTTTTCAAAACAATTTCATGTGTGTCGATCATAGTTCTATGTAGCTTGATGTCTCCTGGTAATTTAAACAATCTAAGCAACAATTTCTGAATTTTAGCGACAATCGTTCGCCTTTGCGGCTCTTTAATACTATTATGACGTGCAGTAACAAATTGAAATTTCAGAACTCATGATAAATTTTTTTAACAGTTGATTCCACTTGGTTGATTCTATTGTTCGGGTTATTTAGCAGAACGAGATAGAAATTGACATTCTTATGGCTAACGTTTTTGCGTTAGTAGTTGTTCATCGTCTCTATAGTGCTATTTAAACAATATTTGGAGACAAAAGACGGCATTTTTATGTAGCGTCAAAAGTCATCAAATAACAAAAACATGGCAGATAAAAAGATCCTCAGTACACGGTCTAATAATTTAAAGAACACTTAATTTGAACCCGGCCATATTCTCTCTCTCACTCGTTTGTCATTGCCTTCATTTTCCCTCGCTTACTTCATTCTTACCACGGAATATGTAATGTGTATGTGTAGGCCTCATTATGTTAATTAGGGTCAATGGTCAAATTGTCTCAATATATCTTCCATACATCCATAATTATCAAGGCTAAACAGTAGAAACTTGACATATGGATAGATCATAATGGGAGAAGCATTTTATATAACCATATGACATCGTGAAAATGCATTCTTCATTATGTAAATCATTAGCATACGTATCACCTAATTCGTCAAAGTGACGAATTAAAGTCTAGTTATTTATTATTATTCTTATACTCGAATTTGTTCGCAGGATATCTCAAGACTGAATAAAGCCATTGTTATGAATCTTTCAATGATGATAGATCTTAGTCTAACTTAGAACTGCGTGACTTTTCAAAGACTCAAAGTCATCGTGACGTCATCCAGGCGCCATTTTGTAAAAATCAACTAATGATCATATCTTCATAACGGAAAAGTATTTCTCATTCATAATTATCACGATTAAGATCAATATCCGTCCGGTCAATTTCAGGTCAAAAAACGTGCGCAAATGCGCGCATGCGCAAAAATTAAAAATGCTCTAAATCATCCCAAATTTTTTTTGCATACGTTTCAGGCCATATAGAGCATTTGATAAAAAAATCGCGCTCACGCGCATGCGCGCGCGTTTTTTGCGCGTACTACTAGCATTTTGCAACATAGAATCGCCGAATTTTCTCTGTAATCATATTTGGCACATTTTTCCAAGCATTTTGATGATTTGTTCACCTTTTATTAACGCAATGAGCGTCCGTCAAAGTTGACAGCACGCGCGGATTTGCGTTATCTTTATCCACAATACATGGGCAAAAACATGCCTATATAAAATTCATTGTAACTCTTTAGAATAGATAAAAACTCCTAATATTTTTTCATATTTGGATAGATTATGAAATGGAGATATGATTTCATTTTCAAATAAGGTTTTATTCATTACTTGTCAACAAGTCCGAAGACTAAAAATGCAAGTTTACATCAATATAAAAAACATTCAAAAACATAAAGATAACCTAGTAAATGAGGACAAATATATAACAATGAATACATTTTTAAGTTAAAAACATTAAAGTAGTAACAACAAAAAAACAACAACAAAAAAAGATTTTTAAAAAAAAATACAAGATATGAAATATTGCTAGCAAAAATGAATAAATGTTGACATATAAACAAATAAAATGTATACAGATACTTGAATTCAATTAACTGTAACATTGGAAAAATTGTAATTAAGTATTGAGTATTGAATATTGAATATTGAGTATTAAAAAGTATTAAAAAGTATTAAATAAATTTCATGTCTCATTTGACCCTCAATTAAGTCATAATGTCATCATAATGGCCTCCAAACTCAAAATTTAAATTTGCATATTATGACGTTTGCATATTTTGGGGAAATTGATTGTATTTCTGTAAATATAGATTGTTTTTCTCCTAAATTTCGATATGTTCTAGCTGAGATAATTTTCTACAAATGCAGTGTCCACACCTTTTCCAGTTTGACAAAGGTATCATGGCGTATTTTTGCGAGGCATGTCAGTTTTTCACATTTTGCGTGTATTGTCTAAGGGACATGACTATTTCTCAAAACTGCATAGTACATTTCCGTCTTTCGCGAGCAACATCTCCGTTGTTTTAACTTTGTTTTCGGTGAGCTTCGGGTATGTTGTAGCTGAGACAATGAGCTATCTCCAATGTGCACTTCATTTTTCAATCATATTCCGGGATCATGCTCATATTTTACTTGCAAAGTGGGATTTTAGAATTCCATTTTCGTTTACGTGTAATCGCTATGGGAAATGTTTTGGTATATCGGTAACGCACTTGACTTCTATCCTCGAGGTCCCTGGTTCGAGTCTGGGTGTCTCCAACCATTTTTTTTCCCTTTAATTTTTTTTCTTTTTGACCTTTCACTGTACCATCTCCTTTGATTATTCGAACACGTAGAATCGCAAATAATGTAATAAACAACCCTATTTACTTTATTGTTTCCCTATTTTCACTTAATCCATTACTTTTTGCGTGTAATCCCTGTGGGAGATAATGTTTTCTCAAACCTGGATTCTACATTCCTGTCTTTTGCGAGCAATATCGCCGTTATTTCTGCTTGGATTTTGTTGATTTTTGAGTATGCTGTAGCTAAGACTATGTGCTATCTAAATCACCCCTCATTTTTTCAATAAGATGTCAGGATCCCGCTCATGATCATGATCTTCATCATGATCATCATGATCATCATTATCATAATGATGATAATCATTTATCAATTACATTTTCATTTCTTTGAATAAGATAAAATCGTCAAAATGTGTTCTTCATGATGTAGATTAGAGTCAGAGGTGTAACTGGTTACTGCGCAGGGTCAATGGTCATATTTTTTCAATCTATCTTCCCTAGATCCATAATGATCAAGGGGACACAATTTAAACTTGACATATGGATAGATCTTAATGGATGAAGCATTTCATAAAATAATATGATATCGTGTAATGCATTCTTTATTATGTAAACCATTAGCATACGTATCACCTAATTCGTCAAAGTGACGAAGTAAAGTCTAGTTATGAATTATTATTTTATGAGAAGAAAAACAAAACAATAACAATAACTGATTCAGTAATACAAAAAAATCACTTTTAAATGCAAAACATTGATAAATACATATATGTTTATAAAAAGAAACAATCAAAGTTGCATAAAGTCACACTACAAATTATATTTGATTGGGGTATAGCCTAGTAACTATTCAGAAAAAAGCTTTTAAGTCTCCTTTTAAAAATTTGTATCGAATTACACTGTATAATATCATTTGAAAGAGAATTCCACAGTTTTGGACCTGTAAAAACAAATGTCTTTTGTGCAAAAGATGTTCTATTTAATGGTAGATGAAAAGAGCTCGCCTGGCGAGTGAGGTAACTATGAATCAAATCATTTCTTACGAACATATCATTAAAAGGCAAAGGTAATTGTTTAATTCTAGCAACATTCCGGAATACCGATTAACAGAACAGTGGATTCTGAGTGGGGCATTCTACCGGCATTCCGAATGCCAGTTGAATAAATCCGTGGCGCCTAACCCTAACCATTGTTTGTGTGTAATTGGGTTTTTACAGATGTGATTTATTGTGATTTATTATGATTATTTATGTATGGGGACTGACAGTGAAAATTCAAGTCAATATAAATGGAAAACTGAATGAATGTAGAATACAAATATAAAGGAATAACATGTTTTTGTCCTTTCATTATTGCACAAAAGCAAATTAAAACCTCATTTTCTGCACCCCTCCAAATCACGGGTCAACAGGGGTCAAATTTGCCAAAGTTACAGTGACGACATAACATGTAGACCTGATCGGTTCACCTATAAAGCTGAGGCAATAAGCCATGCTTAATTAATGCAAATTTATTGTGAATATGCGTACTCCACATAAGATGTTAGGAAGTTTTTAGGTCGACAACTTCTAATTTTCAAAGCTTGAGATTTTGAGTTGACACTCTGACAGACACTAAAATGGCGTCATGGATAGTATTGTAATCTATGGCTTACAAGCTTTCTGTTCATGTATAATTCATCTATTTCATTTTTCACTTCGGATAGGGTCTTTAACATCACCAGAAACTAACAGCATTAGGCTCTGTTCAAGACTTTATGACATTGTATTTACACGACCCTTTATAGTCTGTGCCCACAGTAGTCTGGAACTGGCTGGTTTTATTTCCTACATGTATTTTGTGAGCCGTCCCCTACATGTACATGTACCTGCTGCTGGCCAAACATGGTGAGATCTCGATTTGTTACGCCCAGCCCAAATTTGCCGTGTGAATTTGGGAAAGGGTCATGTTCAACTAGCAGCAGATAGGGCAAGATTGTGGTTAGGGGTAATTCTCCTTAAATAAAATCGACCAGATTCCAGACTTTGCATGCAGACTAGGGCCCCTTAATAACACAAAGTTTATCAACTGATAGTACAATTAATTTTTCGCAAATGATTGCATTGAAAAATATATGCAATCGACTCAAGAAAATAAATTGTACGATCATTCGCTAAGCTTTCTGTCATGGGACCCGGCCTGGGACCCATTTCACAAAGCCTTTTTTCAATGACAAATGACAAAAATCAGTGACAAATCTGCTGATGACCAATCAGAAGTAAGGATTTCAGTAGCTTATAACAAAAACTGTCATTTGTCACTGGTGACAAGTTTTGTGAAACGCCCCCCTGGACTTATTGCCCAGGTATGAATTGCTACCGTTACTTCTTTTCTCACAGTGTGATAAAGTGCACAAAACATGGTTGGAAGCTGGATGCGAAAACGATGCGTTACACCAATCCACCTGACAGCTTCAGACAAGAACAGTTAGGTAAGTCAGCTTTGGTCACCTTCTCCAGTGGAGGTGTTGTGGTGTTGTGGTTCAGTCGCTTGACTTTCAAAAATCCAAGGGTTGAGGGTTCAAATCCGAGCCTGGCAAAAAAACGTCCTTTGGCAAGACATTGATCCATATTTGTCAATTCTTCACCCAAGTATGGAATGTGGAGGTGCCGTGGTATAGTGGTTCATTCGCTCGACTCTTAATCCAAGGGATGAGGGTTCAAATCCCATATTAATCCATAGTGCCACTTTCCACCCAGGTGTAAATCGGTACCCGGCAATTGCTAGGGCTTACCTGCTGGATAAAGAAAATTATATTTATCTTTCTCTCTCTCTCTCTCACACACACACACACACAGACACACACTCTCTATCTCTCCCTATTTCTATCTCTATCTCTCTCTCTTTCTATTTCTATTTCCCCTACTGAGGGACTGAAACGTGCAGCGTTTAGACCAGGCCTTTTCAACTAGTTTATTAGAAGTGCCAAAACGAAAAGAATTTGCAGTTGAAGTGCCACCCTGTAAGGTCGACTGTCACGGCTGCGAGGGAGCGTAGTGACCGAGCCGAAAATGGGTGGGGTCCAGGGGCGAAGCCCTAACAGGGGTAGCAGGGGGCTGAGCCCCCTGAAGCTGGTAGATTTAGGGCTTTCTAAAGGCCCAAATGGGGCATTTTTAGCACCATTTCATTCCACAATATAATCACTCATAATTTCATATTGATGTGAAAAAATTAGTAAAATTCCTGAGTACAATTACACTGGAGGTAAATTTATATGTAGTTCTTTTTTTGTGTGCAATAAACACGGGAAATGTCAAAATAAAGTGAAATTAAACAAACAAAAACGAGAGGTTTCCAGATATTGGCAATGTTGAAATATCTCATCGTAAGCTAATTGTTGTTCAGACCTTTTAGATTCGTATAAAATGGTAAAAAACGATAAATTCCCCCTTTCTTCCTGTTTGTTAATAAAACAGGCATTCTCTTTTTTTCTGTTTTTAGTTATGTTGTTGCAACAGTCGCGCGCCACTCCGACTAACCGCAAGCGCCACAAGTGGCGCGCGCGCCGCCAGTTGAGAAGGCCTGGTTTAGACTAATAAAAATGCAATAAGCTTCTCATTCGGTTGCTACACCCCCTTGCATAATATCCTTCAAAATGTACAAGTACATATTGTAGAAAATCTTGCATTTTGTCGTCCCACCCCCGTTCATGAAAAGAAATTGCCGCCCCTGCCTATGTTTAGTTGTAACTGCTGTTAAAATACCATAGCTTGTTTGGAAATATAAGTAAATAGGCAGTCCATATTAGATGACATTAAGCAAACACAAGATTAGAATCTCAAGATACCGGTAAGCTTCAAAACATGAAGTGGGCAGGAAGTGTTCGGAAGTGAGTAATAATTTTAAAGATAGGACTACAAATACATGTAGCCTCAAACTTTAGACCCATTTTTGTTTAAACTGTAATTACTTACATGTACTATAGATGGAATATGAGGGCATTATTTTTCAAGATCAATCCATTTTATGTGGCATTGCTACAATAATTGCAACCGATTTCCATACAGCAATATCATGCACAAGAAAGCATACAAATCTTGTTGTACCTTTCCACAACTCTACTCACATATCCGTTTTACCTTTGGCACAATTCAACCTTCTCTTTTAGAAAATAATTTCTATTCTATTTTGACTTTAGTATCTGAGGTAGATGATGAAGGGAGCATGTCGTTGATTGAACTCAAGCCCCCACAGCCGTGGGAGACAGACGCCAGAGAGAAAGTGCCCTTGGAGGTCGGAGAAGTCAAGGTGAGAACCTCTTTCCTTTCAGTATTTAAACATGTGGCTCACTTTTGGACCCACAGCATTCAATGAGGTGTACAAAGTACATACCGGTATATGTGATGTGCCATGGCAGATTCAGGTTTGTGCCCCTCTGCCCACCTCCCCCCCCCCCCCTTTTCTCTCTTTCTCTCTCTCTCTCTGTCTCTCTTTCTCTCTCTCTGTCTGTCTCTCTTTCTCTCTCGGTCTGTCTGTCTCTCTTTCTCTTTCGGTTTGTATGTCTCTGTCTCTCTCTCTCTCTCTGTCTCTCTCTGTCTCTCTCTCTTTCTCTTTTCAGTAACATGTGGCTCAACTCAATGAGGTGTACAAAGTACATACCGGTAAATGTACATGTATATGTTCATGCTATATGAAGTGGTAGAGTCGGATCCCCCCTCTTTCTTACAGTTACTCTGGGATAACCTTCTGAACCCTCCAACATTCCGTGAAGCATTCATGTATTTAGAAGTCCAGTGGCAGATTTAGGGAACCCAGGAGAGGGGGGGGGGGGGGGGGGGCTGGGTTGTAGCAAACTCCAATATGCAAGAACACATAAGGTGGTGTCACACAGAGGCAAAAAAATCAGGATTTTAGTTATCTCAGTGGACTTTAGTTATCCTCTTAATTGGCTGTCATCAATTATCCTTTCAAAAAATCCCTTCAAAAATCCTTTAACGAAGCAAGATAATTCTCCTTTGAAAGGATTTTTTAAGGGGTTTTTTATGGGATTTTTCTGTCTGACACCAGTGTTGAAAATAATTGCCTTTAAGGTCAGTGTAAGGTCAAAGTTTAACTTAATGATTGGCTGGCATATGATTTTTAATGCGCTATCACAACTTGCACGCAATTATATTAGCGGCCATTTAGCGGTATATTTATAGCCTGTCTGTCACCAGTCTGTAACCAACGTAAAATGAAAAAACTAGATTTCTAAAATCTGGTTTATTCAAGATGGGTCAGAATTTTTCTGTGTGACACCGCCTATAGAGTATTAAAACAGAAAAAATGAAATTTGCTTCCCACGTGAGACTCCATTGCATCAAATTTAAAAACTGAAATTAATATTATTTTTCTACGCAACACATGGGAGAGTAGTTTTTGCATATGTCACGATCCACTGACCGAATTGCGAATTTGATATTTGCATAGATTAGTGATCATTTATTTTAAACACTTTAAACCCTTCCACAGGGTTCTTTATTTTCAAAACAAATTTCATCATATACAGAACATCCATATATCATATACAAATAATTAAAGAAATAATTTCCATACATAATGGCTTAACACAGATAATAATCATCACGGCCAAAAACTTTTGTGGCAGATAAAAACAAACATTTATGACAACATTAGTACTTTAAATATATAATTTTTTTTTAAATACCAAACATAAACTAGACATGTAATACTTGTTTGGAACAAGTATAGGTGGGCTGGTCAACTAAAATTTGAGACAAAATAGAGCAAAAATAAGCGAGATACTGCTTAAAAATTCTATAAAAACAATATCATGTAGATACATGACTTCACCTTGTACAGGCATAACACCCGAATTATGAAATTTCTGACATGAGGCCATTAATCGAAATTTTCACTATGATGACGTCATCAAAATGAAAAATGGTGTCAACTGAGCTTGTAGAGAATTGTCTTAGCTACAACATATCGAAATTTGGAAGAAAATCGATCAATATTTACAGAGATACAATCAATTTCCCATAAATATGCTGACGTCATAATATGCAAATTCGTATTTTGAGTTCCAAGGTCATTATGATGATGTCACGATACACTTAATGGCCAAATGAGACATGGAATCATATTTCCGACTCATACTCTATCTAAATATGAAAAAAAATTGAAGTTCACGGTTCATTCCAAAGAGCTATAATGGATTTTGTATAGGCATGTTTTTTGCCTATATATGCTATGTAATAAAAGAGCTCGCACGCACGGACATCTATCTTGAATTGACGCTCATCTTGTTATTAATGGTCATAAAGAGATAAACATGGTATCAAATTCCTCGAAAAAATATGAGAAATATTATGAAAGAAAAAAAAATGGCGATTCTATGTTGTGTAATGGTGTAACGCGCGAAAACGCGCGCGCATGCTCGTACGCGCGATTTTTTATAAAATGCTTAAAATGACCTGAAACGTATGCAAAATGAATTTGAGACGATTTTGAGCATTTTAAATTTTTACGTGCGCATTGACGCGCGGACGTACGCGTACGTGCGCGTTTTTTTACCTGAAATTAACCGGACTGATATTGACCTTGATCATGATAAATATGAATGAGAAATTTCTTTTGGTTTTGAAGATATGATCATGAGTTGATTTTCAGAAAATTTCACAAAATGGCGCCTAGATGACGTCATTAGTCAAGGTCAAGGTTGAAAACCTTACCGTGTTTTGTCCATATGCCTATACATATGTGTGCCAAATATCAAAGCATTTGATTGAACCATTACAAAGTAATCTTGCTAACAAAAAAGTGGGTCAAAATAAGAAAAATAAATAAATAATAATAAAGGCAATTTTAACAAAAATATAAGGTGGTCTGTATTAGACACAGCCCACCTGAATACATAAACACTTTAAACTTGCTTATATTTTTGTCGGATTTATATGAAACTTTCGCTATTCTGGTTCTCTAATTTTTTTTCCTGTCGTACAAATCAACTCTTTGCAACGGTTGAATTGTCCTTTAACATACACATTCTGTGACCTTTGACCTGTTGTAGATAACCTACTTGACCCACGCATGCATGGAGCTGAACCTTGGGGGCACCGTCATGTTCACAGACCCCTGGCTGACCGGCCCAGCGTTTGCCAGGGGATGGTGGCTGATGCACGAACCGCCCGCTGACTGGCTGGATCGATTGGCCAAAGCAGACTTTATCTACATCAGCCATGTACATTCAGATCATTTAAGGTAGGTTAACCCCTAGACCAATGGATTCTTCTATTCCCATAGGCTTATACATTGGGGCCATGTAGTTCCAATGAGCAAGCGTTTTAATATCAAGGGTTATGAAGAATGTATGATGGGGAGTTGGGTGTCCGGATACTTAACAACACAAAGCCTTCTCTTTTACCTTCAGGTTGAATGAAAAATATCTATTATATAAAGTACTAATTATCTTGAATATGTGTCATTTATAACATTGTCCAACGTAAGTCTCAAATAGAAGATTCATGAAATACCCTTCGTAATCTTCTTCAAATTGCTGTTTTAAATCAACTGTCTGGATGCACACCCTGTCCAGGCACAAACATAGCGCCTGGGTAAATGGTACATTCCGGGGGGTGTTTCACTAAATCCTAAAATAGATTTCGAGTTAAGGACAAGTTTCATGCAATAAATGAAAATGATTTTAGCTTTAAAATCGATTTTAAGTTAGAGCGTGATCCATGAGAAGACTGTAGAGACATGGCAGGAGAGAACTTTGTATATGAATGGGACCGAAATGGGTGAACAGGTGCAATTCGTCCACCTTTAGCCCAATTGGGGAGCGATATCAATTGTTATTATCTATATAAGGCTTCCAAGTGGTACAATAAATCAGTGTATTCAATATCTTTAGTGCAGTACCCAGATGACTGACCAATATTATTTTTGTATTGCTCAGTCATCAGGGAACTTCAACTTACAATATCGATATCCGACTCATTTAATATTGTCATAGCTCGAGCATTAAATTCTTGTATCACACTCTATATAAATATTTATCAAAAATATCGTTCAATTAAACACAAAATTTTATTTTAGCAACAGAATTAATATTTTCAAAGAAAAACTGAATTTACTTACCTTTTAAGGACCTCTCTGGCAGTTCGCTTGCAGCAGTTTACCCCAAATTTACTAGCCGTGATTACAGAGTCCTCAAAATCGATTTTAGCTTGAAGGTATAGACCAGTTCTTGTCATGCGATTGCATTGTGAAAGAAATGTTGTGGAATCGATCAGAAAAGGTTGATCATCTGGCATATAAGTATTGGTGTGTACTGCAAGGTTCTGGAATCATCAAAATGATAAGAAATTTGGCCCAGTTATGGTAAAGTTACAAGCACTGTACACAGAAAGATGTATATGGGACTACCCTATATCTATCCAGTCCAGATAGATATAATAATTTATTCAATTCATTCAATTCTTAGGCGGTTTCCTGGCAAAATTTGTATCATTACTTACAGACGTATTAGTCAAAAAATGTTCTTTCACATGATTGGTAACAAGAGCTTCCATTTCATTTTTTGGGCTTGGGGCGTTTCCCACACTGGTCTTTACCTTTAAAATTGATTTGATGAAACAGTTCACATGTATAAGTTCTAAAGGGATCCGGTAAAATATGAATATGACTGACAAAGAAAGCGGACAAAATATACAGTTCCTCAGGTAGACAAAGGAACATCCCTTCACTGCTATTATGTAAAAATGTGTAGAACAGGTGAATATTGCATGAGGCGAAAGTCGAAATCAAGTTTAGCTGATGATACACCCCCAGATCGATAGCAAACATCCCAAGTCTGGATTCCATGTGGATGGATGAGCAATTGAATGAATGAATAAATGAATGAATAAATGAACGATGAGCGATTGAATGCACAAATAAGTGATTGAATGAATAAATGAATGAATGAACGATTAAATGAATGAGCGATTAAATGATTGAACGAATGAGCGATTGAATGAATGAACGAACGAGCGCTTGAATGAATGAACGAATGAGCGATTGAATGAATGAACCAATGAGCAATTGAATGAATGAATACATGTATGAGCAATTGAATGAATGAATGTATGAGCGATTGAATGAATGAATGTATGAGCAATTGAATGAATGAATTAATGAGCGGTTGAATGAATGAACGAATGAGCAATTGAATGAATGAATGAATGAGCGATTAAATGAATGAACGAATGAGCGTTTGAATAAATGAATGAATGAGTGATTGAATGAATGAATGAATAAATGAGTGATAAAATGAATGTATGAGCGATTGAATGAATGAATTAAGGAGCAATTGAATGAATGAATTAATGAGCGATTGAATGAATGAATGTATGAGCAATTGAATTAATGAATGAGCGATTGAATGAATGAATTAATAAGCGATTAAATGAATTAATGAGCGATTGAATGAAAATGTATGAGCGATTGAATGAATGAATGAATGAGCGAGCGATTGAATGAATGAATGTATGAGCAATTGAATGAATGAATGAGCGATTGAATGAATGAATTAATGAGCGATTGAATGAATGAATGTATGAGCAATTGAATGAATGAATGAGCGATTGAATGAATAAATGAATGAATGAGCGATTAAATGAATGAATGAGCGATTGAATGAATAAATGAATGAATCAGCGATTGAATGAAAATGTATGAGCGGTTGAATGAATGAATGAATGAGCGATTGAATAAATGAATAAATGAGCGAATGAATGAATGAGCGATTGAATGAATAAATGAATGAATGAGCGATTAAATGAATGAATGAGCGATTGAATGAATAAATGAATGAATCAGCGATTGAATGAAAATGTATGAGCGGTTGAATGAATGAATGAATGAGCGATTGAATAAATGAATGAGCGAATGAATGAATGAGCGATTGAAGGAATGAACGAATGAAAATGAATGAATGCATGAGCGATTGAATGAATGAATGAGCGATTGAAAATGAATGAATGAATGAGCGATTGAATGTATGAATGAGCGATTGAATGAATGAATGAATGAATGAGCGATTGAATGAACGAATGAGCGATTGAATGAACGAATGAGCGAATGAATGAACGAACGAATGAGCTGCCTTAATAGGACTTCTTCTCATTGTTTCCCTTGAACAATGTTTCAAGAGAGAGAAACATTAAGAAACAGTAAGAAACATTGTTCAAGGGTTATCAAGGTGATCACTTCTAAAGAGACATGTGTGCAAGGTCAAGCCTTAAGAGAAAGACTGCCCTGAGGAGACACCAAAAGTAGAATTTATACCCAGGATTACTGCAACAAATTTCTAACAGGGGAAACATCATTTCAAAGGAAACAAAAATGCGGTCATCTATGAAAGCAGGTGTTTTTTTAATAAAAACCCAATATTTATTTCAACACATTTCAATGAAAATATGTTGTTTCAAGGTGGGGAAAATGTGGTATTTCTGTACAGGTGGTTGCCAGAGCAGGTTTGGCTGTATTTCTTGTATCCTTTGATCTGTATTGAATTTAGTGACATTACTATAAATAATTCCACCCAATTCTAGATCTTCTTGCATTTGTTTATATACATGCCTTAAAGATACTCTGACAAATGGAAGTAGAAAACTAAATAAACAAACAAAGTAACATTGCACACGTGGGATTCTATTTGTAATAAAGAATTGACATGTCAACTTTTGCACTTTGCCCAAGATTATAAATGTTTTGATAACAGATCAGTGAGAAAATGCCAAATGTGGATTCATAGGATACTTTACGAGTAGGCCCATTTACATTGCAGGAAAAAAAAGGGTTTGAAAAACCGTAAAAAATCATTGGTGTTTGCTTATTTCATTTGTTTTTGTCGTTTTTTGGTGTGAATTGCGCGCATGTGCCATTCGTCGCTGCTCTGCATGCATTGGCATAAAAGCAAGGAGAGTCTTGTGACAAAAACCTGAATAGGTCCCCTGTGTCTTGAGCACAAGCATGTGCACTGCCAAAATGGGTTGAGTTTTGGCCGGTATTTCAAAAACCACACTCTCCTCTGAACAATGTTATAGAGTTCCTTAAAGCAAGGTGGGATAAAAAAATAAATAAATGCAAGGAAAACGTCCTTTTACGTTAATATCTTCTCAAGTTTTCTGCAGAAAGGGGCCTTAACGGGGCATGGCCCCCTTAACTCATATCCTGCCATGAGACTGCTAGCGCGCTATTGTTATAGTGCTCTGTGCATGCGAGCGAGCTACCGTTTGTTTGCTTTGTGCACGCTAGCACGCATATGTAATAACAGTTATTGTTCATGCCCATTGCACCGTGCTGAGTGCTCTTGCAGCGCTATTGAAAGTACTATCACGTGCATCAGATTATCGGCTTTGGATTACACGTCTTTGTATACAACAGTCAGATTGGATTTTCTCAAGTAATTCAGCGATATGTTTTTTGTAAAGATTTAAATAAAACGCACTTGAACCAACCTAAAAATTAACTTGGCACGCAGGAGATTTGTGTCTGGCACAATGGGGATTGGCACTGTGGCACTGGGTGCATTGTATGGGTGGCAGCTTAACCCATTGCTAACGGGAACCGGGTGACTCCTGTATTAAGTCTATGGGAATGAGAGAATTTAGGAGTCAACAGGTTAAGAGTTAACCCCAGACACCCATTTAATCTTCCTCCTTTTGGGGAATTTCCCTGTCTCATCCCTGGTGTTTATTGGTAGAATTTTACCTAACAACTTGTAATGAACCTCTGGAATGTGGGGGAAACGAAAACGCAGCTAATGTGTGTACACTTCCCACACTCTGTCCGTTTGTTTGACATCTTCTCCTTCTGATATGTTTGTTGGGAAACAGAAACTGACCTGAACAGAATGTTGAGTTATTCCTGATTTGTAAGGATTATATGAAATCCGGGTGTGTTGTATTTTTTTCGGATTTTTTTTTTTGTAGTTGCAGATGTGCCATGATTTATCTTCAAGCTTTATCAGGCATCAACTTAGTACATTTTAGTAAAGAGACACAGAAGCAGATGAAAGGAATATGCCATTTTTGCAATTTAATCCAATTTAATACATTTATCTATAACGGGTGAACAAAATCGTTTAAAGGGCTTGTCAGACCTTAAAGTTAATAATTAATAATAATAATAATAATAATAATAATAGTGGGTTCTTGTATAGCGCTCATGTCAGTCAGATTTGACCCTCCTGGCGCTCCCTATTATTACCCTGGCTTTAGCACGGCTGCCATACGGCGCTCTAGCATTTCAAGGAATAAATTCCTACCAGGTACCCATTTACTTCACCTGGGTGGAGTGTGGTAGATCAATGCCTTGCCAAAGGACATTAGTGCGGCGGCGGGACTCGAACCGCAGACCTTGCATTCCAAAATAACAATTAAATATTTGAGGGGGCCCTATGTCATTTAATTCAGGAAGATCTATCCTGCGTACACAACAATAGCCAATGCACTATCCACATATTTTTCAAAAATGGAGTGATTTATCGTTGTAGCTATTGTTCACGGCATTGTTTTCAGAAACCGTTTTAAGTATAAGTTCACCAACGTCCGATTACTGTACGTGTTAATATTAATTGACACCGTTACAATGGGATGTCGGTGAGCTTGTACTTATGACGGTTTTGTGACGGTTTTGTGAAACGATTCCCAGGCCTTTACCAGTTTTCATCCTCCTCATTAAACACAGCTACCCAACTCTGGAGCTCTTATCGGCAAGGAACCCAAACATTCCTATCTACGTAGGCGATACATCCATGCCTGTTTTCTGTAAACTCAAGCAGAGTGGAGTCAAACTCAACAACATCAACGTTCTCAAGTTTGGCAAGTGGCACGAGGTGAGAAAAAATACAGAGTAATTAAAGGTAAAGGCTAGTTCTGGTAATGCGATTGCATTGTGAAAGAAACGTTGTGGAATCGATCAGAAAAGGTTGATCATCTAGCATATAAGTACTGGTGTTTACTGCAAGATTCTGGAATCATCAAAATGATTAGAAATTTGGCCCAGTCTTTAATAGTAAAGTCACAAGCACTGGACACAGAAAGATGTATATGGGACTACGTGACACGTGCGCGATATCTATCCGGTCCAGATAGATATAATAATTTACCAAATATATCAATTTGTAGGCGGTTTCCTGGCAAAATTTGTATCATCACGTATTAGTCAAAACATATTCTTTCACATGGTTGGTAATAAGATCTTCCATTTCATTTTTTGAGAGGGGGGCATTTCCAAAACTGGTTTTTACCTTTAATGCCTTGTTTAGATATGATGCAGTAAACCGGTGCTCTGACTTTTACTCCAACTACAACTACTCTAGGCATATTAAATGTCATCGTAGGTATAAGGTTGCAATTTTGTTTAAGGTTGGATTTAGGGTTAGGGTTAGGTAGAGTGTTGGGGGTCTTGGGTTGAGGTGAAGAACTAGTCACGATTTTGTTGGTGTTGGTAATGAAACGTGGAGCAATTATCAAAGGAGTGTCGTACAACAGAGGAAAGCATACTGTGAAGATATAAACTTCGCATGCATGAAATTTTTAATAAGCAAATTGTTTTCCAAGTGGTTTTGTAGATTTGTGAAAGTTTCATGCTCAAAATATTTGAATTGCAAAAACTTAATTGTCATGAAATAAATAGCTCACGTTTATATAACTCAAAAGTTTCATGTTATGAAACTAGTTTTTATCAATAGCCCTTTGTGGATGTGACATGGTAAACTGCTTAAGGAAAATGCTTTTCTATGTAATATATAACCTGTCGAAGCCTAGTGGCTATCACAAATCGTCATACTATATAGAGTGGTGAAGTGTGACGTCATCAAAAATCTATTTTTAGAATTTCTCAATTTTTTCTTCATATTCCGAAAGAACATCAAAAATAATGTCCAAATGTCGAGAACCAATTGAATATGTTAAGTATTGGCTGAGATATGACCATCTGAATGAATATATGTCCTATGGGAACTCAGTGTTATATGCTCTGGCTCCTAACCTTTAGGAGCCAGAGCATATAACACTGAGTTCCTATGGGGAGTATATTTATTCAGATGGTCATATCTCAGCCAATACTTAACATATTCAATTGATTTTCGACATTTGGTCATTATTTTTGATGTTCTTTCGGAATATGAAGAAAAAATTGAGAAATTCTAAAAATAGATTTTTATGACGTCACAGCTTCGGTACTATAGCCTTGCCCCCACGTATAAACACCTTTAACATGTAAACACCATGAACATATATACATAAAAATACCATTAAACATATAAGCACAATAATATTCGCTCAAACCTTTATAATCAATCATGTCCAATATCTGTAAATATGTCAGTAAAATGTGATATTTGTATTCGGCCACCTGGTTGCATAGAAGTGTTGATTGGAGCAGGATTCATACCAGAAACATCTGACCAAATATAATTTCATTTGTTTGGAGAAGGCGGGGCATATATTCTTGTCGTTTTACACAGAGTTAACCCCCTTCCTCCCCCCCCCCCCCCCCCCCCCCTTCCCCAGCTCAATAAAGATAATATGAGTGATGGAATTACAGGCTGAAAGGCACTACCCAATACAGTCAAACATGCCTTAGTGACCACCTGTCTACAAAGACCATATTTTTTGTTTCCCTTGAAAACGGTTTCCCATTGAAACATGTACTATTAAAGGAACCTGTCTACAAAAACCAGATTTTGTGTTTCCCTTGGGCGGTCGCTATAAACAGGTTTGACTGTACCAGAGCAAACATACAAAATGAAAAGAAGAGATAAATAAGCCTGACAAATGTGTCCCCCCATATTGTGATAGAAGTGATTTGTTTAAATAAAAAAGCTCTAGCTTATTTATGCCAGGAAATGATAGTAACACAATCTTGGCAGGTTGCCAAATGTTTAATTGAATGTGTTTAATTGAATACTTGGACAATATAAACATATTTTCCCCTCCCTACTCCAAAAGTTTCAACTAAACAAAGAGGAAGAAAATGTGAAATTGGAGTGAGTAAATAGTGAGTAACATTAATTTTGTAAATCTGTTGTTGTTGTTGTTGTTTGGTATTATCAGCGTTTCATTCTTTTTTAGAATATTAACGCCCTTCACTCTTATTAAATTTTTTTGTTTTGTTTACTGTTTGGAAATTTGTATTCTTCGAAAATCATAGTTTTTTTATAATATGATCTCAGATCCACTGGTCCATGAAAGTTCATACTGTACACGTTTTATTTTGTTCTACTCTCCTACCAAATTGCATTTATTTATTTTTTAATTGACCACTTTCGTCAATGTCTTGTTCATGTACGTGTCCTGCATTCTTCTTCCTTTTCTTTGTTCTTCCTATCTAGGTCCTTTCCTCTTGCCTGATTCCTTTCAAATTTTGTAGGCGCCATTTTGTCCGTTTCTGGTCCGTTTTAAGGCCCTTCTTACTTCCCATCTCCACTATCTTACATCCTACAGACTTCTCACAAATTCCTCTCCATAGTCTAAGAGATGCTCTTTCATCTGTTAGTGCCACAGCTGGCGTCATGACATGTTCCTTGTTCACCATTATCCTATTTGTTTTGCACGCAGTGCTTGCGAGCACTTTCTAGGTCTCTTCCCTTATCCAAATTCCTTTCAAAGGTGTAGTCTCTAGCATCCCATCAAGGTCACTGAAATCTATGTTCTCCGGAATCACTCATGCGTGACTGCCCATGCGCCATTTTGTACGATTTGTGCTGTTCTAGAGGCCTTTCTTTCGCCCTACCTATCTCCACTATCACAGAAGCTACAGATTTCTTACAAATTGCTCTGGATAGTCCGAGAGAAGCTCTTTTGTTCGACACATCGAAACACAGGCTTTATTGAAAGTATATCGTTGTAACACAAATGCATGTCTAGTCCTTCTTCTTTGCATTGGCGACTTGCGTCAATGTCTTGTTCGCATTCGTTCCGAATTCTTCTTCTTCCTCAAAATCCCATTCATTTTACACTTTAGTGCTTGTGATCCCTATTTACATGTGTAGGTCGCTTCCTCAAATTTTGTATTTGTAATCTCTGATATCCAATCTAGAACACCTGCTTCTTCGTTTTCCAAAATCACCTACACAACCATCAAGACGCCATTTTGTCGGTTTCTGGTCCGTTTATTAAAGGCATAAATTAGTATTGTCCTTGAAGTTTGAAGTTTGAAGTTTATTTTTTCCACAGGAGGAGAAGAAGAACAAGCGAAGAAAGAAGAATTTAACTTTGATTTTCACAGATAGAACATACTGTACATGACATATTCAGGATTCCTGCAAATTTCTAACAAATTGCTCTGGATTGTTCGAGAGAGGCTCTTTCGTTTGACACTAATAGAGACACGTACATGTATGGGCGTCAATGCATGCACATCATTCTAGTTTTATTTGAATGTAGTTTAATAACCAAGTTTTATGTTACAATTTTCTTTGAATACTATATAACGGCACAGGTACGGAGGAAGTCTCTCTCTATCTAGCTACTTAAAGGCCAAGTCCACTCCAAAAATAACTTAGTTTCAATAGAAGCAAAAAAATAAGACAAACCGATCAAAAAAAAGTTTGGAGTGGACTTGTACTTTAATATAGACCTGTGCAGAAGCAGTGAATTATCTTTCATATCACCTGTCTGTTCAAGGCCAAAATTCAATCAAGCATTACTTTGTGTACCAAAAACCATTACTATATTCTATGGGGGCAGATCTTTTGCAGTTGCGGGACGAAACCTTTGGGAACAATCTTCCCAAATTCATACGACAGGCACCCACTTCTACAACATTCAAATCTTTACTAAAAACGCACCTCTTTGGCCTCAATTAATTACCTTCAACTATTCTTACTTACGTTATTTGTTTTGACCATGTTAGCTATCTTTTTATTATGTTTAATGTTAAGTTAGTCATTTTAGTAGTTATAAGATTTGTATTTTTCTCGGTGTTGATTCCTTTTATGTGATTATATTTCTCGTCATTCATGCTTGTACAGCGCATAGAGAAACATTTGTTTATTATGTGCTTTATAAATATTATATTATTATTATTATTACTATGTTAAGATTGAAGGTTTATTTTTAATTTGTGTTACATACAATAGATACACTCTACATGTACAAAACATGGTATCTGTTATCATGTGTTTTTGTTATGACTGGCTAACTGAATTTCCTTCCTTTGTTGCGATAGATCAACAAGGATACTCGTTTCATGATCATGATGGACGGCGTTCATCCCGATATGGATACCTGCATCCTGATAGACTACAAAGGTAAACAACCTTCCTTCCTGTCTTCCTCTTTGTCTTCTTCTTCTTTTTTGCATTGAAGTCTTCCTTCAATGCCTTGTTTTTGTTCGTGTTCTTAATTCTTATTCTTCATTATCTTATTTTTCTAAATATATACATGGCCATGGTTAGGCCGTGCGATCGCCTGTTAACCCTATTTAGCCCGGGCTATTTTGAAACTGCATAGCCCGGGGGGGGGGGGCTTCTCAGGCCCCCCCCCCCTATGATCTCGGCCGTGAAACGACCGATCGCCGCGAAAATTTGCATACATGTCAAGTGAAGTGTATAGATTACTATGGTAATTTCAATTTTTTGAAAAATTCACTCATTTGCATATTTATGGTAATTTATGCAAATAAGGTCATCAAATTCACATTTTTGCCCATAAATCAGACATTATTCATATTTAAGCATTCTTTCTCACTACATATATTTGTTAGACCATTTGGAATAATAATACAACACAAAAACTTGAAAAACCAGGGTTATTCTTTATGTTATCTATTGTTTTGATAATTTCTTATGTATTTCTTTGTTTTTTTAACTCATGTATTTTTATTGTTTTTGTTGTTTTATTTAATTTCCAACTATAATTCAACTATTTTGACCCCAAAATAAACACCTTAACTATAAACAAGACCAAATAACCAATGTTTTATCTCTTTATTTGAAAAAATGAGATTTCCATATGTTTTGTACACAAATCACAAAAATGAGCGATTTTCGGGCTGACATGCAAAGACAAAAGGTCATGTGACTTTGTAATGGTAGGTCCGATTTTCGAAAAATTTCTTTCAAAAGATGCGCAAGACTCGAAAGAAAAAAGTCACAAAATTTCAGTGCAAGATTTTCTTGCGTTAAAAAATTATCGCGAAAAATGTCGAGGGGGGGGCTTCTCAAGCCCCCCCCCCCCCCGGGCTAAATAGGGTTAAGGGTACAGGTTCCTTCTTTTTTGCATTGAAGTCTTCCGTCAATAGCTTGTTATGTGTTCTTAATTCTTATTCTTCTTAATCTTATTTTTCAAAATATATACATGGCCATGGTAATGCCGTGCGATCGCCTGCTAAGGATACAGGTTCCTTCTTTTTTGCATTGAAGTCTTCCGTCAATGGCTTGTTTTTGTTTGTTTACCTAATTCTTATTCTTCATAATATTATTTTTCTAAATATATACATGGCCATGGTAAGGCCGTGCGATTGCTTGTTAAGGGTACAGGTTTCTTATTTTCCATTGTGGGCAGGTATGATTTCGTAATGTAACCAAATGTAATGCATGTGTCTTTGAGAAGTGCCTTGATGCGAATTTATTTTATTCAACTGTTACAAGTAATTGCATCTGAGTATTTCTACACTGTGTATATCAAACCCACAGGCCATCTCATCCTGAACACAGTGGACTGTACCAATCCTAACGGGGGTCGCTTACCCATTGATGTTGACATCATGCTAAGTGACTTTGCCGGGGGTGCGTCGGGCTTCCCGATGAACTTCTTTGGTGGGAAGTACACAGGTAAGTGAAGGGTAGCTCACCAGGGGCGTGTTTCACAAAAATCCTAAGTCGAACTTAACTCTAAGTATAGATTATAGAGAGCCATCTGTAGCCTTGATTCAAAAGTGAAAATTCAATATTTTAATTTTTTTATCAATTCCACATCTAGAACATGAAATCTCCTTGATAATAGAAAATGTGAATGATTTTAATCAAAATGTTGTGCTTTTAAAAAAAACTTTTACAAAATATTTTCATATATATGCTAATAGCTTTCCATAATTATTAAGTCCAACTTAGGAACTTTTTGAAACACCCCCCATGCTTTTTTTTACTCCAATCCGTTTACACAGAGTTAGCATCCTTGTGGCTCCAAACAGAAAATGCAGTTTGGGTTAGCGTTGAAATGGGATTTTAGGTTAAGTTTAGGTTTAGGATTATGGTAGGTGTACGTAAGAAGTGTTTGGTCGTAAGTTCAAGTTGAAAATTCATGAGTGCACAAAGTTGATCGTGGAGCAATGATTAGTAGAGCATCTATGAGTGATGTTTGGCTTGAAGGGGACCAATCACCAAAAGGAAGAAAAATAATGTATGTATGTTACATCAGGAGGTGTGAGATCACATCCCCAAAATAAGATCATAGTTTAATGAAGGTCAAGATGGTTGTTTCTGTATTGCTGTTTGTTGTTTGTTGTAGTTGTTATTGTTGCTTTTTGTTTTGTTTTTTCCTCAAATGAATGTACTTGGCTCATTTCATTTCAGGTGTACATGATCTGGATATTCATATACAGTAAGAGTTACTAGCAAGAGAACAATCGACCAGTATTGATATTTGAATTTATTTGATTGCATACATGTACATTATTGCATATTTGATAACATACATGTATTTGATTGCATATTTCCAGTTCTTCATTATTAGGATTATTCTGATCACAGTTGAGTGGAAGGAGCAGTTTTTCAAGACAGAACATAGCAAGCCACTGTACTACAAGACCCAGGTTGTCAGCATGTTTACCCACCCATATTGATATTTGAATTGAATTGATTGCATACTTGATTGCATATTTGATTGCATACATGTATTTGATTGCATATTACCTTATCTCTATCATTGGATTATTCTGATCACAGAGGAGTGGAAGGGACAGTTTATCAAGCGAGAACGTAACAAGCTACTGTACTACAAGACCCAGGTTGTCAGGGATGTTAACCCAACCATTATGATATTTGAAGATATTTTGATTGCATATATGACTGCATATTTGATTGCATATTTCCTTATCTCTATCATTGGATTATTCTGATCACAGAGGAGTGGAAGGGACAGTTTATCAAGCGAGAACGTAACAAGCTACTGTACTACAAGACCCAGGTTGTCAGGGATGTTAACCCGACTGTCTTCTGCCCCTTCGCTGGCTACTTTGTTGAAGCACATCCATCAGACGGGTAAAAAATTAAGAAGCTATTTAGAGAATTTTTATGCCTCCGTTACGAAGTAGCCGGGGGTCATGAGGTCAAAGGTCACAGTGCTCATTATGTATGCAAAAATAGCTTGTGATCGCGTTATCTCAAGAACGATTGATGGATTCCTGCCAAACTTACATCATGTATGTATCTTGCAGAGCTAATGAATTGGATTAGATTTGGGGGTCACAAGGTCAAATGTCACAGTGCTCATTATGTGTGCAAAAATAGCTTGTGATCGTGTTATCTCAAGAACCAATTGATGGATTCCTGCCAAACTTAGGTCAAGCATGTATCTTGCAGAGCCAATAAATTGGTTAGATTTTGGGTCATGAGGTCAAAGTTCAAAGGTCACAGGGCTCATTCACATCATTAGAACCGATGGACACATTACCATCAAACACAGGACATGTATGTACCTTGTCGAGCCAATGAATTGATTAGATTTTGGGGTCATGAGATCAAAGGTCATGGGGCTCATTATATATGCAAAAATAGCTTGTAATGATGATATTCTGAGAACCTGTTAATAGATTACAATTAAACTTGAATTTGACAAATTGCTTCTCTTTTGGTTTTTAAAATCGCTCTAGGGCGGAGGCTTTTATTGTTTTTCTTCTTCTGTTTTTGAAGGGAAGTAGGTGGGTACCTGGTACGAATTATTTCTTGAATGCACCGAGTGCTATGGTTGTTGTAGCTAAAACTGGATTAGTAATATCCAAAGAGACATTATATCATCATGTATGTACTTTACAAGAACATACAGCCATTATTATTGTCTCATGACTATATAGATACATCCGAGAGACGAACACCAAGAACGATGCGGCCTCTCTCAATGCTCTGATCAACAAGTATTCCCCGGAGATCAAGACTTGGACCCCGAGACCTGGAGCCACGCTCGATTTACAGAAAGCTATCCAGGGAGACAGGTAAACAACCTATTTTTTTAACTTGGTGTATGCACAGATGAGGGGCTTGTTTTTGTTGGACTTTCCGTCCGTGGTTGTGCTGGAGGTAATATGTTTTGGGGTTGTCCGTCCGTCTGTCCCGCTACTCGTTACCGTCATAGCCTGTGAGAAATGTGAAAACCAACTAATGGATATTAAACAATTAAACAAACTTGGAGGAGTATGTATGAGCATGCAAGGATAAACTGAGTAGATTTAAGGTGAAGGAGGTCAAAGGTCAAAGATCACAGGGTCCTAAAAGTGTTTTAAGATGCCAGGAAATACATTGTTACTGCAATAATTTGAAAAGCATTACTCTAAAGCAATTAAAAGCAAACCTGGAAGAAGTATGCATGATTATGCAAGGATGAATTGATTATATTTTGGGTAGAAGAGGTCAAAGGTCACAGGGTCGTTAACAAAAACTGGGCTCAAGTATGTTAGAATATTAAAAGATTAAGTTCAAACAGTTTAGGTTAGTGGGGTCAGATGTTAAAGGTCACATAATAATTTACCAATGAACAGACTTGTTGGCATAGTCATATTCAGAGTTGCCAACCAGTATGATTTCATCGTATTTTGTACAATTTTTAGAAATAAAGTTTGACAGTACGAATTTTCCTCAATAAAATATGATTTTCAAAAAAAAAAAAAAAATGCTAAAAATTGGAATGTGCTTGTGGATTTTTGTGTGTGTGCCATTCCCCCATGTACAGTATCCTACAAGCATCTCTTACGGATGTTTAGTGGTTCACCGAACACACCAGTCATGATGAAATCATGCATATTCAACCAATGGTCTATAAAACATACACTTACATGCAGCTTATTGGTTCATTGAACTATCATTCATGACAAACTCTTGCATATTCAACAAACAAAAAAACAAAACAAAAATTTTTTTTTTTTATTTATATGTCAACAAAATGTTTGTAAAACGGACTCAAGCACAATTCTTCGAAATGTCGACGAACACAGTCTAACAAAAGGAAAATACTAACCAATCAAAAATAGAATTTTTATTTTGAAAATAGGATATTTTGGGGAAAAGAATAGAATGTTTGTTCAGTTGAGGTTGGGAGCTCTGCACATTCGAGACGGAATTCTTATTCATCCGGTTTTTGCAGATATTTTGTGTTTATTTTTGACTGTCAAGAGACCTACAGGTGTAATCAATTTTTTTAAATAAATTTTGTTGAAAAAATCAAAGTGGGAAATATGAGCCTGAAACATGTCTAATCTGTAGGTGTAATTGATTTTTGTAAATAAAGTTTGTTGAAGAAAAAAAAATCGAAGTGGAAAATATGAGCCTCAAACATGTCTAATGCATCTTTTTAAAAATATTATTGATCAATATAAGAAAATTGACATGTGTCTCGGACATGTTTTGATACCCATGCAAATATATATCGCCTCTGAAACCTTTTTTGTGATCTGCTCAAATGTGATACTGTAGTCTCTGTTATCAGACCTGTTCTTACGTTGCAATGCATTATCATCATTTGAACTACCCACTATTCTATTTCGATCTTATTTAAACTCCTTTGTTGATTTATAATGGACATGTGGAATGCAAGAACAGTATGGAGCATACTTAAAAAGCAAAAGCTGAGATATTTTTAGATGATGAAAAAAGATGATGAAGTCAGACATTGACTTGAAGGGAGGCGAGTTGGCTCAGTCGGTAAAGCGTCCGTCTGTCGAACCAAAGATCCCGGGTTCGCGAAACTCCCACCCAGGCGGATGACTAAAGCCTGCGTTGTGTGCTAACGTGCCCCCTTCCCTTGTTCATAGACGCAGGTTATGTCAAGTGGAAAACACTCCGTCCCTCGGATAGGATGTTAAATGGAGGCCCCGTGTAGAGAAGAATCACTACCTTTGCACGTTAAGAACCCACTGCACTATTCGTATAAGAGTAGGGGGAAACCCCGGTGTTAGTGGTCCACCTGCACACACCCCCCCCCCCCCCCCCCCCCTCAGTATAGTATGATAATACTCTGTAAAGAGGTCTATACTCAAAAGGAAGAAGAAGGAAACGCATGATTGTGAAGAAAAATGCAGGTGGCTTTTGATGTGTAAGTGGCATCATGAACATACGTTCAAGCTTGCGTATTGACTTTAGATCTTTTCAATTGCCAAATACATGTACATTACTCAAATCACTTATTTGCAGTCTAGCTATTGTTCACAAATATGCTGATGTTATTTATGGTCTTTTGTGAGTACACATCTGGAAGCCCATTTGCAAATTTAAAGAAAGACTTGAGTTCTGGTTAAAATGAAACATCATCTTTGAAAGAATCATTCCAACAAAATATCGTAGTACAAATGTCATCTGAAAAGGATTGCTCTTCAAGTAATATAATTGTATTCGTTGACTTCACATGTTTTTATAAAAGTGGTGAATAAAGTCAATTCAAGTCAGGTCAAATGTTCTCTTATTTTGCTAGGTATGATAATGATCATGCACTTTGTTTTATGAAAAAAGAGAGAATAGGTAAAATATTCTCTCCTAAACAAATTTTCCCTTTCTTTATTCTCTCTCTTAAATAATATCTCCCTTACTGTATTTTCTCTCCAAAATGATTTTTTTTTTTCCTGTCTTAAATAATATCTCCCTTTCTCTATTTTTTATCCCCTAAATAATGTTCCCCTTCTTTATTTTCTCTCTTTAACAATGTTTCCTTTCTTTAATTTCTCTCCAAAATATTGTTTTCCATTCTTTATATTCTCTCCTATAATATCTCCCTTTCTCTATTTTCATCTCCTAAATAATTTTTCCCTTTCTTTAATTTTCTCTCCAAAATAATGTTCCCCTCCAATATAATGTTTCCCTTTCTTTATTCTCTCTCTCTTTAATGATATATACCCCTTTTATATTTTCTCTCCAAAATAATTTTTCCCTCTCTTTATTCTCTCTCTTAAAGATGAAGTTGAGTTCTGGCCATGCGATTGCATTGTGAAAGAAACGGTGTGGAACCGACCAGAAAAGGTTGATCATCTAGCATATAAGAATTTGTGTTTATTGCAAGGTTCTGGAATCATCAAAATGATAAGAACTGTGGCCAATTCTTGATAAAGTTATAAACACTTGCACAGAAAGATGTATATGGGACTACACGAACACGTGGCGTAAAAAGCCGGCCCCCCCCCCCCCCCCCCGATTTTTACGATGTTACATGCATATTTAGAATATGAAGGCATTTGAAGAGCCATGCTTTTCAGGGAACATGTCTTAACTGATGTTCTTCCACACTTGCATAATAAGAATGAGTAATTCTCACAAATTATTTTTCACCTCTTCCCAGAACTCAACCTTCTCTTTAAATAATATCTCCCTTTCTCTATTTTCTCTCCTAAATGATGTTTCCTTTCTTTATTCTCTCTCTTTAAAAATAGTTCCCTTTCTCTATTTTTCCTCTCATTAATCTCTTTCTTGAATAGTATCTCCCTCTCTATTTTCTCTCCAAAATATTTTTCCCTCTCTTTATTCTCTCTCATAAATAATATCTCCTTTTCTTTTTTTGGTCTCCTAAATGATGTTTCCCTTTCTTTATTCTTTCTCTCAAATAATAGTTCCCTTTCTTTATTTTCTTTATGAAGCATAAAACGCAGGTGGCATTTAATGTGTAAGTGGCATCATGATCATGCGTTCAAGCGTGGATATCAACCTTTTATCTTTTCAATTGCCAAATACATTACTCAAACCACTTATTTGCAGTCTAACTATTGTTCACAAATGTGCTTATGTCAAATATGGTCTATTGTGTACACATCTGGAAGCCCATTTGCAAATTTAAAGAAAGACTTGAGTTCTGGTTAAAATAAAAAATCATCTGTGAGGCTTGTCGTTCTTTTAAAGGGATCCGGTAACTTTGTTTCAGATTTTTCTGAAACAAAATCTTGGATTTAGCTCTTGCTGCAATGATAATTATAAACCTTTAGGTCAGTCAGGAACCCCATGACTTTTACAAGCTGATCGCCTGTCTGATTTAATATCAAGATATTTATGATTGGAAATCAAAATTCAATTTTTTTTTTTCCTTTCTCCTAAAGGGTTTTATAACACTACTGTCTATTGAGGAACATGAGTATGGTAAAACCGGTCACTCAGAGTTTTTTTACTTTTCTGAGGCACTTTATGAAGCACAATTTTTGTAGGGCTTCAATATTACACCGTATCACAGACACTGATAATACGTAGGGTCATGCATCTCAGATTTAAAATTGTTAAATGATGCCTTTAAGTTAAATGTCCTCTTATTTTGCTGGGTATGATAACGGTCATGCACTTTGTTTCATAAAAAAAAGAGAGAACAGGTAAGATATACATGCTTTGAGTTGAATTTGGAAAGGCTGATTATTTGGTTATGGTCAGATGTTTCTGTCATTAAAATACATGTACCAGTACATGTACTAAAATCCTGCTCAAAATCAGATATAGTATAACAGAAAATACTGCACACAGATATGTATGTCAGGTATGTACATGTATGTACTGTATGTGTGTACTACAGACACATGTAGAATTTCAAATTTGGTCCAAATTTTGAACTCATTTCTAGATTTGGTGGAAATGGATGAAGGCATGTATAGTGCAACCTTTTATTGTGACATTATGAATCCTAGACAACATCTCTGTTTGAAAATATGATAGAAGGATAACAATTACAAACAATAACATAAGGAAAGACAGTAAGAGAAATTGATACAGAATAGATGATGGAAAGATAGATGAGAAGATGAAAGATGGAAAGCCAAAGAAAAACATAAGAAAAACAGAGAGAGAACATGATAAAAGGAAAACAAAGAATAACACGAAGAAAGATAGAAAAAAATGACAGAATATTAAAGCGAAGAATAACATAAGAAGTGAAAAAAGGAGAAATTGAATAAGCACAGGGCCATTAGGTCATCAGGTAGAGAACGGGCATCGACTACAAACGAAAAGGGTTATACACTGTAAAGTAGTGAACAAGACAGGTTGACTGCAGCCAATTTGCATCGTTAGAGGACGGGAGCGCCGTCCTCGACCACACAAACGAAAAGGCCCCACTGCTAGCATGTGGAGTATTGGTCAGAGCATTCTCATATTAAAGGCTCTGCTGGTCTGTGCAAGAAAGAGAAACTTCCGTGTAGGCCGTTATCTATTCCACCACATACATTACAAAGATCTTTGTATGAGTCATCTTTTAAAGGGGCTGGTCAGCATTTTTTAAAGACCTCTTTCCTTTCTTTATTTTTTCTCCAAAATGATTGTTCCCTTCCTTTATTCTCTCTCTTCAATAGTGTCTCCCTTTGTCTATTTTCTCATCAAAATAATGTTCCCTTTCTTTATTCTCTCTCCTAAATATTGTTTTCCATTTCTTTATTTTCTCTCCAAAATGATTGTTCCCTTTCTTTATTCTCTCTCTTTATTCTCTCTCTTAAACAATGTTTCCCTTTTTTTTATTTTCTCTCCAAAATAATTTTTTTCTGATTTTTTTTTTATATTCTCTCTTTTAATGATATCTCCCTTTTTCTATTTTCTCTCCTAAATGATGTTTCTCTTTCTTTATTCTCTCTCTTAAATGATATCTCTCTTTCTATTTTCTCTCCAAAATATCTTTTCCCTCTCTTTATTCTCTCTCATTTATAATATCTCCCTTTCTCTATTTTCTCTCCTAAATGATGTTTTGCTTTCTTTATTTTCTCTCTCCCTTAAGTAATAGTTCCCTTTCTTTATTTTCTTTATGAAGCAAAAAAGGCTGGTAGCTTTTGATGTGTAAGTAGCATAATTATCATGCTTTCAAGCTTGGATATCAACTTTTTATCTTTTCAATTGCCAAATACATTACTCAAAGCACTTATTTGCAGTCTAGCTATTCTTCACAAATGTGCTTATGTCAATTATGGTCTATTGTGTACACATCTGGAAGCCCATTTGCAAATTTAAAGAAAAATTGAGTTCTGGTTAAAGTCTATCGGGAAAAATGAGTATGGTAAAACCAGTCACTCAGAGAGTTTTTACTTTTTTGAGGCACTTCTTGATCATTTTGAAGCACAATTTTTGTAGGGCTTCAATATTAAACCATATCACAGACACTAATAAAACATAGGGTCATGCATCTCAGGTTTAACATTGATAAACAATGCCTTTAGGTCAAATGTCCTCTTATTATGCTGGGTATGATAATTGTCATGCAATTATTTATTTTTTTAAAGAGAGAAAAGGTAACAAAGATATACATGCTTTGAGTTGAATTTGGAAAGGCCGATTATTTGGTTATGGTCGGATGTTTCTGTCATAAAAATACATGTACCAAAATCCTGCTCAAAATCAAATACAGTTCAACAGAAAATACTGCACACAGATAATGATATGTGTGGATGTCTGTATGTACAGACACATATGTAGAATTCAAATTTGGTCCAAATTTTGAACTCATTTCTAGATTTGGTGGAAATGGATGAAGGCATGTATAGTGCAACCTTTTATTGTGATATTATGAATCCTAGAAAACATCTCTGTATGGAAAAATGTTGGCCTTGCCGTGAAGCAAGATGGCTCAACGAAAGTATGAATATATATATATATATATATATATATATATATATATATATATATATATATATATATACACACAATGTCCTGTTCATGTATACGATGTACCTCTGTACTAGACCTTCTTTATTAATAGGGCCTTTTCGTTTGTCTCGTTCACATAGACGACGTCAAAGATGAGGCATCATTTCAGCGATTTGCGCATGCGTCGAGTCGTCTCACGTTGTCAAGCGAAATTTGAGAACGCATTCATCCACGATTTGAGGTTCGTCAGAAAACGAGTACCCGTCATCAAATCAAAGAATAACATAAGAGAATGTGATAGAACGAAGAAACAAAGAATAACATAAGAAAAGATAGAAAGAGAAAGTGATAGAATCATAAAAGCAAAGAATGACATAAGAGAAGATGATAGAAGGAAGAAACTAATTATAACATAAGGAAAGACAGAAAGAGAAAGTGATAAAATGATAAAAACAAAGAATATCATAAGAGAAGATGATAGAAGGAAGAAACTAATAATAACATTAAAGGAAAGACAAAAGAGAAAGTGATAGAATGATAAAAACAAAGAATAACATAAGGAAAGATAGAAAGAGAAAGTGATAGAATGATAGAAGCAAAAAATAACATAAGAGAAGATGATAGAAGGAAGAAACTAATTATAACATAAGGAAAGACAAAAGAGAAAGTGATAAAATGATAAAAACAAAGAATATCATAAGAGAAGATGATAGAAGGAAGAAACAAAGAATAACATAAGGAAAGACAGAAAGAGAAAGTGATAAAATGATAAAAACAAAGAATAACATAAGGAAAGACAGAAAGAGAAAGTGATAGAATGACAAAAACAAAGAATATCATAAGAGAAGATGATAGAAGGAAGAAACAAAGAATAACATAAGGAAAGACAGAAAGAGAAAGTGATAGAATGATAAAAACAAAGAATAACATAAGGAAAGACAGAAAGAGAAAGTGATAGAATGATAAAAACAAAGAATAACATAAGAGAAGATGATAGAAGGAAGAAACTAATAATAACATAAGGAAAGACAGAAAGAGAAGTGATAGAATGATAGAAGCAAAAATAACATAAGAGAAGATGATAGAAGGAAGAAACTAATTATAACATAAGGAAAGACCAAAGAGAAAGTGATAGAATGATAAAAACAAAGAATATCATAAGAGAATGTGATAGAAGGAAACAAGAATAATATAAGAGAATGTGATAGAAGGAAGAAACAAAGAATAGCCTTAGGACAGACTGAAAGAGAAAGTGATAGAATGATAAAAACAAAGAATAACATAAGAGAGGGTGATAGAAAGAAGAAACAAAGAATAACATAAGGAAAGACAGATTGAGAAAATGATAAAGAATGGATAATGGAAAGAAAGAAGAGAAGATGAAAGATGGAAAAACTGAGAAAAACATAAGAAAAACAGAGAGAGAAAATGATAGAAAGATAAAAACAAAGAATTACATGAAAAAAAGGTGATAGAAAGAAGAAACAAAGAATAATTTGAGGAAAGATGGAAAGAAAAAAAAGGATAGAATGATAACAATTACAAACAATAACATGAGGAAAGACAGAAAGAGAAATTGATAAAGAATAGATAATGGGAAAGATAGGAGAGAAGATGAAAGATGGAAAAACAGAGAGGGAAAATGATAGAAAGAAAACAAAGAATGACACAACAAAAGATTAAAAAAATCACAGAATAATAAGCGAAGAATAACATAAGAAGTGAAAAAAGGAGAAATTGAATGAGCACGCGCGTGGGGACCATTAGGTCTTCATGTAGAGAACGGGCATCGACTACAAACAAAAATGATTGTAAAGTAGTGAACTGGACGGGTTGACTGCATTAGAGGACGGGAACGCCGAGTATTAGTGTGAGTGCTTTCCCATTAAAGTCTCTGCTGGGACTGTGCAAGAAAAAAAATAAAAACTTCCGTGTAGATTATTATCTATTCCACCACATAAATTACAAAGATGTGTGTGACTCATCTTGTAAAGGGGCCAGTCAGCAATCTTTAAAGACCTCTTTCCTTCCTTTATTTTTTCTCCAAAATGATTGTTCCCTTTCTGTATTCTCTCTCTTAAATGATATCACCCTTTCTTTATTCTCTCTCTTCAATAATGTCTCCCTTTGTCTATTTTCTCACCAAAAAAAATGTTCCCTTTCTTTATTCTCTCTCCTAAATATTGTTTTCCATTTCTTTATTTTTTCTCCAAAATTATTGTTCTCTCTCTTTATCTTTTCTCATAATTGCTTAAATAATACTTCCCTTTCTTAATTTTCTCTCCCAAATAATGATTCCCTTTCTTTATTCTCTTTCTTAAATATTATTTTCCATTTCTTTATTTTCTCTCCAAAATGAGATTTCCCTTTCTTTATTATCTCTCTTAAATAATAATTCCCTTTCTTTATTTCCTCTCCCAAAAATGTTTCCCTCTTTATTCTCTCTCTTAAATTATATTTCCCTTTCTTTTTTTCTCTCCCCTAGTATTTTACCTTTCTTTGTTTTCTCTCTAAAATAATAGGGTATTGTCAGATGTTTTCTGTCATCAAAATCCATTTACTAAAATCCTGCTAAAAATCATATATTGTACAACAAAAAAAGTACTTCACATACAGGACTACAAACACACACGCATTCAAATTTGGTCCAAATTTTGAATAAATTTTTAGATGAAGGCATGTATAGTCAACCTTTAAATGACATTAGGGACTTTTAGATTTGCGTAGACTGATACGTGTGACGTCCATTCAAGGCATGCATTAAAAGGACGTCGACCGTAGCAATCCATATTGTCTTTGTGCAAATCTAAAAGCCCCAATTATGAATCCTAGACAAAACCTCTGTTGGAAAAGGTTAGCTTTGCCATGAGGTAAGACGGCTCAATGAACGAACCTATCAATCATAATAAATACATGCATATACACAATGTCATGCATACAATGTACATCTCTACCAGACCTCCTTTGGTAGAGCGTTATCGCATTCCGATCTCCCCTAGGGCTGTGCAAGGAAAGAAAATTCTTCAAAGACTGATTATTAATTCCACCACATACATTACAAAGACGTGTGTGTGACTCACCTCTTCAAGGGACTGGTCAGCAACTTCCCGTACATGTATGGTTGAATGAGACGTGTCCTCGTCCATCTGTCCACAGGCTACCCTTTCTTTATTTTCTCTCCCAAATGATGTTTCCCTTTCTTTATTTTCTCTTCCATATACTGTCTCCCTTTCTTATTTTCTCTCTGGAATAAAGTTTTTTTCTTCCCTTTATTTTCTCTTCAAAAGAAAGTTTCCCTTTTTCTACTTTGTCGTCCAAATAATGTTTCCCTTTCTTTCTTTTCCCCCTTTTCTTTATTTTTTCTCCCAAATAATGTAGAAGATTGGTCTTTATTATGTCGGTTTGAAATATGCTCTAGCAAATCACAATGTGCATTTCTTTGTTAAAATCTACATTATCTATGATCAGAGTTACAGTGTATATTCAGAGCCAGCTAAGAACATTTGTGTGTTTATTATCATATATGTCACATAAAATGCCTCTCAATTAGCTACGAAACTGCAATATATTGATTTATTCAGTTAAACCTGTCTATAGCGACCACCCAAGGGAAACACAGAGAGTGGCCTTTGTAGACAGGCTCCTTTAAATTAGTACATGATTCAATGAGAAACTATTTGCAAGGGAATCAACAAATGTGGCCTTTGTAGACAGGTGGTCACTAAAGCAGGTTTGACTGTAGTTATCCATTCACATTTATTTTGCTCCTTTTTTTCATGATGCAGTAATTACATACAAGAGTCGCCACCAGGCACAAAAGTCTTCAAGGATAGGTGAGTACATTTTACTTCATATTTGTAGTCGAGGCGTCGTGGTTCTCGTGGATACATTCAAGTCCCGCCACGGCATTAATGTCCTTTGGCATGACATCAATCTAAATTTGCCACTCTTTACCCAGGTGAAGTAAATGGGTACCCGGTAGAAATAAATTCCTCAACTGCCTTACCTCCTTGTCTTGGCAGCTCAGCTACAGCCCTGGTAATAATAAGCATAGTAAAGTATATTAATTTCCCTCAACATTTGGGAGATGTATTAATCAGCAAACATGGAACAAAATCATTATATTTTGGCATAATCAATGTGATATTTATATAATATTGAATGGCCTTGAGAGGAATATAAGGGTATATCCTACGAGCTGATCAGCATATTTCACGAGTCGTCACGACTGAAACCCAGAACCATGATTTCCAACGTATGTTTTTGTATTAAAGGCATTGTTTAACAATAATTTAAAGCTCACTTTTGTAAGGCTAAAAATATATGTGATCTTCCAATTTTACTGGTTGGCGATATTAAAGTCCTCAATGCAAATAGTATAAAAAATATATTTCCCAAGTTCTAAATATTCCAAGCATACTTGTGTAATGCTAAAAATGTATCTTTTGTTTTGTCTTTAAAAGCTGGGACTTTGAGAAGTACCTCAACGGGGTGAACGAGTCTATTGAGCATGAGATCTTCGCGTATCCTGAGTGGATCAAGGTCTACTACAAGTGGGCTAAATTCCACAGCTATAACTTGGTCGTGAGGGTGAGTTCTACTATGATTCTTGATATGTTCGGCTAAACTTTGACTTAGTTCATTCATGATGATGATCACTTTGTTCATTCATACATGTTTCATGATGATTTATTACATAGATACATTTAGATAGATAGATAATCAAATTTATTCCATTCATCATAAAAAACATTTAGATACAAAAACATACAAAACCACAAGATATATATATATAGTAAAAATAAGCAAACATTACATAAGATAATAGTACAATATAAGGTGATCTGGACAAAAGCATAGAGAAAAAAAAAGAATGTGAGTATTTATGTGAATTAGGAGGCAGCTAGAAAGGAAATGCCTTATTGGTGCTGCCACCTACAAAAAACTGAACTTTGAAATTAGGATAAGAAGAGAGTATGACAAGATCAGATTGAAGATTTACAGAATAAGTACATTGTACAAGCATATATATATATACCCAAAAGATAAACAACAACAACAACAAATTGTTTTTGTTTCTTACATTGACAACAACGGTGGTGTTTGTGACAATGGTGATTGAGATATCAAAGTGAGAATACTAACAAAAAGCCGCCTTATATTCAGCCACATATTTTTTTTCCATCCCTATTCCCCATTCATTTACACTGTCGGAAATGCTTTTATTTTGCCCAGTTTGATTACGTCTTGTGCGGACGAGCTGAACATGTTTGAGCCCTTTTTCAGACTCATACAAGCAATGTTGATTGCTTTTAAACTAGGCGCGTCTTCATCATCTCGAGATTGCCAAATAGCCCGCTATTTCTGATTTGGGAAATAATCCCGAAGTAACAAATCGCGTCTTCACTATCTCAAGATTCGACCTCGAAACTTGAAACTCGACCTTGAGAAATTAGCTCGAGATATTTTGCTCAGCGTTAGCGCATATTGCAAATCTTCGGTCTAGTGAAGACGCACAGGACAAATAGCTGGATATTTTGCCAAATAGTGGGATATTTTGCAAACTATCCCAAGATATCTTGGGATGACAAACCTGACCAAATATCCTTCTAATTGCTACTTCGGTCTGATGAAGATGCTAATTAGCTGGATAGTTTGCGATCGGGATAGTTCAAAAAGCTGGATATTTGGCAATCTCGAGATAGTGAAGACAGGCCTACTGAGCACTCTCAATTGCTTGTTTAATAAGCAGATGAGTGCTCACATGCACATGTTTACATTGTACTTATGTGTGTGTGAGCCGACAGAGGGTTTCCAGTTATTCAGGAAAATAGTGATGATGATAGTGAAGATGATGAGGGTAATAGCATACCTGCCAACCCTTCCAAATAAATCAGAATATTCTGAGTTTTTAAATATTTTTTTAATTGATTTTTTTTAATTGTTTTTTTTTGTGGATGCTCTAAAGCCAAACTAAGCTTATTTTATCATGTGCTGCGATTTGAGAGTTCACGTACATGTATTACGTGCCTTGAATGGCTGCATGATCAAGCAGCGAATTTGTATTCGCTTTTTGGTACAGATTTACAGCGTATTGCCAGTCACACTGCCGCTGCAAGTGCGATTCTTATTTTTGAAGGCATACCTTGCTAAAAATTCCTCATTCTTAATTTCAAATGTTGACACGTATGTGATAGTGATGATGATGATGGTGATGATGATGATGATGATGATGATCTTAAATCCCTTTTCTTTTCTTTTTTCTGTCATCTCTCTCTAACACTTTTTCTCTATGTCTCCCTGTCTCTCTCTCTCTCTCTCTCTCTCTCTCTCTCGCTCTGTCCTCTCTCTCTCTCTCTCTCTCTCTCTCTCTCTCTCTTTCTATCTATTCCATTTGTAGATGATAGAGACGGATGATGACTTCAAGGATATAGACGGAGGCTATAACTTCTTGATTGATTTCAGTGGTCTAGAAGCCACGTTCCCTACTGAGAGACCAAGCAGAGAGCATAATTACCTTGAGGTAATTGAATTTGAAACAGAAATAAAACCTAATTGGCAGCCTGAGGGCTAAATTACATTACTTTAATAGTTAGGTATAGAGAACCCGAAGCTGTGACACTATACAACTCTATTTCTAGAATTTCTCAATTTTTAGTTTTCATTTTCAGAAAGAGTATCAAAAATAATTTCCAAAATTTTGAAAGCCAATTGAATATGTTAAGTATTGGCTGAGATACGACCATCTGAATAATTTAATTTTTTTATTTGGGAATTGTTGGTTGAGAGTCCGTTATTTGAATGATGTATATGGTAATGATTATTTTCTTGAGAGAGGCGTTATTTCTATGTTGCTTGTCTCCACCCAGGTGTTCAATAGGTTCATGATAAGATGCAAAATTCAGTGTTGTTTGTTCAGCAGTTTGAGCGTCGTTTAAACGGGGCCTAGCTGGAATGCTCCCCAGGGGGTGGAGAAAATGCAAACATTTTGTGCGAGTAAGCCTGAAATCCAACGGCCGGGTCACTGATGTTAGTATTATTGCCTTAAAAGATATGGTAGATGTATTAGGTGCTGGGTAAACAAGACATATTGTTATTATTATTACAATATTATGGTTGGATGTGAAGTCTTTTTCTTTCATCGCCTCCTTACCAGATCAAGAATAGAATCGGAGTTCACAGACAGACAGTGTTGAAGGGGCTCTTCTGGGACGACCTGTACATTGGATTCAACAACCAAATCTCAAGGACTCCCGACACATTCCATTACCTGTAAGTATATGCAGTAGAAGAGAAGTGAATGGAGGATAGAGGGACCTGTGGATAGAGGGATGAAAGGAAGGATGCATGTCAGAATAAATATGGATGGATTGATGATGAGATAGATAGGACATGAATAGATAGGTAGATGGGTAGATGGACAGAAGAATAGATGGAGGGATTGATAGAGGATGGCTGGGTAAAAAAAAGATTGAAGGAAGGATGGATGGGTGGACAGATAGATGAATATGTGGATGGATGGATGGATGGATGGATGGATAGATGGATGAAAGGAAGGAAGGAGGCATGTCAGAACGAATATGGATGGATTGATGATTAGATAGATGGGTTATGAATAGATGGGTAGACGGACAGAAGGATGGATGGAGGGATAGATGGAGGATGGCTGGGAAAAAAAATAAATTGAAGGAAGGATGGATGGGTGGACAGATGGATGAATATGTGGATGGATGGATGGATGGATGGATGGATAGATGGATGAAAGGAAGGAAGGAGGCATGTCAGAATGAATATGGATGGATTGATGATTAGATAGATGGGTTATGAATAGATGGGTAGATGGACAGAAGAATGGATGGATGGAGGGATAGATGGAGGATGGCTGGGCAAAAATAAATTGAAGGAAGGATGGATGGGTGGGTGGACAGATGGATGAATATGTGGATGGATGGATGGATGGATAGATGGATGGAAGTAAGGATGCATGTCAGAAGGAATATGGATGGATTGATGATTAGATAGATAGAAAATGGGTAGATGGACAGAAGAATGGATGGAGGGATAGATAGAGGATGGCTGGGCAAAAATATATATTGAAGGAAGGATGGATGGGTGGACAGATAGATGAATATGTGGATGGATGGATGGATAGATGGAGGGATGGAAGGATGCATGTCAGAATTAATATGGATGGATTGATGATTAGATACATGTAGTTTGGTTATGAATAGATGGGTAGATGGACAGAAGGATGGATGGAGGGATAGATGGAGGATGGCTGGGCAAAAAATAGATTGAAGGAGGGATGGGTGGGTGGATGGATGGATGGATGGATGGATAGATGGATGAAAGGAAGGAAGGAGGCATGTCAGAACGAATATGGATGGATTGATGATTAGATAGATGGGTTATGAATAGATGGGTAGACGGACAGAAGGATGGATGGAGGGATAGATGGAGGATGGCTGGGCAAAAAAATAAATTGAAGGAAGGATGGATGGGTGGACAGATAGATGAATATGTGGATGGATGGTTGGATGGATAGATGGATGGAAGGAAGAATGCATGTCAGAATGAATATGGATGGATTGATGATGAGATAGATAGGAAATGGAAAGATGGACAGAAGAATGGATGGACGGAGGGATAGATAGAGGATGGCTGGGCAAAAAATAGATTGAAGGAAGGATGAATGGGTGGACAGATACATGTAGATGAATATGTGGATGGATGGACAGATAGATGAATATGTGGATGGATGGATGGATAGATAGATGGATGGAAGGAAGGAGGCATGTCAGAATGAATATGGATGGATTGATGATTAGATAGATAGCTTATGATTAGATGGGTAGATGGACAGAAGGATGGATGGATGGAGGGATAGATGGAGGATGGCTGGGCAAAAAAATAGATTGAAGGAGGGATGGATGGGTGGACAGATAGAAGAATATGTTGATGGATGGATGGATGGAAGTAAGGATGCATGTCAGAAGGAATATGGATGGATTGATGATTAGATAGATAGAAACTGGGTAGATGGACAGAAGAATGGATGGATGGACGGAGGGATAGATGGAGGGAGGCTGGGCAGAAAAAAAGATTGAAGGAAGGATGGATGGATGGATATATGGATGGAAGGAAGGATGGATGGGTAATATTAATAATAATCATAGGCATTTCTATAATGCCGTCTATCTAGAAATTCTATTCCGAGGCGCATTGATTATTACCCGGCTTTAGCCTACCTGCCATTACAGCGCTCTAGCATTTCAAGGAATTAATTCCTGCCAGGTAGCCATTTACCTCACCTGGGTCGAGTGTGGCAAATGAATATAAGTGCCTTGCCAAAGGACACTAGTGCCGTATCAGGGATCGAACCACGACCTTTGAATTTCAAGTCAAGTGCTTAAACCACTCGACTAAGACACTTCTACAGATGGGTGGACAGATAGATGAATATATGGATAGATGGATAGATGGATTTAGTTATGGCTGGATGGATGACTTGTTGGAAAGAAAGAAGGAAGGATGTTGATAGATGAAAAGACAGATGGATAGATGAATATGTGGATGGATGGATAGATGGATTTAGTTATGGCTGGATGGATGACTTGTTGGAAAAAAAGAAGGAAGGATGTTGATAGATGAAAAGACGGATGGATAGATGAATATGTGGATGGATGGATAGATAAATATGTGGATGGATGGATAAATGGATTTTGTTATGGCTGGATGGATGACTTGTTGGAAAAAAGAAGGAAGGATGTTGATAAATGAAAAGATGGATGGATAGATGGATTTTGTTACGGATGGATGGATGACTTGTTGGAAAGAAAGGATATGGACGTACTGTCATCGTAGTCGGATCTTAAAGTGACTCTGTAACATTACCACAGATTCTGAAACAAAATTCTGGATTTAGCTCATGCTGCAATCATAATTATAAAGCTTTAGGTCAGTCAAGAATCCCATGACTTTTACAAGCCGATCGCCTGTCTGATTACCAAGATATTTATGATTGTAAATCAAATTTTGTTTTTCTTTTTTTAAACGGTTTTTATAACACTTTAGTCTATTGGGAAAAATGAGTATGGTAAAACCGGTCACTCAAACATTTTTACTTTTTTGAGGCACTTCATAATCATTTTGAAGCTCAATTTTTTTCGGGCTTCAATATTACGCCATATCACAGACACTGATAACACATAGGGCCATACATCTCAGATTTAACGTTGTTAAACGATGCCTTTAAGATGTGCGCAAGGCATAACTCTATGTACGATCAGATGCTCAATATTATTCCCCCGATTTATCTTCCATGTTTAGGTTCTGGAACCACATGCAGATCTTGCTCCCGTTCGAGCCCCCTAATTGGGACGAGTTTCTGGACGAAATGAAGGCGAAGAACAGTCCGAAGAAAGATGTCTGGAAACCGTCTCATGCACAGATAACAAATGGTAAGTTCTGCACCTCATTAAAGTGATTTTGATTACGGTACAACTGTAGCTTTGTGAAATATTTATTTTTATTTTTATTTAATTTCTGACATTGATACAGGGTAGCACATTTTCGACAATAGTAGTGGTCTTCCATGAGGCCCTGTTTAGTAACGTCAAATCGCAATTATAACAATCAGGAATATGAACTCATAACAGTAATAAAACAAAGCACAGAAGAAAATGTTTGCAAAAATTCATTGTACAAATGTATTTCAACAAAATACTGTTGCACATTTGTAATATTATATTACATGGATTGATAGTAATGTTTTCGGGTGAAATATCATCATCAATTTATATGCTTTTATCTTTTCTTGATAGCATCATATAGTTTTGAAAGCTCTTAAACAAAGTAAAAATACACTGTACTTTTTTCCTTCTTTTTGATTTATTTGACTTTTTTCATCTTACTCTCTTCCCTTTCTTTAATCCTTCTTCCCAATTTCATTCTCATTCTCTCTTTATCTCTCTCCCCCATCTCCCTCTCTTCCCCCTCATCATCCTTCTCCCCCCCCCCCCCCTCTCTCATTCTATCTCTCTCTTTTCCTCCCTCCCTCTTTTGCTATCTCTCCCCCAATCTATCCCACCTAACTGTCGATCTTGTATCTCCTCTCTATGCACCCCTGTCTCCCTCCCTCCCTCTCTCCCTCACCCTCTCCCTCATCTTCTCCCTCACTCTTTCCATCCCTCCCTCCCTCTCCCCTCTCTCACTCCCTCCTTCTCCCCTCTCTCCCTCCCTCCCTCTCTCCTTCTCTCACTCCCTCCCTCTCCCACTCTCATTTCCTCCCTCTCCCCCTCTCTCACTCCCTCCCTCTCCCACTCTCTCACTCCCTCCCTCTCCCCCTCTCTCACTCCCTCCCTCTCCCACTCTCTCACTCCCTCCCTCTCCCCCTCTCTCACTCCCTCCCTCTCCCCCTCTCTCACTCCCTCCCTCTCCCACTCTCATTTCCTCCCTCTCCCCCTCTCTCACTCCCTCCCTCTCCCCCTCTCATTTCCTCCCTCTCCCACTCTCACTCCCTCCCTCTCCCCCTCTCTCACTCCCTCCCTCTCCCACTCTCACTCCCTCCCTCTCCCACTCTCTCTCTCCCTCCCTCTCCCACTCTCATTTCCTCCCTCTCCCCCTCTCTCACTCCCTCCCTCTCCCACTCTCTCACTCCCTCCCTCTCCCCCTCTCTCACTCCCTCCCTCTCCCACTCTCATTTCCTCCCTCTCCCCCTCTCTCACTCCCTCCCTCTCCCACTCTCTCACTCCCTCCCCCCCTCTCTCACTCTCTCACTCCCTCCCTCTCCCCCTCTCTCACTCCCTCTTCCACTCTCTCACTCCCTCCCTCTCCCACTCTCATTTCCTCCCTCTCCCCCTCTCTCACTCCCTCTTCCACTCTCTCACTCCCTCCCTCTCCCACTCTCTCACTCCCTCCCTCTCCCCCTCTCTCACTCCCTCCCTCTCCCCCTCTCTCACTCCCTCCCTCTCCCACTCTCATTTCCTCCCTCTCCCCCTCTCTCACTCCCCCCTCTCCCACTCTCATTTCCTCCCTCTCCCCCTCTCTCACTCCCTCCCTCTCCCACTCTCTCCCTCCCTCTCCCACTCTCATTTCCTCCCTCTCCCCCTCTCTCACTCCCTCCCTCTCCCCCTCTCTCACTCCCTCCCTCTCCCCCTCTCATTTCCTCCCTCTCCCACTCTCACTCCCTCCCTCTCCCCCTCTCTCACTCCCTCCCTCTCCCACTCTCACTCCCTCCCTCTCCCACTCTCTCTCTCCCTCCCTCTCCCACTCTCATTTCCTCCCTCTCCCCCTCTCTCACTCCCTCCCTCTCCCACTCTCTCACTCCCTCCCTCTCCCCCTCTCTCACTCCCTCCCTCTCCCACTCTCATTTCCTCCCTCTCCCCCTCTCTCACTCTCCCCTCTCCCACTCTCATTTCCTCCCTCTCCCCCTCTCTCACTCCCTCTTCCACTCTCTCACTCCCTCCCTCTCCCCCTCTCTCACTCCCCCCTCTCCCACTCTCATTTCCTCCCTCTCCCCCTCTCTCACTCCCTCTTCCACTCTCTCACTCCCTCCCTCTCCCACTCTCTCCCTCCCTCTCCCACTCTCATTTCCTCCCTCTCCCCCTCTCTCACTCCCTCCCTCTCCCCCTCTCTCACTCCCTTCCTCTCTCCAGGCAAGCACACTGTATATGCTGGTGGAGACAATGGACTCAAGAATGGAGGTCCCGGCGCCGCCAAGCCCAAGGGAGGTAACAAAGGGGACCTCATGAAATGGCTGGTCCCCATCGGCATAGCAGCCCTAGCTGCCGGCATTATGATCTGGAGAATGAAGTAGAGGAGAGGGAGCAGCGAAATGACACAGCTCTGCTGTTGATCGAATCTGCCCAGTGCATTTGAAACTAATAACAATAATAATAATAAAAATGGTGCTTATAAATCGCCTACCACCGAAATCTCTAAGAGCTATAACAAAAAAAATACATTGATAAACAATCACATATTAAACAAAACAAAAAATTACATATAAACCTGCAAATTACAATACATCTGAAATATACATCAATGTGAACAGAGTAAGTTAATCATCAAAAACTGTGACACGTAGCTTTATATATTATTATTATTAGTCCATCCAGCTTTGCAAGCTTAGGCAGCTGAGATGTAACATAATGAAACATCTATGGAAAGGATACATTGTGTATAAACATGTCCATATAAAGCAGCTTTGGGATATATAGGGTTTATGTATATTTAGAGTAGAGACGGGTTCTCCAGAAAGATATTTATCTCTATGTCTCTCCTTTTTATTCTTTCTCTCTCTGAAAAAAAACAAGTCAGTTTTCTACAAACCCTGAATCTGATTTCATTTTCAATACCAGGGTTTTCCGATGTTATCACAACAATAACTTGCATCATAATTACATCTACATCAATAACGCAGATCAAGAAATTTGTTCTTACTTGATCAAAGTAGCAGTTCACGTAAGTCTCCAATATCTATTCATGTTGCTCAGATTATATATATTTTTTACAGCATTATATAAATTAATTCTTGCAATCATATCATGTAATTGAGATCAATTGTGCTAAATCATGTTTATGCAAATTCCGTTTAATGTTGAGCCAACAAATATTTGTGATAGTCTTCTGAAAAATTTGAACAATGAAGGATACAGTGCATTTGAAATCTGGGGCCCGTTTCACAAAGCCTTTTGTCAATGACAAATGACAAAAATCAGTGACAAATCTACTGATAACCAATCAGAAGCAAGGATTTCAGTAGCTTATAACAAAAACTGTCATTTGTCACTGATGACAAGTTTTGTGAAACGCCCCCCTGATGAGAGCGAGATGGCCAGAAGGGCGTGTTTACTTTTGCAATTAGTTTATTGCCCTTCTGGCTTTGAGCAAATGATTTTTTTGTATAATATATGCAAGATCAAACAATTAAAGTCTACCAATCATCCAAGAAATAAATGATTTGTTAGAATGTATAGAACAAACCTCAATCAAACTTCACCTGGCATCCTGTAGGTGGACGGTAAAGGATTTTGTATGAAAAACAATACAGGATACCATAAAATGGCGTGTACGGTCCGACCTGGGTCCGACCTGGGTCCGACCTGGGTTCTGTGCGTTCCTTCTTCAATGCAAGCACATACCAGAGCTGCCAACTACTCCGTTTTTTCCTTCAAATACGGTAGTACATTTTTTTTGATAATTAAAAAAAAATCTTTTGTTTTTGAGGAATGAACATTTCTGCATTGGAAGTTTGTCGTGCATAGTTGTAAGTTTCGTTTTAATAAATTGCTTTTTTTTGCTTGAAATTCTTTTTTTGGGGTCGTACAAGGTTGGCAGCTCTGACATACCCATTGGGTCAACTAGTCCACTCAACAAGTTGATTTACTGTTCACTAAGCGTATATTTGTACATAAATGTCCATTTGTAGAAGTCAACATTGAAGTTATATTAGTATATGGACATGGAACCTTTATATTAAGAGCAAGCACATACAAGGTGGTCAATTAGTCTGCTGAACAAGTGTTTCAATGAATATTTCTAGAAGAACACATTTATATTAATAGGCTTAAGGATGTATAAGGATGTATAACAAGTTTTGGTGATTGGTAAACTATAAATGTATATGATGAGCGCTAGAAAGGCATTATTTCTATGTTTAAGTGCTGTAACATGTAATCAACAGCATTCTAGCTCTCGGCAGGTGAAAGGTCAATTTAATGTAGCCAGTTACTATAACAACAGATGGATAACTTTGACAATCTCCATTTTTTTGAACAATCATGTGATTATCATATTAATGATAGATTTATGAAGTATTGTATTATCTTTTCAATGCAGATTGAAGCCTGATCATGTGATTATCCTATTAATGATGGATTTATGAATTATTGTATTAATCATTTCAATGCAGATTGAAGCCTGATCATGTGATTATCCTATTAATGATGGATTTATGAATTATTGTATTATCTCTTCAATGCAGATTGAAGCCTGATCATGTGATTATCCTTAGCTATCAATGATGGATTTATGAATTATTGTATTATCTCTTCAATGCAGATTGAAGCCTGATCATGTGATTATCCTATTAATGATGGATTTATGAATTATTGTATTAATCATGTCAATGCAGATTGAAGCCTGATCATGTGATTATCCTATCAATGATGGATTTATGAATTATTGTATTATCTCTTCAATGCAGATTGAAGCCTGATCATGTGATTATCCTATCAATGATGGATTTATGAATTATTGTATTAATCATTTCAATGCAGATTGAAGCCTGATCATGTGATTATATTAATGATAGATTTTATAAATTATTGGTATAATCATGTCAATGCAGATTGAAAAACTTGTCGGTATATTGGTGAATGTATGATTATGTTTCTAAACACATATTAGATAATTGGATTTTGACAATATTTTTAGTAACGATTGATCATGTTTTTGAGCTGTGAATGATTCCTTTTACAAATATACTTGATCAGGTATTGTAATAAGACATTAAATCTGTGCACAGTGTAAAAACAGAAATGTTTGCAACCTGAAACTTTGGTGATTTGTAAACAACAGAGATTGAACAACAAGAAGCTTTCCAAAATCATCACAAAATTGGTTCAGTTGTCATTTGAGATTCAATTACTAGCATCTTGCAGCACGAAACTTTCGTTGATCATAACCATCATTGATATCTGCGAGTGGGTACGCGTGTATTAACTCACCAAGACTACTCAACAACGGTTTATTGTTTACTGAGAACATATTAAAATTGCAGTATCCCTTTGTAGGAGTAATTTTTGAAGCTCATTCATACTTTGAGTACTAGCAAGTCTTCAAATGTGTTATCATTTAGCACCGTATACGGTGGGCGTATCTCATTTACTTCCATCAATATTAGGTGCAAGGAAGAAAGCGAAAAAGGCTTCAAGTCACACGTCTTCATATCCTTCTTATGTATATATACATGTACTTCTACTTCTATTCTGCTACTTTTCAAAGCCTTTTCAGCATCTAGACATGGACATCTTCTTTTTTTTTGTTCCATTACAATGAAGGTGCAAGAACTACCAGGTGCACATGTTATGTAGTGTTCATGAAAGTGCTCTTACATGTACTATGTGATTGTATGTTTGTTCCGCCCGCATTATTTGTACTCTATTATGTACTCAGATATCCGTTTACATCGAGATGTTTAGCCTGCCGTTATATTGTATTCCAAGTAAACATACTGTAAAGTTTGCAATTTTGTTAAGAAGTTGATTTTTTGGCATTGACTCTGAAGTTGATCATTGATGGTGTAGGTTTCTTCTTTTTTTTAAAATGTTAGCCTAGATGTGTGTGTGTGTGTGGGTGTGTATGTGCAATGTGTTTTAGTTTATGTCCTTCTGATAAGGAATTCATTTAAAATAGAAATCAGCAACACGTACCATTCTTCCATCCATTTGATTTTGTGTTTTGTTTTTTTAGTTACCGTAAGCTGCAGGCATTCATTCCATTTTTAACTGCATTTTATTGTTTTCTCTGATGTATAAAGTAAGAGTTGTTATTTATTTTCATTGTGAAAATCAACCAGGAAATCTGTGTTGGATCAAAAATGAAGATAAGAATAATGATATTCATATCTGTATATCGCTTAGTTCTAAATTTCAAAGCACTTTACATAGTACTTTGTGTAATTGTTATGTGCACACACAGACACACGTTCATCGGTAATTCAACTAATTCTTGTGTCAACTAATTCTGGTGTCTGCAAATTGCAATGAAGTGCACATGGATACTGACTTTAATACCATGTGGCTTTTGATAGTCACATGTTCAATTATAATTTACCATAAGGTTCATTGAACGATCTAGGGGAAATGGATGGTATTTGATTCCACTTATATTAACCAGTTGACTTCCGAATTGTTTGATTGCCATAGGCTTAATACTGGAGCCAGCCGGTATCGAGAATCGATGGGTTGATGATGTGAATTGTGAAAGTCTGTATGAAAATCAGAGTGTTGCGATTGTAAGAGGATAGCAAATTGATTTCTTCCTTGGAGAAACATACCAGCTAATGTTACCACAGGTGCGTATGGAACAGATGGTCTCAAACAGGCACTCAACCTTGATCGATACTCAGATTGTGGTTTGGTATCCAATTACAATGCAATAGGCTATTTTGGTATTGTAATCAAATTGAATGCATACATCTTTGTAAAGTGCCTCGTTACAATTCATCTCTTACGAAGAGTAAATTTACTTCAATAGTCAGAATGCAGATTGCATACATGTACATAAGCTGTTGCTATTTAGGGCAGACATGGCTAGAACGAAAAATATGGTAAACCAAAATTATGTGACAAATTCAGACAAATTAATTTCTTTTCTTTTTTTGATGTTGACTGAAATTTTATATTTCTAATTAAACGACATAATCTGCAGAAATATTTATTGATTCGCAACTAAAATGCATCTTTTTCTATTACACAATTATGTTGTCACATAAGTTGCTGTGTCCTATTTATTATATCAAATCGCTGATGAATATAAAATCTGAATAAATTCAATTCTTGTTTTGGATCTGAAAATGTTACGTGTAGTACCAAAAATAAAGTAATCCAAAGTCATGCTGCTTATATAAGTTAGACATTAATTTCTTTTTTGTTTAAAATGTTGACTGAAATTTTATCTTTCTATGTACATGACATAATCTGTAGTGATATTTATTGAGTCAGGACTGAAACTCGCCTTTTTCTATAACCTAATCATGTTGTCCCATCATTTGCCGTGTCATATTTCATACATACTGTATGTGTAGATCAAAATCACTGATGAATACAAAATCTGAATAAAATCAGTTCTTCTGAATTTATCGTGTAATGTTTTCTCTTGAGTTTATCTGCTATTACGCACTTGGCTGATTTGACTTGTTTTTTGTTCTCACTCTTCTTGTTTTCATCAGTTTTCGTGTATCATTCACTCCGCTCTTCCCAAGATCTTTTAGTTTTCCTTTTCATCATTATTTGAAAAATTAATTGCACTGTATTTCTTTCTTTAGGTATATTCTTGTGTTCCCATCATCATCATCATCATCATCATCATCATCATCTCCTCCCCCTCCCCCTCCCCCTCTTTGGGGGTGTAATATCGAAGCCGTAAAAAAATTGCGCTTCAAAATGATCGTGAAGTGCTTCAACAAAGTAAAAATCTTTGAGTGCCGATTTTACCATACTCATTTTCCCCAATAGACTGCAGTGTTATAAAACCTGTTAGAAAACGAAATATAAAATTTTGATTTCCAATCATAAATATCTTGATAATCAGACGGGCGATCGGCTTGTAAAAGTCATGGGATTCCTGACTGACCTTAAGGTAATTACATGTATGATTGCAGCATGATTGCAGCAAATCCAAGATTATGTTTCAGAATCTGAGGCAATAGGCCTTCTTTTCTTTCTCTTTGTCGCCCATCTTATCAATTCATCTTCATCTTTCCTCCTTGGACTGCTCTCTCTCTCTCTCTCTCTCTCTAATCTTCTCCTTTATCCCCGTCACTTTTACTTCCTTTCTTACTTCATCATCTCACCTTCTCTCTTTTCTTGTAACTCTTTTTTTCTGAATTCCATAATCTTCTTTTCTTATCGGTATTCAAAGACAAATGTACCGTTGAGCTTTGCGAATTATTGTGGCATCCACAGTGAAGAATGTCCAATGGTTGAAAATTGTAGCCCTCCATAAGGCCTTTAAAAAAAAGATGTTGTATTGCCCTTTGCGACTGACCCAAAGATCTTGAAATCTCTGGTTGGCTTTTTTTTTAAATTCTTTTTATGTAACCGTTTTTAGAAAAAAAAATGTATTAAAGCATTCAAAACTGAGAAATATCAGCCCAGAGGGCGTAAACAAATACTTACATTTTTTTTTTTAAATCGTATTTCTGACCGACCGACCGACCGACCGACCGACCGACCGACCCATGTTTTGGCACTTAAGTGCAATACAACATCTTTCTTTTTTTTTAGGCCTAATTAGTACAAACATGAGGCTTAGAATTTCCTAAACTTTCATCATCAAAGTTTTCAATTCACTAACATTACTAAATCAATAAGCCTTTTGCGTTACACATTACGGTAAGCTACCTAATTAATGAGAAAAAAAATACAATTCAGAGAGAGAGATACATCCAAATGCCAGTCTTATTTATTTTACTTCAAAGAGAACACATAACACCTAAATGCTATACAATATATACATGCACATGTACATGGCAAAATCACATACATGTAAAGGAGGCTAAAACTGCACATGGAATTTCAATGGTGCAAGAATGTTCATGAGCATTGTACAAACAAAGCATATCCGTGATATTACAGGGTAAACTTGTCAATAGTCGGGTTTAGCATACATGTTTAGCCGACGGATAAACAAAATTGCCCTCTGCACTAAGAACAAATAGCAAACTGGAAGGAAGAGAAGTTCCCATGAGCATTACAACATTCATATTTCATATCTGGACAAGTATCCCCCCCCCCCTCTTCCTCCTCCCCTTCCTCTGGATAACTACAGTACCTAACCCCTAGGACAATTTAACCCCATATAAAAAATATTTAAAAAATCCCCCAAACAGTATTTTCACAGAAAAAGATGTGAAATTGCAGTGAAATTCAAATGCAAGTAAATTTTCCCACTCTTTATTGAACAGATTTGATAAATTAGGCCGTCTTTCGGTACATTGTACACCATAAATATATGGCTTCAGTTTAATAGGTATACATTGTACAACCTATATGAGCAGATGTTCATTGCATGTATTCATATTAAATTGCCCGTTTTAGATGACCGTGATTATTTTGTGGGAGAGAGAAAAGTTCTGAACACTTAACACCTGAAAGATAACTTTAACTAGCAGTACATCTACTGGTACCTAATATCTATTCATACTCATTTGCATATTTCTTTTTTCACTGGTATAGATTTATCCTGCACTGGAAACAGTCTTGAAGCCTTTAAAGCCTGTCTGCACTAGTTTGGCCAGGAGGGATTAGACCTCCCTGCAAGGTCACTGACAGGTGGTTATCTCATCAAATCAGCTCTCAATTATCATACAAAAAAAGGGGATTATGGGGGACCAATGGTCACCACTCAGGCATTGTTAGCTATATCTAGGGCGCAATTACCTTCAAGTAGTGCAGTCCCGCTTAATATATCTATCCCATGAAAAATACTGTGTGGTACAGGGAAATTATTTGGGTAGCATATAATGTTAAATCCACATGATGACAAGTTTAAAGTCACTATTCTTCAATACAAATTCACAATTTTTTTTTTAAAGCATGTCTGTCCATGCACAAATATTTTATTCAATAACGTTACTTTTTAACCTCGAAAGAATTTGAGCAAAAGAGAGAAAAATCCCAGATTTGCCTTACAATAATAAATCCTGACTGGAATGAACTTAACAAAGGGTATACAGAGATGCTTGGTTACACAGGCAGTCAACTGGGACTAAATGCTTCATCTGAATCAACAGTCCATGACGGAAAGGGCGTTATTGTTTGCACAGTTGTATAAATAGGCAATACGTGACTGATCCTCGGTCATGCGTTTGCACTTCAATTCAATCAATGACAATCAACTTTTATTGGCAGGTATTATTCACAATAGTGCGATCAATGGGACCATTTATAGAGCGTTCCTCTCTTCCTCTCTCTCTCTCGCTGGGCTAGCGTGAAGTCTTTTGTCAACAGATCTCTTTTAGAATTTTATCTTCTCTTTTTTTCTCTTTCTATATTGCTCGCTCTATCTGTTCCCCCTGTCTATTCTTTCCTCTCTATTTCACTCTCCCTCTCTCCCTCTGTTTCTCTATCCTCCCCCTTTCTCTCTCTCTCTCCCTCTGTTTCTCTATCCTCCCCCTTTCTCTCTCTCTCTCTCTCTCTCACTCTCCCCCCTCTATCTTCTTTATCAGTTTTTCTCTCTCTCTCTCTCTCTCTCTCTCTCCTCTCTCTCTCTTCTTTCTCTCTCTCTCTTCTTTGTCTCTTTCTTTCTCAGTTTCTCTCTCTCTCTCTCTCTCTCAGGTAATGTGAAGACAATTGACACTGTTTTTCATGTAGACCTTCTCTTCTTTCTCTCTCTCTCTCTCTCTCTCTCTTCTTTCTCTCTCTCTCTCTCTCTCTCTCTCTCTTTCTCAGTTTCTCTTTCTTAGTTTCTTTCTCTCTCTCTCTCTCTCTCTCTCAGGTAATGTGAAGACAATTGACACTGTTTCTCATGTAGACCTTCTCTTCTTTCTCTCTCTCTCTCTTCTTTCTCTCTTTCTCAGTTTCTCTTTCTTAGTTTCTTTCTCTCTCTCTCTCTCTCTCTCTCTCTCAGGTAATGTGAAGACAATTGACACTGTTTCTCATCTAGACCTTCTCTTTCTCTCTCTTCTATCTCTCTTCTTTCTCTCACTCTCTCTTTCTCAATCTATCTCTCTCTCCCTCCCTCTCTCCCTCAGGTAGATCTTCTCTTCTTTCTTACTCTCATTGAATCTCTCTTCTCCCCTTTTCAAATCTTTCTCTCCAAAAAATCACTTCATTCCATTTTCCACTCTCCCTCTCTCTGTTTCTTTTTCTCCATCTTCCTGCTCCTTTTGTCCATCTTCAGACATCGTATCATTCTATTAACTTCCACTTGTGTTTTCTCCACCTACGACAAAATCAGACTAACTTCCACTTGTGTTTTCTCCACCTACGACAAAATCAGACTAACTTCCTTCTCCTTCTATCCATCATTCAAAATGTTATCATTCTATTCTACAAACTTTCCATTAGTGTGATCCCCCTCTCCCTTTTCCTTCTATCAATCATTAGACATAGTGCCATTGTGTTCCAAGTACTTTCCACTTGTATTTTCTCCATCTACATCACTGTATTCCTTCTACCTTCGTTCCTTCTCCCTCTATCCATCATTCAAAATGTTATCATTCTCTTCTACAAACTTTCCATTAGTGTGAACCCCCTCTCCCTTTTCCTTCTATCGATCATGAGACATAGTGCCATTGTGTTCCAAGTACTTTCCACTCCTCTTCTTCTCCTTCTTCCTTCTCCTCCATTTTCCTTTTGAGCATCTTGAGACATTTGTTTCAAGAAAATGTCTACATGTTTTTTTTTTTTCTGTGAACCCCCTCTCCCTTTTCCTTCTATCGATCATGAGACATAGTGCCATTGTGTTCCAAGTACTTTCCACTCCTCTTCTTCTGCTTCTTCCTTCTCCTCCATTTTCCTTTTGAGCATCTTGAGACATTTGTTCATTTCTGTTTCAAGAAAAAGTTTTTCCTCCCTTTGTAACTTTATCCTCCCATCTTTCTTCCCATTCCTCCTCCTCCCTTCTCATTCCTTCCGCCATATCTACACATTCGTTCGTTCTTTTCCAGGCTCCATCAATCTGGTTTTCCGCTAACTCCATCACGGTCCCATCTTCCTTCTCCTCGTTACGCATCCTTTCATTCCGTTCCGGGTACTTTCCACTTGTGTTTCCTCCCTTCTTCGTACATCTTCTTGAGCTCCGTCTCCCATTCTTTCTCATCCTCTGTGGCTGCCTTCAGGACCAGATACTTCTTGTAGAGCCGCATGGCAGTGTACGCATCTTCAATGCTGTCGTGGGTTTCTGACTGGATGTTCGTTCCTGAGAAAGACATGTCAAAGCAGAATGATTTTAAAGATAAAGTAGAGTATATATATACCCAGGTCGAAAAACCAGTTGAAACCAGTAGGCAACTGGTCAACTGGAACCAGTTAAAACCAGTTGAAACCAGTACATTCAACTGGTTTTTAATATGGAAATTGAAACACAGCTACAGTGTAACTGGGACTAGTTAATTTACCAGTTGAAAACCAGTAGATTTACCAGTTGATATTTCCAGTTGATTTGAAAATGAGACCAGTTGAGACCAGTTCAAACCAGTAGATACCAGTTGGAAATCCTTACTGGTTTCAACTGGTATCAACTGGAATATTTATTATGAAATATGATTCTGAACAGAAAATGTCTGGATGCAATTGGGAAATGGTGGTTTTGTAGCTGACAAGAATTGATGTATATGCAGAGGTTTTGGAATGTTCAAACTGAAATGTAAATTACACAATCTTGCTGTAAACCACATACACAGTAATTAGTGCATGGGACTACACACATGTGGCATGAAAGTTTGGTCCAAACTTTTGAATTGCTTATTGTCTTATATCAAATATGAGGGCATTTGAAGAGCAATAATTTACAGGGGACATTTCATTTATGATATTCTTCCAAACTGACAGAAAAAGAATGAGAAAGTTTTTACAAATTAATCTCCAGCTTTATCAAACCCAACCTTCTCTTTAACCTTGTTAAGGCTCATTCAGATGTGACGTGCTAAATCGCCGCAAAATATCACATTTGATTGTTTTTTAAATAAAAAATGAAATGGAAGCTCTTATTACCAATCATGTGAAAGAATATGTTTTGACTAGTACATGATGATACAACTTTTGCTGAGAAACCTACTTATTGATATATTTGGTAAATTATTATTTATATTTATATTTGGACCTGATAGATATCGGGCACGTGTCGCGTAGTCCCGTATACATCTTTATGTGTACAGTGCTTGTAACTTTACCAAGACTGGGCCAAATTTCTTATCATTTTGATGATTCCAGAACCTTGCAGTACACACCAATACTTATACATGTATGCCAGATGATGAACCTTTTCTGATCAAATCCACAACGTTTCTTTCACAATGCAATCGCATGACCATAACTGGGGCGGTATTCTGAACCCTGTGTTATCTCTAATATTGTTGTATCTTTGAAGATAAGATAAAGTTGGTATTCTGAACATTGTTGTGACTTTTGTGTTATCTTTTGTTGTATCTTTTCTCTCATCTCATTGGCCGCGCCTGCGCTCATAATTTGGTGCGCTTGTAATTGTGCGTATTATTAATAAAGTGGCGTTTAATCCTCATTTGCATATGCGCACGAGAGATAATATGTCGAGATAGTTGGTATTCTGAAAGTTGTTGTATCTTTTATCTTATCTTATCTTGCATGGTATTTACAATAATACTTACAACAGGTAGGGGGTTGTTGTATCTTTCGTGGTGATATAATAGCGGCATTCTTTCTTGCCCAGAACCAACTTAGTGCCAATAGACAAGTTAGAAAAAGGTTGTGTGTTGACTGGAGACATCAAAGATGAGAAATTTCTAAGAAATTACATGCTAGGATATGACGATTTTAATGCTCTCAACTCTGTGATGTCTCTTGAAAGCGTGACTTGTCTTTATGATCCATGTGCCACATGCTCAGCGCATATGAGGACGCGCATATATAATAAGCACTCAAATAACTAATTACGCCAAAGATTAGTATGCGCGAAGATGTAGCATAAAGTACTCCTATTGGTTGACCTACTTATCATGCTTATATAAAATAGATTTTGATTGGTAGGGTCCATAAAAATGGGTGTGTCAACAGTGGTCAAAGATAAGATAGAGGCAGTCCTTCAAGAGATAACACAGGGATAAAACAATGTTCAGAATACCAACTTACAACAATATTAGCGCTGTGTTATCTCTGGAAGATACAACAAAAGATAACACAATACTTACAACAATGTTCAGAATACCGCCCCTGGTCTTTATCTTTAACAATGTCAAATCTGAAATGCATGGCGCTACGTGTTATCAACATCTGTGATATGGTGTTATATTAAACCCTTAAAATATTGCGCTTCAAAATGATCATGAAGTGCCTCAAAAAATTTAAAATCTTTGAGTGACCGGTTTTACCATACTCATGTTCCCCAAGAGACTGTAGAGTTATAAAAAAATGTTTTTTGAAATTTTGAATTCCAATCATAAATATCTTGATAATCAGACAGGTGATTAGCTTGTAAATGTCATGGGATTCCTGACTGACCTAAATTTTTATAATTATGATCACAGCATGAGCTAAATCCAGGATTTTGTTTTGAATCTGAGACAAAGATACCCAATCCCTTTAATAATTCTGTGTTTTAACCCTTACTGTACTGGGCTATTTTGAGCACCCCGTGACTGGGGGGGGGGGGGGGGGGGGGGGGGGGGGCCTGGGAGGCCCCCACCTATGATCTCGGCCGTCGAAAGTCCGATGAACACGAAAATGTGCATGTTTGTAGATATTTACGTAAGGAACAAGATGGAATAATTAGTTTTTTCCTAATATGCAATTTTTTGTCGTTATAGCATAATTAATTATGCAAAATGCTAATTTTATGCATTTTACAGAAAACTCTACAAATTTGTCTGTAGACTTTTGAAGAATGTTGAAAATGTAATGAATAAATGTTTCCTTCATCTCTAATCAATGAGGTTACCTTATTTTTATGATATTTGAAAATGCATAGGTTAATTTGCATAAATTATGAATACGCATTCATGAATATCAAATCTGGAAATATACAGGGAACTAGAATCATTACAAAAATTGTCAGACTCCACTTTTTAAATGCTAATTGAAACTCATAATTCATATGAAACTTCTTTTCTAACACAAAATAGTTATTTTGATGTAATTAATAATGATAATTTATGCAAATTTGATGCGTTTTTCAAATATTTATTTTCTTTTGTATTTTATTGTTTTTATTTCTAATGTATTCTTTTGTTCTGGAATACATCAAGTTACTTTGAGAAACATATACAAGCAATTTGATATCAATTCATATCTCCCAAATACATTTAAACCTGTATTGTACATGAATATATGCAATTATAGCATATTTGCGCCCTCTATATAGCAAACAATGCCTAATTGGTGCCTTTTGGTCCCTCATGATCCCCTTTTTCTTATGTTAATTGAGAGCTGATTTGATGAGATAACCACTTGTCAGTGACCTTGCAGGGAGGTATAATCCCTCCTGGCCAAACTAGTGCAGACAGGCTTTAAGATACATAAATGTGATGTGTATTGCACTTTAACATCAGTGTAAAAACTTTAAAAACGTTGCAGTGTTGCATCATATGTGAACGGAGCTTTCGAGAGGATGATGGCAGTAACTCACCAAGGAAATACCATGCAAGGAATTTGAGGGAGACGATTCTCTGCTTGGGTAGATTGTAGAGCGCTGCTGTATCGACAACCTGGCGATGGTCCACCTGCAAGGAACGATACAATAAATAGTAGCATGTTATTGAAACTTTGTGGAAACTTCTTCATGTCGCTCTATTTGTAACATAAGAAACAAAAGGAACCAGATTCGTTGAATTTCTGTCCTGTGTGTGTGTATCTGGGTTTTTACAAACGTGTATCGATCAGATTATTTACGTCTGGGGACCGACTTTTACTCAGTTTCGAACCTGCGTCCTCGGCTGAATCAGTTTGTAACTTCCACTGTTAGCTGGATTACAGGCGCAAGCTACAACGCCTAGTTCTGTCCTCGCAGGGCAATTAAACTTATGTACCGTAAGTATATCTGAGGGGACATCTATCCCAAATGGAAGCAACTGAATACTATTCAAACAGGAGCGCCAGGAGTGTCAAGTCTGACAGACATGAGCGCTGTACAAGAACCCACTGTTATTATTATTATTAAACAATGTCTGTAACTACTAAAGACTCACCAGAAGGTTGATGACCCTGAAATCTTTGCGCAATCCGTGACCGACGAAGATGGCTCCCATGTCCAAGAGGTAGCGAAGCTTGAGGTACGTGGCCTTCAGGGTAGTGAGGTGCTTTGAGGAGATCGTAGCGTCGAGATCACCAGGCTTGATGCCTGAGAACCGCGTCAGATAGTCCACCACCTGTAAACGAATAAAACAGTAGTTTAGGGCAAATTCAGTGGCTCATTTTTGAAGAGCTCGCTTCCAAAAGGTACTGCATCCATAAATCCAAGTTATGAGAAGAACACAATTTTTTAATTATCATAGTTAGCAATGTCAGTTTGGAATGATACTTCGGCTGATTATACTATTGTATGATACACAATTATAAAACTCTTTTAATAAATCGAAGTCAGCGCAAATATTTTTTATGAATTTTTTATTTTTTTATTTTTGTGGGTGTAGTACCTGTACCTCTTGGAACCGAAATTGGATGTAGTACTTTTTTTGGAACCGAAAATCTTGCATATTGTATGCAAGTTACAATGCACAACTTAAATGGATATAGTAACTTTCGAAATCCAGCTTTTTGGAAGTGCAGTGTAAGAGGCTGCTGGAAATGTGAACATTAATGCAAAAAAAAAAAAAAAAAAATTAAAATTAATAAAAATGGAAGTGGTACCTTTTGGAACTGTGCTCTTCATTTCTCAAAGCGGACTAAATTTAGTCTAGGTTTAGGAGGGTATATTCAGTTTTAAGATTTATGGACCACCAACCTCCTCATTTGTTTAAAAAATCCCGGAGAACAGTGTCAACTAGTCCACCAATTGCAAACAATATTAAAAGTCATTTGTAACATTTTTAAATTTAGTCCATCAGATAAGGGTTCCAAGCAGAATTAATGGAAACAAAAATGTATTGCTCCGTATCCCTCACCTGTTCCTGTGTGGAGATATAGTCATCGATGAAGGGCTCCCCCTCTAGCTCACCTTGCCCTCTCACGCAGGTAATCCTAGCCACGGCCATCTGACTGGGCTTGATCGTAGATCGTGTTCCATCGCTCCGAATCTCAGCCTCTTCCTGGTGGCGCAAAATCAAATTCTTTATTTAATAAGGGGATGAACTAACGTCCTTTGGCAAGACACATTATTATCATTGTCATTAAAAACTGCAATGGAAATAAATAGTACTAAGTAGTTTATGAGATGCAAAACAATAAAGTGATGGGGAAGAATGAGGAGTTTACTACCATCAGCCTATCCACACAGGGGTAAAATTCATCATATCAAAAGCTGTTTAGTTCAAAGCTCTTTAAACTAATCAGCTTTAAAGAATTTTTCCCCTGTGTGAAAGCAGGGCATAACTTTCTACATTATGGTGATCATCATCATCATCATCATCATCATCATCATCAACCTCAACATCATCATCATCATCATCACTATCGTCATCATCACCATCATCATCATCACTATCAACCTCATCATCATCATCATCATCACTATCATCATCATCATCATCATCAACATCACATCATCATCATCAACATCACTATCTTCATCATCATCATCATCATCATCACCATCTTCATCATCATCATCATCATCATCACTATCTTCATCATCATCATAATCATCATCATCATCACTATTTTCATCATCATCATCATCATCATCACTATCTTCATCATCATCATCATCATCAACATCATCACTATCATCATCATCATCATCACTATCTTCATCATCACTATCTTCATCATCATCATCATCATCACTATCTTCATCATCATCATCATCATCACTATTATCATCATCATCATCATCATCATCATCACTATCTTCATCATCATCATCATCATCACTATCTTCATCATCATCATCATCATCATCATTATCACTATCTTCATCATCATCATCATCATCATCATCACTATCATCATCATCATCATCATCACTATCTTCATTATCACTATCTTCATCGTCATCATCATCATCATCACTATCTTCATCATCATCATCATCACTATCATCATCATCATCATCATCATCACTATCTTCATCATCATCATCATCACTATCTTCATCATCATCATCATCATCATCATCATCACTATCTTCATCATCATCATCATCATCACTATCTTCTTCTTCTTCATCATCATCATCACCATCATCATCATCACCATCACCATCATCATCATCATCATCTTCATGATCATCATCATCATCATCATCATCTTCATCATCATCATCATCTTCATCATCATCATCATCATCATCATCATCATCATCATCATCTTCATCATCATCATCATCATCATCATCATCATCATCATCATCAACAACATCATCATCACCACCACTATTGTTGTCATCATTATTATCATCAAATTATGTCTGTGTATACGTCTTATTAAAATTATATTACATAAGATGAACTTTATCACATATCTCAGAGACATCGTATTTGTATTAAGTGCTATTTAAAAGCGGAATATTATTATTATTATTATTATAAATTGAGTACCGACGCTTTACCTGATTGAGGGAGACAAACTCAGCATCCAGGCCGACCAGGAACCCTTCCCCGATGGTCTCCTCTGACCCTAGGGGTGTGAACGTCATGTGAGGCTTGAACCCTGACGCCTTGGAGATACCACTAGGCTGAAGACAGCTTGATACGATGGGGTTGTTTACTGGAAGGGAGCATAGGAAAGTATACCGGTACATGTATGTGATTTAAAGATAAAGTTGAGTTCTGGTCATGCGATTGCATTGTGAAAGAAACGTTGTGGAATCGCTCAGAAAAGGTTGATCATCAAGCATTTACGTATTGGTGTGTACTGCAAGGTTCTTGAATCATCAAAATGATAAGAAATTTGGCCCAGTCTTGGTAAAGTTACAAGCACTGTACACAGAAAGATGAATATGGGAAATATATGTGATATCTATCCATGCAGGATAGATATGATAATTTACCAAATACACTGTACATCAATTAGTGGGCAGTTTTCCGGCAAAATTTGTATCATCACGTATTAGTCAAAACATATTCTTTCACATGATTGGTAATAAGAGCTTCCATTTTTTAGAGGGGGGCGTTTCCAAAACTGGTGTATACCTTTAAAGTAAAATCCAACCTTTATAGCAAACTACTCAATAGGAAAACAGGAAAATCAGACAAGTAGACTTGCGAAAGTCTGAATGAAATTTGACAAAAAATAAGAATTATGAATTTTCTTTTGTTTAAGTTTATGACTTCAAATGGATTGAGAGAGAGAGAGATATCTTACTTGTGATGTCATAATGGTTTGTAGCGTCATTCCTCATGTAGTAAAGAACACAGGGGACCTTCCAGTCCAGATTGAATTGAGTAGCATCGAACCTATCAATAGGTTGGATGGAGAAATCATTGAAGATATACCACTGCATATGGGTTACACCCTGCAAAAAAGGACAAAAACATACATGTATCAAAGACATATAATCACAGGTTCTAGATATTGCTCACTGGCTATCAGTGCAATTATCAGTATCATACTATGATCATACTATATACATGTTCTTAGCATCATCAATACCATGATCATCAATATCATCATCATCAATATCATCACTATCATCAACATCATCATCGATATCATCATCATCATTATCAATATCATCATCATCAATATTATCATCAATATCTTCATCATCAATATTATCATCATCATCATCATCAATATTATCATCAATATCATCATCATCAATATTATCATCATCATCATCATCAATATTATCATCATCAATATCATCACTTTCATTAACACCATCATCATCAATATTATCATCACCATCAATATTATCATCACCATCAATATTATCATCATCAATATTATCATCATCATCAATATTATCATCATCATCAATATTATCATCATCAATATTATCATCATCATCAATATTATCATCATCATCAATATTATCATCATCATCAATATTATCATCATCATCAATATTATCATCATCATCAATATTATCATCATCAATATTATCATCATCATCAATAATATCATCACCATCAATATTATCATCATCAATATTATCATCATCAATATTATCATCATCATCAATATTATCATCATCAATATTATCATCATCATCAATATTATCATCATCATCAATATTATCATCATCAATATTATCATCATCATCAATATTATCATCATCATCACCATCATCATCAACACCATCATCATCAATATCATCATCATCATCATCAATAATATCATCATCACCACCATCATCTTCACCAATATCATCATCATCATTATCAATATCGTCTTCATCTTCATCAATATCATCATCATCATCAATATCATCACTATCATCACTATCATCAACACCATCATCATCATCATAATCATCATCCTCATCATCAATATCATCAGTTATATTTCTATATGCCTTACACAGGGCTCTGCATAAACATTTTTGGAAGAGGGTCCACACCAATCTTTCTGGAGTCTGTATATATTCCCTACGTGAAAAATGAAATTTGGAGGGTCTGGAGTAAGATTTTGGACACTAATCGGTCCTGGAGGGTGTTTCACAAGGCCTTTTTTCAATGACCAATTACAACATCAGTGATAAATCTGGTGATCAACCAATCAGAAGAAAGAATTTCAGTAGCTTATAACATAAACTGAAATTTTTCACTGATGACAAGTTTTGTGAAACACACCCCTGGGTGCCTGTTAGTTGTCGAGCCATGCCCTACAGACTACAATAAATACTTTGAACTTTGAGCTTTAATCACACCTCTTTCCTTTTGTGGTAGGTCTTTCCGACGTTGACGTGGGCGACCAGGTTGCCCCCTGACCTGGGGTCACGGACGTGACATACGCTAGCATGGAGGTAGTAGGTCACGTAGCCTTCAGCGTCAATATCATCAACCCTATCTCCCTGTTGGACGGGAAAAAATCCAGAGAACTCTTTGATAAATATTTTATTATAAAAAAAGGGTCAACATTTACATAAGGATTATGTTTCCTTTCAGGTTGCAACCTATTCAGTTTATTTTATGTCCTTGTCAAATATGTTCTTAATATGTATTCTATGTTATGTAGCTGCTTGTTATATGAAATGTTTGTCTTTTTAACTGAATGAAATAAAAAATTGAATTGAATTGAATTGAAATCTATTTGTAAAACTGATTTTGGCAGAAATAATAACAAGAGGAAAACTGATTGATAAATTAATCAACCCTGTTTCCATGTTGGAAAAAAAAATTCAACAAAAAAAATTGAGACATTTTTATTTTGAGACTATACTAAGCAAAAACAAGTAGGAGATAACAAGATTGATTCATAATCAAATTAACCCTGTTTCCTTGTTGGGAAAAAAAAATCACCAAATTCTTGGGACAAATTTTTGTTTTTAAAATGATCTTGGCAGAAACAAGAATAGGAAAATCAAATTCAAAAGGTCTAACCTGTGGGAATTGACGGTTCAAATATAACACAAAATTCGTCTCTAAATCATAGTGTTTTCAAGGGCATTTTTGTCTGAGGAAGTCCACTCAAAGAAACAGAGGACAGCTTTTTTCAAATTAAATATATAACGTTAAAAATGGAAACATTTGTAATTATACTATATCAAATGCCGATAAGTAATAAACACATTTTAGGTTACAAGATATTTAAGCAGAATGTTTTGATGAATGAAGTCAAATTTTAAAGGAAAGTGAGAAATTCACTAAAAGGCAGTGCTTGTATTTGTGTGGATTACTTGAAAATGAACACATGCACTGCTTGGAGTTATGAGCTTTCATATGCATAAGAAAAAACACAGTCAAGCACTAGCACTTGACACGATTAGGATGAGAGTCAGGGTCGGGTGTAGGGTGAGGATTACTTGTGCGGAGGGGTATTCTGCAGCTCTTGATAAAAATGATCATAGTTAAACTGACCTCTATTTTGAGTTCGTGAATGTCAACCTTCCGATCTTGTGAAACTCTGACCTTGATGTAAAGAGGTAGCCAAGATTTCATCTCAACCTCTGGCCTGCATTCCAAATACATGACAAAAATAAAAAATTATCATTAGTATTTGATTTTATAATAAAAACTACATTCCATTCCACCACAAGGAAGCACTGTGAAAGGCTGCAGAGATATTACTGTCGAACGAAAGGGGAAACACCGACAGGCTCTTAAAGCCCCACTGCACTAATTATAGCTACTTGCGCCTTCTATATAGCAAACAATGCCTAATTGGTGATCATTGGTCCCCCATGATGCCTTTTTTCTTATGTTAATTGAGAGCTCATTTGATGAGATAACCACCTGTCAGTGACCATTCAGGGAGGTCTAATCCCTCCTGGCCAAACTAGTGCAGTGGGGCTTAAAATACACAACGAGCGGATATGTGAAGGTGGTTGCAGCATGCAGTAGCCTGAAATACCCCGCGGACAGACCGGAGGGTTAAAATGATACATTTTACTTTTTGCCTCCCAGGCACAGGTGACGGCAAATACTTAATAAAACAATTAACAAATGAATTTTAAAAAACAAAACAGATCCCCCATCTGCTGGTATTATTGGAATTATGCTGTATTCTTTCTTTGGCAAATGTAGATTAATTTTGCTTTGCCAAAGGACATTGGTGTCGTGGCGGGACCCGAACTACAAACAACGTGGTCCACAGACTGGTGATGTATCCACCAGACCACCAACCTCGCAAATCATAATTACATGTATACAGTGCGTCCCAGAAAAAACAAAACCAAGAATTATCAATGTCATCATAACTTAATCACAGTTAATAGCAACAAACAACAAACTCCTTTTCGTTGAAGATCAGCCATACATGAAGTCTTTCGTCTTCTTTGTTGTTAGGGCAGACAGCCAGTGGAACAAATTTGTTTAATAAATTGATGGAAATGCAAGCATTACTTACAGTATAAACAAACAGAACTTTGTTATTCCTGGCTCATTTTTCCTGATTGAGGTGTCATATGAAAGGGCAGAAAATGAACTTTGTAGAAATGTGATTTTCTCTTTAAAATTCAAATACCGTTGCCAAATGACTTTTTGGTACCCTTTCCTCAAATTCATTTTAATCATTCATGCATGAAATATGCATCTTATGAGAATTGAGTTGCATCAAATGAAAGAGGAGGATCTAAGCTTTACAAATATGTGTCATTTATCAATTATAATTGTGATTAAGTTATGATAAAACTGAAATAAATATAGGTTACGTTTTTTTCTGGGACGCACTGTACAGTACATGCATATTAATGAACTTGATTTGATGCACACTCACTCTGTACTCGGTGGGTCGTGCCTGAAGCGACAATCAGCCCTCGTACAGTTCAATGCGTAGCGACACGCCTTGACTTGGCTCTGCGCCGATTCTTTCTGGTGGTCGTAATTTACTCCGGCCAACTGTGAAAAAGGGACATTTTAGTACAATACTTATCGTAGTCATGTTTCACGCCACATTCACACAAACGGGTTTACCACATTGAGAAACCAAATTTTTGCACTAAATAGGCTTTATTTTTCCAATTCATTTATTGTTTTATTCCTTTTTATTTAGGCCGATCAGAATTTACATTCAGTTTAGTACTTTTGCATTTTATATATTTTGTTTTCACATGTTCGTGCCTCTTCCAGACAGTGAAAAAAATACATGGGGGCTCAGGGCGAAAAAGCCCCCAAATTTTAGAATGTTATTTTCAGGCAGGCAAGCTTGAAGTATTGATCTGAATGTTTTTATAGGTGACAGTTACATCGTTGCCAATTCGAGGAGGCAATACTGATTCCTTTGCACCTTTAGAAAATTCTACTCCAATAGGCCAAAGACATGATCTATATATTGTTCATTCACTTGTTCTTGTCTTTTCCAAAACTTCACAAAACATTCACTATGAACATGACGGACAAAGAAAGAGGACAAAACATACAGTTCCTCATTCTACCCTCAACAATTGCTGTGGTAGACAAAGGAACATCCTTTCACTGCTATTATGTAAAAATGTGTAGAACAGGTGAATATGCATGTGACACCTGTTCTACACATTTTTACATAATAGCAGTGAAGGGATGTTCCTTTGTCAACCACAGCAATTGTTGAGGGTAGAAGGAGGGACTGTATATTTTGTCCTCTTTCTTTGTCCGTCATGTTCATAGTGATTTGCCTGTATTTCAAAATTGTGGTTTAGGGGAAAAGTTGGTGCCAATTTGAGAAATCAAAACCGATACTGCTTTATGTTGAAGATATACATTATGATTTATATTTTCTTCTAATACACCTGTTCTTTTCTCCTCTAGAACTTCTTATTTGACTGTGTACCTAGATTACAGTTCCAAAAGAACAAGTGGTGCCAATTTGAGCAGGAAGAACAGATACTGCTTTCAGTTAAAGATGTAATTTATATATTCTTCATACAACTGTTCTTTTCTCCTCCAGCAGTTCTTATCTGACTGTGTTTCTAGTTCACAGATTTGATGAGGCAAAACGGATACTGATTTCAGTTAAAGATGTAATTTATAAATTCTTCATTTACCTGCTCTTGTCTCCTCCAGAAGTTTTCATCCGACTGTGTTTCTAAATTACAGTTGATTGTGATGACGTCTGGCAGTCTCTTGTAGCTACGGACTTGCATCTGGTGGAAAGAAAAAAAAGTAAACATCTCTGATCATTAAAGCCCAACACACACTATGCGTTCTTCCTGCGATCTCAATTTTGAAGAAATGGCAATTAGGCCTTTTAAAAAAACGTATTGCCCTTTGCAACCAAAATTTTTTAAATCGACGGTCGGCTTTTTAACAATTTTTTTTTTTTTTTTACCGTTTATAAAAAAACTAGATGGAATTTTGACTGCGCGCAGTCAAAAATGATGCCTCCGCCATAGAGCAACTTTACAAACCAAAACGGAAGCAATTTTTAAAATTCAAGTTTGATTGTAATCCATCTGTCGGTTTTAATAATAATGCATTCACAAGCTATTTATAGTCATACATAATGAGCCCCATGACCTTTGACCTGATGACCCTAAAATCTAATCAGTTAATTGGCTCTGCAAGATACATATATACATGTCTTGAGTTTGATAGTAATCTGTCTATTGGTTCTCATTATAATGCGATCACAAGCTATTTGTGCATACATAATGAGCCCTGTGACCTTTGACCTCGTGACCCCAAAATATAATCAGTTCATTGGCTCTGTTAGATACATACATGACCCAAGTTTGGCAGGAATCCATTGACCGGTTCTTGAGATAACGCGATCACGAGCTATTTTTGTAGACATAATGAGCCCTGTGACCTTCGACCTCGTGACCCCAAAATCTAATCAGTCCATTGGCTCTGTTAGATACATACATGACCCAAGTTTGGCACGAATCCATCGATCGGTTCTTGAGATAACGCGATCACAAGCTATTTTTGTATACATAATGAGCCCTGTGACCTTTGACCTCCGACCTCGTGACCCCAAAATCTAATCAGTTCATTGGCTCTGTTAGATACATATATGACCCAAGTTTGGCAGGAATCCATTGATCGGTTCTTGAGATATTGCGATCACAAGCTATTTTTGAATACATAATGAGCCCTGTGACCTTTGACCTTCGACCTCGTGACCCCAAAATCTAATCAGTTCATTGGCTCTGCAAGATACATACATGATCCAAGTTTAGAGAGAATCCATCAATTGGTTCTTGAGATAACGCGATCACGAGAACGGGACGTACGGACGGACGTACGGACGTACGGACGGACGTACGGACGGACGGACAACCAGAAAACATAATGCCTCCGGCTACTTTGTAGCGGAGGCATAAAAATGTGTTAAGGACTGAAATATATCAGCCATAAGAGGGAGTTTTTTTTTTTTAAAGATTTCCGACCGTCCGACCCATGTTGTGGCACCTAAAGGGCAATAAAACATCTTTTTTGTTTAGGCCTAATGCTAGAAATTGAAATCTTTACTAACAAACATCATCTTCCTGATTTAAGTTCTAAATACTGATATACATGTACATGGAAGAATACTAACAACCAGAATTTGAGTGCATTTAAGCCTTCTTTGGTCGGAATCAAAGTTGAATCTGCTTCAAATCATGAACTAGCCTGCTGCAAATGGAATTCAGGCAGGAGTAGTATTGTTATTTTATACTACTACAAGTCCACAGAGCGATAAAGAGGAAAAGAAAGAAACTGTGTTTTTTTTTCTTGATCGTTTTCTTGTCCTCATTTCTGACGGTAAGAAACTACAAATAGGGATTTACATGAAACTGAAGCTTAAAGGCAGGCTTTACTACTTCAGCTAGAAGGTATTAGACCACCCAGCGAGCCAGCAAGGTCACTGTGACAGGTAGCTATCTCATTAACTCAGCTCTCATTTAACATAAGAAAAAGAGGATCATGGGGGACCAACAGGGGAAGTTTTCTATATAGAGCAGGGAATAATTTTCCTCAAATTTTTTGATTAGCAATTTCAGCCGATGGATGAATATTTAAAATGAAATTCTGTACATTTCTATGGAAGAAAACTGCTACACAAAAGATATTTTGTATAGCAGTCATGCAAAAATGCATAGCAAATTGCGATGCGATACCAGGAAAATTATTCCCTGTAGAGAGAGCAAGTAGCTACAAGTAGGACAGTGTGCCTTTAAAATGTGTGTACTATAATCAGTATTATGCGGAAGATTCATGGTATAGTGGTTCATGCCTTCCTCGCAATCCTGACAAAAGACAAAAAGATGTCTTCATATACATGAAGTATATTATTTATTATTATTATTATTATTACTTATACCATGCTTTTCCCATAAGGCCCAAAGCACTTACAGTGAATCAAAATTACATGAATACGTCTTACAACTACAAAATGCAAAAAAAGATGTGTTCTTAAGGCCTTTCTGAAGGTAATAACTGATGATAGACTGCCTAATTCTAAGTTACTTATACCATGCTTTTCCCTTATGGCCCAAAGCGCTTACTGTGAATAAAAATCAAAGTTACATAAATACATATAACGTCTTACAAATACAAACTTAATTCTAAGTGGTAGATCATTCCAGTATTTTGAGGCAGATACAGTATTTAATGTCCTATCACCGGCTAATGTGTGGGTAACTGAATATGTGAGACGGAGAGGATCACTGGCTGACCTCAATGCCCTGGCAGGTGTATATAAATTCAAACAGGTATCTAAATATTGTGGAGCTCGGTTTGTCTTTGTGACTACTTACAGATGGCTGATATCGTTGGCAGTCGTCACACCAGGCCTGTGTGGACTGCTCTATGTTCATACTGCCCTGTAGCACCTCAACAAAGCTCTGTTGTTTCACCTCCTTGCCTTGAGCAGCTGGAACGTGAGAAAACACACAAAGATGCGGCAGTGTGAATAAGCCAGGTCAATACCAGCATGCATTGTGATATTGATTGTTTCAGAGTTAATATACATATCATATCATGGGGATACAATCAACATTGGCGGTGGATGTGAGATTTCAGTGGCAAGAAGATGCAGATTGAGGTGGATGAAGTTTACTGAGCTGGCCTCGATCCTAGGTGGTAGAGGGTTTCTTGTTTCACTCTTTTTATCGTACTAAATACGATTTAATCGTACTGGTTGGCATCTCTGGTATATGGTTCAGAAACCTGGGGGGTGTTTCACAAAGATCCTAAGTCGAACTTAACTTAAGTTGGACTTAAAAGTTATGGAGAGCCATTTGCAGAGATGCTAACCCTATAGGATGGCTGTCAGGAACATTTTCCATATTTGTCCGTAACAATTGGGGGTCTTTCCGGAACGCAAGACACCGCAGCATAATTTTAGCGCAAAACGTCACAAACACCCAATCACTCTTACTGCATTTCGAACCTACCATTTTTAAGTCCAAAATAAAGATGTGCATAAAAAACGTTTTTAAAAATCTGTTTGCAGTCAAAGGATCTCCTCCTCGGGTACTCGATCTTTTGAGTGAATCCATGATAATATTCAGGAAAAGAACACCTCGTTCAAGCGTCGAACAGGAAATTCAAATCCACAGTCAAATGGCAGAACTCGTATCCTACACACGTACACTCACCAGTACCGCAGACACACCAGCCCAAGCTGCTGTATCTTCAGGAGAACAGAAAGAGCCATCATACAGAAGAGTGTGGTGTGAATCTGTCTGATAACCAAAGTCGACGCCTCTCGCACCGTTTCCCTGTTGCATCACAAAGACAAAGCGACTGCATCGCGAAAACAAATAACATGAATATTCAAGACACACTCTGTCCGTCATCTTTACCTGCCGCAATGGCTTCTGGGTAGGCGAGCGTGACGACCATGGTGGAGGCCTCTCGGACCGTCTCCTTGCTGCACACCTTGCACACATTGGCGTTGTCCACCTTGGCCTCAAACAGGCGTGAGACCGTCTCTCCAAGGTGGGCCAAAGGCTTCTCCTTCTTCTTCTCCTCCTCGCTCGCTCCTTCTTCTTCGTCCTCTCCTGTGGCTGGATCGGAAGTCTCCTGGTGAATACATTTTTCAATTTTTAAATAGTTTTATTATACCATTTAAAATTTTTAAAAAGTATACAAATCATGGGTGTATGAACATTATTGATACAGTGTAAATGGTCAAGGCTTGATTAATGAGGCACCCAATACATAAAGAAATATACATAGAATAACATGAGATACAAAACAAACTTAGTTTTAAAAAAAAAACATTGAAACATTAAGCACTAAAAATACAGGTACAGGGAAGGGAATTCCACAAAAGGTGAAATAAGAAAACTTAGGGAGGAGAGATGAAATTACATGTTTATTTGGCCTATAGGTAGTTATTATTGAACATTGAGTTTGGTTTTAAATGAAGTAACATTAGTGCTGGAAATTACATCAGAAGGGAGGGAATTCCACATGAGAATTGAATGAAGTTAAACCTACTTCAAAAGTGATAAGGGAAATAAAATTAAAAAGAAGTATTGCATTGGTAGATCCAGGATTCACTTGCAGGAGCACTAGCTCCCAAAATCTCGGAAATTTGTAAAATGTATATATATTTATCTTCACGTTGTCATTGTGTTTTGTCACTTCAAAATTGTCTAAAATGCAAGCAAAGAAAATGTATCATTTATTTTTCAAGTGTATTTAGGAGATAAGTGATACCAAGAGGTAATATTAGTCGGGTATTATCTTTCATAGTTAATGTGAAGTTGATATAAGACAGATTGGGTTTGCCTCTATACACCACTGCAGTGAGCACTTTAGCTGTGCAAAGCTCTAAAAACAGCCCTGGAAGAAAATTAAGATAAAAATTAAGATTGCTTTGCAGAATTATGATTCACTTACACCAATAAGAAATAAATAAAAAAGCTTCTGTGAAAGAATACATGTAAAAGGAGTATTTTCATACCGAAAACAATGGTACCGTAAATTTCAGTGTATATTAAAGACGCACCCCTATTTTTAAGAAGAAAACAAAAACTCTCTCTCCTTCAAATTAGGAACGTAGGTTAACTTCATATAGCAGATCCTATTCTTTATTCGCATTATGGGATTTATATTGAGACACAGTAGCATTTTGAGGACTCAAAATATCCTGTACCTGTGTATAATACGCACCCCGACTTTTGAATTTTTCCGGCGGAAACAAAATGTGCGTCTGTTACACAGAAATTTACAGTATTTATGATAGATAGTACTCCTTTATTGGCTTTGTGTGGATATCAAGAAACAATGAAGTGATTTACCTGTAGGACCTGGGCCAATACGAATCTGTTCCAGCTCTGGATAAGACGAGGGAAGTTGGCCTTGCCTGTGGACTCCTCAGCATCCCCCAGTAAGAGTTCCAGAGCGGACACCTCTGGAATGGTACGGAATGCTCGAAGGAAGTTACTAGCCTGCTCAACAAAGAAATATGTTAAAGGTATTGTTTAACAATGTTTCCAGTCTTTTTAAATCTGAGCTGTGATGCATAGCCCTACGTGTTATCAGTGTCTGTGATATAGTGTAATATTGAAGCCCTAAAAAAATTGCGCTTCAAAATCATCATGAAGTGCTTCAAAACAGTAAAAGTCTTTGAGTGACTAGTTTTACCATACTCATTTTCCCCAGTAGACTGTAGTGTAATAGAAACCGTTGGGGAGAACAGTTTTTGACATTTCAAATTCCAATCATAAATATCTTGATAATCAAACATGCGATTGTTGAGAATTAGAGGCATCTAATAACGTTCCTCCTTTTTGAGTAAGAAAATTGGAAAAAAATGGGGAAAAATAGGGGAAAATAGGGGGGAAATCGGCAAAATCAGCAGAATCGGGATAAAATCCGGAAGAAAAAAAAATCTTGGGAAAAAAAGAAAGAAAAAAAAATGAAAAAAAGAAGAAACAAAATCGGGAAAAAATTAAAAATCAGGAAAAAAAAAAATCGGAAAACCGATTTAAATCTGGTAATTATCAGGCCTGCCGGCATGTTCTGACTCTTCCCTGAATCAGAAAAAAATGTAAAGTCATTTTCAAGGATATCGTGGAACCCTAACACTAACAATAATAAAATACACCTGATTTTATTGCATTTACTACCAGCCCTGGAAACCTTGCGAGAGATCTGCCTTACCTGGCAGGTTTGTCCCTTTGACAAGTCAAACATGTAGAAGAGGAAGCTCATTTCACAGGCTAGGCAGAACTCCTTGCTGCATGTGTGGGTTTCCAGGGCACAGCGCAGAGGCTCCACAAAGTACAGCACCTGAACAAAAGGAAAGTTAATTTGATTTGATTTGAATTAATTTCCATACAAAAAGAAGTAGAATAATCCGAACATTACAAAATATGTAGACATACTATTACAGGTTAATGGCTGGATGGCCCTACTCAGCAATCCACAAACATTGTGGCACTGTTCCACCGAGAGGTCCATTGTTTTTTTTCAATTTATGAATTTGATGACAATGGATGATGGGTTTTGAGGTTTTTCCTTCCAGTAAAAAATCTGCACATTTCCTGAAAAGATGTTGCTGACCAATCGGCAGGGTTTGCAAAAGAATCTCATATTCAAATCGTGATTTTCTTGAACGAAATTGGCGATTCAAATAACCCAATATTTGCTTAATGACCGGGGTAATAGTATATTTGTAAAGCGCTTAGAGACATTTGTATTAAGCGCTATATAAAAACTAAATATTATTATTATTATTATTATTAAAACCACTGATTTAAATCACTCACTTGTTTGTTTTTTTTTCAATTAAAAAAAAAGAAAAAAAATATATATATTTGCCAACCCTGTCAACAGGTTTATTCAAATACAAAACTACACTAAGCAAGAATCTAACAACAGTTGAAATAATACAAATTCAAAGCAATGACTCTGGAGTAATGTTTCTTTTTGTTTTTCTTTGAATAAAACAATATTTAGCCGTAACAATTAGGCATCGTTTGCTATATAGAGGGCACAAGTAGCTATAAGTAGTGCAGTGGGGCTTTAAAAGTAGAGATCTGAGCTTAATTGTAACATGGAGTTGCAGTAGGCATTTGGAATGTTTTGGAACCTTTAGTATATCTATTCCATGACAATACAATCTGGCAGAGGGAGCGAGATTATCTGGTGGTTATTTCATCAAATCAGCTCTCAATTAACATGAGAAAAAGGGGATCATGGGGGACCAATGGTCACCGATTCAGCATTGTTTGCTATATAGAGGGCGCAAGTAGCTATAAGTAGTACAGTGTGGCTTTAAAGGTAGAGATCTGGGGCCCGTTTCACAAAGCCTTTTTTCAATGACAAATGACAAAAATTAGTGACAAATCTGCTGATAACCAATCAGAAGCAAGGATTTTAGTGGCTTATAACAACAAATGTCATTTGTCACTGATGACAAGTTTTGTGAAACGCCCCCTTGAGCTTACTTGTAACATAGAGTTGCAGTAGGCGTTTGGAATGTGAGGTTCGAGTCCGGCAAAGTTGGTCCGGTTGTAATGCCTGAAGTCAAAGTCATCAATGCCGAGTTTGGAATACTTGATCTCCACCTTCCTGTAAGGCTTGGGCACCATGACCATCATTGGGTCCTCGGCTGCGAGAGAGATAACAACAATAATCATAATATGCTGCTTGTAAGTGTCAGATTGCATGGTCATCCTCTCCAAACGCTATAGTTCTCCTTAGAACTATAAGCTAAGAAAGATAACCAACAGTCTTTTTCAAGACTACACAAACAGTTCTTTTCAGGACTCCTCAATCTTCTCTCTCTCTCTCACAAATGGTGCACCCGCAAGCCTACTGTATAATAATCATAATAACAATAATCATTTATTGGAATAATTGATCTCCACCTTTTCATGAGGCTTAGGAGCCATAAACATCACTGGTGATTGAGAAGCTCGCTCAACGTACGCAGCAGGGTTGGCCGGGATGATACTTTCCCCGCAGTTGACAAGCGAAAGCACAGGCGCACAGTTTTCTCAACGACCAATGATTTGCCGGACATAGACAATATTACTCCTATCTAACAGACAGGCGTAAATAGTCAATTTTGACTGAACGCCAACAATACAAACAACAACAACAACATCATTGGGTCCTCCACTGCGACATAGATAACAATAATCATAATGATAATCATTAAATGAATATGGGATTCTCTGGAGTTTAGAACAACAACAGAAAGATGTGTATGAAACAACAGATTTAGAATTTTTCATGCAATGTTATATTTTACAGAGGATGCAAACCAAGGTAAGGCTTAGGTACCATGATCACCATTGTATATTTTGATATTAATACACCGAAACTGTATTGAATTGAATTAAAAAGTCTGAAATAGAATCGAAGGAGGGAAATTCTGAATTTGAAGTTAGCATACTGTACACTGTCATAAACATGTACATTCCTCAAAAACAATTTGGCAATTCTAGTATGAGCATTGATACATGTATCTCTTGTTTTTAATGTTTTTAATGAAAAGTTGAATGTTGCTAAAAAAGCTGTAGAGTGGCACACCTACTGGCACAATCTCTGACATTTTATTTTTGTTTAACGTTGGACAATTTAATAAGCTAGTTGTCCTGCTAAATCAATGAATTACATGCTTACAAATATTGATGCAATCTAAAGGAATATCAGTCAACAGTCAATACATATTGCTTGGGGCTTGTCCATTAAAAGTCTCGTTTAACAAGCCTGAAAGAATTTTATCGACATCATTACCATGGCAATCAGATTCATTCTAAAACTATGTGCAACATCTCCACTTCCTTGGGAGTTACTTGTGGGGGGGGGGGGTGGGGTAATGTCCTGCTGGTGTTTCACTTACTTCTGCCCGAGGGGCTCTCTGGCACCTTATCTTTGCTGGACCCTTTCTTGGACCCTCCTGCGACGTCCCTGTAAGCTACCTGGTTCCTACGTCTTCCCCCTGTGTTGGGGGCGTAGCCGATGAACTGGACAAGTTTCATGCTCCGTAGGATCTCCGGATCGACGGGAGGAGGTTGCCTGAACAGCAGGAGGATAAAAGAAGTTTATATGTTTATCGATATAAATGCACATGTATGTGCAGAGGTGTCGTGGAGGAGTGGATACGTCGCCGGACAAGACATTGATCTACATTTGCCACACTATACTCAGGTGAAGTGAATGGGGCCCGGTAGGAAGGAATTCCTTGAATGCTGTGAGCACCGAAATTGGTAGCCTAGCAGAGCCGGGGTAACGTTAGAGCGCTTTGAGCACCTTGCAGGGCGGATATGTGCGCTATATAAATATCCAATTATTATTATTACATGTACTGATCGTAGACAAATGTTTTCTGTTATTCTGTGTTTGAGGAATAGCTGAATAAAATAAAGCAAGTTACTTGCTACGTAGAACCTCAAGGTTGATGGGTGGGGGTAGCCTGAGCAACAATTAAAGAGGAGGAGAAAAATCTGAAAAGATATGTACTACATAGAGGAAAAGTTTCTGAAAAGATGCATTTGGAGCGTAGCCAATAAACTGGACCAGATCCTTGCTGCATAGGATCTCAATGGGAGGAGGTTGCCTTTTCCTCGGTTTTGCGTATGTTGCACGCAGATGAATATGTAAGCCTATTGTGGTCGCATCATCCGTAGTTGTGTTATACCCGATTGGTTATGCTACAGCCCCTGTAATATGAAAAGGGAAGTGTTTGGGGCATAGCCAACGAACCAGACAAGCTTCATGCTGCGTAGGATATCTGGATTAACGGGTGGAGGTTGGCTGAACGATAGTTCATGAAGTGAAGAATGTCTTTTGCTTACATGACACAGTAAACCATCTCAACAATCACACAAACACAAACAAAACTTTGCCAAAATAAAAATCATATTACACATCAACGGCTGGCAAACAAATACCTATGCACAACAAACTCCCTGAGGGGTATTCACTTTAGATCTGTGTGTTATCAGCTACAGAAATGCAAAGCCCACTGCCCGTACCAATTTGTTTTGTTTTGCTGCTGCTGCAAATGATCTCATTCAGTTAATATTGGAAAGATTCCATATGCCAAAAAAAAAATTGATGTAGTGTTTAAGAGAAAATCTTTTCTTGAATTTTATAAACAGATGGTGGCAAAAGCAGGCTTCACTGTAGCATGCTGCACATAGAGTGGTCAAGTGTGACGTCATCAAAAAAACATTTTTATAGTTTCCAAATTTGAACTTCATTTTCCAACAGAGCATTAAAAATAATGTCCAAATGTTGAAAACCAATTGAATATGTCAAGTATTGGCTGCGATATGACCATCCGAATCAATAGATTTCAATGGAAAATCACTGTTATTTCCTATTGAACTCTGTTTATTCAGATGGTCATATTCAATTCTAAAAAATAGATTTGTATGATGTCACAGCTTCGATACTCTATTGCAGGTGACTTCAGGGCCCCGTTTCACAAAACCTTTTCTCAGAGACAAATGACAAAAATCAGTGACGAATGTGTTGATAACCAATCAGAAGCAAGGATTTCAGTAGCTTTTAACAAAACTTGTCATTTGTCACTGATGACAAGTTTTGTCATATTCAATTCTAAATATAGATTGTTATGATGTCAGAGCTTCGGTACTCTGTTGCAGGTGGGCGTTTCACAAAGCCCTTTTTCAATGACAAATTACAAAAATCAGTGACAAATCTGCTGATAACCAATCAGAAGCAAGGATTTCAGTAGCTTATAACAAAACTTGTCATTTGTCACTGATTCCCCTTGTATTACCTCATGCTGACTCTACATAGTTCTGCCGGCCAGTCTGACAGTAGGGGCTCCTCCTCACAGTAGGGCATGGGTATGGTGGAGAACGATGACAGCTCATCACTGAATGGGAAAGCATGCAGGGGTACCACCTGTATGGATGAAGGAGGGGAAAGAGAGAGAGAGAGAGAGGGGAGGGAGGGAGGGAGGGATGGAGGGAGGGAGGGAAAAGAGAGGGAGTGAAAGGGGAGGAGAAGGAGGAAGAGGAGAAGATAAAGGAAGAGAAGAAGGAGAAGGGGAAAGAGGGAGGGAAAGGGGAGGAGGAGGTGGGGGAACAAGAGGAGGAGGAGGGGGAAGAAGAGGAGGGCGAGGAGGGAAAAGAAAGCGAGGGAAAGGAGAAGAGAAGGAGGAGAAGAAGGAGAAAAAAGAGGAGAAGAAAAGAAGGAGAACATAAAGTACACACAGAACAAAAAGAGCAACAAGAAAAGAAGGACAAGAGAAGGAGAAGGTGGAGGAAGAGAAGGAGCAAAAGAGTCCAGTCAAGCATGACTTTAATATTCTCTTTTGGGACTGAAGAAAATACTTTGAAAAAAGGAAGTTACGACCAGTGCAAAAGTTGAATTTTCATTGTCTGATATGCAAAAGTCAATTTTGTCTATTTTCTTTTGTTTTAATGTGAACTTAATAATTCCACAGACAAAAATCACAATGTTCCCTAATGAGATTTAAATTCAAGCTGAACAGAAACAATTATTTATCACAGGAAAGAATATAGCATGTTACCATTTCACACAATTATTAACATATTGTAGGTAAAGCTTTCAGGATTACATCATGGTATTATTTCATAGGAAATAATCCATCAATCCATCAACAATCCATGAAGGCAACATGAAAATTTAATTCTTTCATAGGAAAAAGAGCCCTGAAAAGTTCACCTACAATTCAGTTTCTCCATCATGAACAAAAGGATCGCTGAAACTCCACTCATAATCCATGTTATCAACAATCCATAAAGGCAACATGAAAATCTAATTATGTCATAGGATTAAGAGCCCTGAAAAGTTCACCTACAATTCAGTTTCTCAATCATGAACAAAAAAAGGATCACTGAAATTCCACTCATAATTTATGTTATCAACCTTTCAAAAAAGGCAACAGGAAAATGTTTACTTACAGGCTCAGCAAACTCTGTTTCGGTGGAAAAGGTATTAAACGTCACCTCCTCGTCACTGCTCGACCACAAATGGCAGCAACCTAGGTGAAATACATGGATCATAGAAAAGCATACATTAAAACAGGATATTGATTGAAATAAGAGTGACACAACATTTGCTACATGCTTCAATTCGTCAATGGTATAGGCAGAGCTGCCAACCCCAACTGAACAAAAATCCCATTCTTTTCCAAAAAAAAGTTATTTCTGATCAATAAATACTTTCTTTTGTTAGGCTGTGTTCGTCGTCATTTTGAAGAATTATGCATGAGCCTGTTTTACAAACATTTTGTTGAATATGCAAGAGTTTGTCATGAATGATAGCGGCATGTAAATGTATTCTTTATGGACCATTGGTTGAATATGCATGATTTCATAATGACTGGTGTGTTCAATAAATCAATGAACATTCCCAAATTGCTGATGTGAGATGCTTGTAGGACACTTTTCAGGAGAGATTTGGCATATTGCCATTGAAAATGGCACACACACACAAAATACACAAGCACGTTCAAATTTTCGGATTTTTTTTTTGAAAATCATATTTTTATTGAGGAAAATTTGTATTGTTGTATTTACTTCTAAAAATTGTTGGCAGCTCTGTATAGGGGTATGGTTATGGTTGTAATTGGGTTTTAGGTTGGGGTTATAACAGTGGTTAGGGTTAGGTACTGGTATATTGTTTGGTCCAGGATTGATGTTTGTGAAAGTGGTTAGTGTAGGATATTGATGAAAGAACATTGTCGCTGGGAGATGTGTCGTAGAAACGAACAAGATATATTTGACCATGTGGATCATAGACGGGCTAGGAGTAGACCATATGGGAATAGACCAACTGGGTAGTAGACGAACTGGTTGTAGACCAAACGGCAATACACCAAACTTACCTCCAGAGTCACCAAACACCACACAGCTACTGTTACTGGACACGTCAAAGTCCATCACCATATCTCCGGCCATGCTGACCTGATAGAGGACCATCATTTCAGGGGTCACTAGCCCGCCGGGGTCAAGGATCTGGAATTGACCGCTCTGAGAAAGAAGAAGGGTTTAAAGTTTATAGTGGGTTACTTTGCTTCTAGTAAAAAAAAATGCGATCATTGTAGGTCAGTCAGGAATTCCATGACTTTTACAAGCCAATCACTCACCGCGTTACCAAGATATTTATGACTGGAAATTGAAATTTCGAACTGTCTCACTATACAGTGTCGTGCTTGAAATAGGCAGCCTATTTTTTGTTGGAATTCAAGGAGGAAGGAGCATGGCTTACAGAGAAGGGTTGAGTTCTTGAAAGAATGAGAGACAATTTGTCACCCCTTTTTTTTTTTCTTCAATTCTTTGTATGGCTGTTTGGAAGAATATCACAGTAGAAATATTTCCTGGAAAAGGATTGCTCTTCAAATTCCCTCAAAATTCTAAGCATGACAAGAAAAGCTGAAAGTTTGGACCAAACCTTCATAGACACGTATACGCATTTATCTGTGCAGAGCATGCGATTGTCAGCGAGATTGAATGAATTCCTGTAAATTCAGTCTGATCATTCCCTAATTTCACAGTACTGGTATATATAAAAACACTCTTATGTTATTACCAGTGTCCTTAACAATTATGCTATGATAGTCTGCAAATCATTTATCTTTTATTTGAATTACTAAAATTTACCCTGGAAAAAACAATTTCAATTGCAATTTTTCACCAGTGTCGTGACAGAGGTGTTCCATAAACACAGCTACTGAAGCAAAATCAATAGCACGTACTTGTATGGTGTTCTATTGTGATGACAAATGACATTTCTGTTATGAGAAGAGACAACTCTTCTTTATTCTGTGAAAGAGTGAAAGAGCTATGTAGTAAAGGCACCTCACACCAATCACTGATGACCCTTTTGGTGGGGGGGGGGGGGGGTTGCTTGAAAGAGAACTTTGGAAATGTTCCTTGTGGCCAGAGGATCCTGAATCCGCCACTATTCCAGACTTTGTTTTTATCTGAACCTACCTGATCCATGATGATGATCCGGTTTGAGTAGGTAGCCATGCAACGCAGGAAGATGGGTTCCAGCGGCACGTGGAGAGGAGCCATGGGTCGCATAGTTCGAAGGTCAAACACCATGAGGAACCTATCCACACTCAGGCTTCCTAACCTGTACACCAAGACAAAGACGGGGCACAAATTCAACAGATTGAGTGAAAATATGTAAGTTACAATGCATAAAAGTATAATTAGCCACTTGACCGCTAAGCACGTGCTATTACGTGCTACGTCCTCTCCACATTCTAATTTTTAGCACTGCGCTATACCAACCCCTACGTTGCCGTTAGCACCTGACTATACAACTTTAGAATATGAACAGTAGATTGCACTCTTTCACAAAAAATAAAATCAGAGATGTGAGTTGTATGTTCAGATTTCTGTGCGTCCCAAAATGCCTTAGCACACAGTGGTACAGTGTGAAAAAAGCCTTCAGCGGTCAAGTGGTTAATAATAAATTAATATCAATTACATTGTATTGTTTATTAGGTGGTCTGTCGATGACAGATCACCTATTGATTTCGCTAGAATTTTCTTTCTTTATTCTTTCTTTATTTCTTTATTTTTATTTCTTCCGTACACTTTTTTGTGCACACGTTTACTCGAAATCGACATGGTCAATTTCCTTTGAATTTCTGTCAGTCATCAAGCCCTATGATTTCAAGTCTAATTAACTTTTTCAAGTTCATGGGGTCATCGTGACGTCATCCAGGCGCCATTTTGTAAAAATCAGGTCATTATCATATCTCGATAACAAGTCATCAAAAATCAACCATATTTGGTATACACCAACTTCAGGTCGAAGGTCAACGAAAAATGTCAAAAATTCCGCGCGCGCACCTCGACGCACACGTACGCGCGCATTAAAATTTTAAAATGGTCAAATTCGTTCTAAATTAATTTTGCATACGTTTCAGGCCATTTTAAGCATTTTCAAAATTTGCGCGCGCGTATCCGCGCGTCCTGGCATTTTGCAACATAGAATCGCCAAATTTTTTCTGTTATCATATTTATTACATTTTTCCAAGCATTTTGATACCTTGTTTACCTTTTTCCGACCAGTAATACTGCAATTAGCGGCTGTCAAAGTTGAACGCACGCGCCGACCTGCGCTATCTGTATCCACAATACATGGGCAAAAACATGCCTATACAAAATTCATTTTAATTCTTCAGAATTGATAGATAACCCCCAATTTCTTTCATATTTAAATAGATTATGAGTTGGAGGTATGATTTCATGTCTCATTTGACCCTCAATTAACTCATGACGTCATCATAATGGCCTCCAAACTCAAAATTTCAATTTGCATATTATGACGTCAGCATATTTCTGGAAAATTGACTGTATCTCTGTAAACAATGATCAATTTTCTTCCAAATTTTGATATGATCTAGCTTAGACAATTCTCTACAAATGCAGTCAACACAATATTTCATTTTGACAAAGGTATCATGGCGTATTTTTGCGATTAAAGGTGGCATGTCAATTTTTCACATTTTGCGTGTATTCTCTATGGGACATGACTTTTTCTCAAAACTGGATTCTACATTCTCGTCTTTCGCGAGCAATATCTCCGTCGTTTTATCTTTATTTACGCTGAGCTTTGAGTATGTTGTAGCTGAGACAATAAGCTATCATAAGTGTGCCCTTTATTTTTCATTCAGATGCCGGGATCATGCTCATATTTCACTTCCAAAGTGGGATTTGAGAATTCCATTTCCCGTTTACGTGTAATCTCTATGGGAAATGTTTTGGTATATCCGTAACGCACTTGACTTCCGACCTCGAGGTCCCTGGTTCGAGTCCGGGCGTCTCCAACAATTCGTTTTCTTCACTTTTTTTTCTTTTTGACCTTTCACTGTACCATCTCCTTTCAATATTAAAACACGTACAATCGTAAATAATGTAATAAACAACCATATTTACTTTATTATTACCCTATTATCACTTGATCCATTACTTTTTGCGTGCAATCCTTATGGGAGATGACTTTTTCTCAAATCTGGATTCTACAAAATCTTGTCTTTTGCGAGCAATATCGCCGTTATTTCGGCTTGATTTTTGTTGATTTTTGAGTATGTTGAAGCTGTGACTATATACTATCTAAATGTTCTCTCATTTTTGTCAGTCTGATGTCATCATGGTCTGTTGATGATAATCATCAACATCATCATGATCATCATCATCATCATCATCGTCATCACCATTACTATCAAGATCATCATGATGATGATGATGATGAACAGCATTTGTATAGCGCCATTTATCTGCAAAAGCATTCAAAGGCGCCTGGCTCCCTCAATATGTCACATATTATTCGCAATGTTGCCGGAAAAGATAGGTTTTGAGTTCAGATTTAAAGGTATCAATGTTGTTACAATTTCGAAGTTGGACAGGTAGAGAGTTCCAAAGATGCGGAGCAGATGAAGAGAAGGCTCTATCCCCGTATGTTTTTAGACGGGTACTGGGCACTTGAAGAACGAGTCCCGCACAGCGTAGTCCTGGTCGTAGCTGACGTACACTGATGAGAGCAGATACATAGCCAGGGGACAAGTTATGTAGAGCCTTAAATGCAAGCAGCAAGATCTTATACTGCACTCTGCAGTGCACTGGCAGCCAATGAAGCTCATGGAGTGTAGGCGAGATGTGGTCAAACTTCCTGATTCCCATCAGAAGGCGAGCAGCAGCATTCTGGACCGCCTGGAGACGTTTGATGGCTGATGATGGTAAGCCGACAAGGAGAGAGTTGCAGAAATCCAGCCTTGAGGTTATTAGAGCATGAATGAGGTTTTCCGCGGCACTTCTGGTGAGACAGTGTCTGATCTCTGCAATCCTGCGGAGATGGTAGAATGCAGACTGACAGACACGCGAAATGTGATCCTTCATGCTCATAGTTCTGTCGAAGACTACTCCAAGATTTCTAGCCTTGTTGTTGGGAGATACAGCTTCCTCACCGACTAGAATAGGAGTACCAGTGATCTTATTTCCCATGTGTGGTGAAGACAAAAGGAGATACTCGGTTTTCTTTTCATTTAGCTTCAAGAAGTTGCGTCTCATCCAACATCGAATCTCTTCGATGGCAGCACTGATGGCTGCAGCTGCACGTTCCTCAGCGCCTCCAACTTTTGGATCAAAAGTTAGGTAGAGCTGGGTGTCGTCTGCATAGAAATGTGCGCTAAGACCATGTCGCTGTATGATAGAGCCAAGAGGGGTGATGTAGAGTGTGAAGAGCAAGGGACCAAGGACAGAGCCTTGCGGAACTCCGATCATCATCATCATCATGATGATCATCATTGTTTACATGTCTATATAACTTCTCCCTTTCTCAATAAAGTAAATATTATAATCTATCATAAGACTTGAAGACAGACCACCTTAATCGTCCTCGTGACGATTTAAATTCTAGTTTTTGTTGATATTGTTATTTTTGACTCGCACCCAGTAGAAAAGGATCACATTCTCGATCTTGTTATTGAAAACAAGTGACCACTAAAGACAGGTAGTGTACTGAGAGGGGGGCACTAAGACAGGTTTGACTGTATGGTTACATACACTTACCCCCGGCCCCTCACTCAGTGTTATTTAGGGTACGCGTATGCATGTTTCCTCCCTTTGAAAGCACCCCCCTACGTCAATGTGTAAAGTCAATACGGGCTAATTTTTTTGTGTATCACGAGCCGGACTTTGTTGTGTGAAAAGTACCCCTTTTCCCGGAGATTTCGGGAACATGAACGCGGTCCCTCCATTCCCGTAGTGGGGAGGGGGGGCAGGCACCTACCTTTCTCCAAAGCCGCAGGTGATGAGCTGGTTGCCGATGACATCAAAGTCCGACAGGGCACCTCTGTGGGCTTCTAGTGTGTGCTCTATCTTCATGGTTGCTGGATCTCTCAGTTGAACCTACACGAAACAACGACAAATAAATACCAGGGCCCTGTTGCACAAAACTCACCATTGAATGCAACTTTGCCATCAATGGTAACTACCATGGAAACCTTGATTTCGATTGGCTGTTGAGCCCTGTTACCATGGTAGTTGCCATTGATGGCAAAGTTACCATCAATGGCAAGTTTTATGCAATGGGGCCATGTATGCATGTGTATGGAATGCTGCAGATCATCAAAAGGATGACTTTTTTTTTGCTTGTAGAAACGATAAATGCAAGGTCCTACTTTTGTTAAAAATTTAAAACTATATTTGCATTAGTTTAACTTGAATAACATGTAAATCAATGCTTTTAGAGGTTTTGAATGTTAACCAAGTATTTTATGAATTACAAATTTCATCATAACAAATGCTATCCACTTTTGCAAAGGCAGCCCGAAAAAGTTTGAATGTAGGTTACAACCTTCTCTCTGGTTTTATGAAATCTTTTAATCATTCTTGCTTAAGTTTAATCAACAAAATTGCGATAGTAACTGATATACATGTCATTAAGATGAAAAGAGGATATAATGTTTTATAACAATTTGGTTTTGCTCCACGGTAGGGTGAAAAATGCTTTCCGATAATCTTGCCCCTGTTCACCAATAAAATCTAGTACATTGTTTCCTTTAAAAAAGTGGTATAGTAATCCAATTATTGTTATTGTTAAGGCTTGTTAAACATATGCTGCAGCAGCTTTCTGCAGAGGCTTTTGAAAGACGCATAGTAGAGGGCTATCATGGGGAATTCAACACCATTTGGGTGTTTACCCAATAGCAGATGTTGCCTTCAGTTTGATGACCATCAGGACTTATACAATGCTTTGCATCCCCCCAATTCCATCCATATGGAATAGCATTTCCCTCAATGAAAGACTCTCAAAGAGACTGGGGGGGGGGGGTATTTATTGATGGGCCTACGGGTATGCTGTGTCCACCAAGTCTGGTGTTAGTGAGTTATGACCTACTGCACACGGAAACTGACGACCATCTCCCTTTAAGTGTACTATGCTTCACAGAGAGGAGTACGCGTAGCACCTTTGCTTGTGTGCAGCCATTCATGTAGAAAAAGCATTTAAAGCCCATCTGTACTAGTTTGGTCTAGGGATTAGACCACCCAGGAAGGTCACTAACAGGTGGCCATCTCATGAACTCAGCTCTCAATTAACATAAGAAAAAGAGGATCATGGGGGACCAATGGTCACCGATTAGGCATTGTTTTCTATATAGAGGGAGCAAGTACATGTAGCTAAAAGTAGTACAGTGGGGCTTTAAGTGTACTATGCTTCACAGAGAGGAGTACACCGTACACATAAGACCTTTGCTGTGAGCAGGAATTGTTTTCATCTCTGCTTGCCATTCATGAAGGAACAAAAATCAAAAAAACATGGGGGTTTGTGAACAAGCCTTTATTGTCAATGCTCAAAATCTAAATGTTATGAGAAAAGGGAATGAAATGCTTTGTCCATTCTCTCTTTTTTCTTTTTTTTTCCCCACTCATCCATGTATGTAAATTTGATCTATTTGATGTATGATGTGCAATATATTGAAGTTTCCATTATTATTATTGTTATTCTCTTCTTGAACTTGTTTTGATTCTTTTCCATATTGATGTATTTGTAGTTCTTCTCTATATTTTTAAACTTTGTAATCTTTGTTTGTATCAGTGTCCCGACTGTTTTAACATGAAATTTTGATTCAATAAACCGAAATGAATGAGAAAATTTTTTTATCTCATCTTACGTGTCCTGTCGGTACCCCACAGCAGATGAACCTCTGATCGGGTCTCATGATGGCCACGCCCACCTTGTCCGTCGGGTGGGTCACCGTCTGAACCCCTGACCCCAGATCGACCTCTACCAGCCGGTCCTGATGACCTCCCAGGAGCAGACGGGTGTCACTCAGGACTAGCATGCTCTGCATGTTCTGAAAGTCCTCACCCCTGAAAGTGGAAGGAATCGTCCAGAATTGTAAAAAGTAATGGCCGGTTTTTCAAACCGGCATGAAACTTCTGCAAATCTGAACCACTTGCCAAATTCACAAAAAGTTTCTGGCTTTACAGTATTCAATTTTGTCTCCTGAGAGCCAGTAGGTCATTACAGGCTCATTCAGATATGACATGGCAAAACAGGGGCGGCATTTTTTAGGCGATTAACTGCGCCATATTTGAACAAGCCTTAAGTTTTCTTGATCTCAAAGTCATCAATCCAGCAACATTGCAGGAATTAGCTGATTTTTTTAAATTTTATCATTTACTGGGCACATTGATCCTTCTGTTGAAAGTACAAATAAATATTGGTTGCTTAAAGTCAAAACTATTAACTCTGCATGTTTTGAAATGATGAAGGAATTGGCTCAAGTTTTAAAAGTTTGGTTGGTATAAAGGGAATTGGATTAAAAATGACTGAATATATCGTCATGCTGTTCCACTTATATCAAAAGATATGCACGCCAGATATGTTGATATTTCATCTATACTTACTTGCAATCAAAGACTCTCATGCCTTGCCTGGCATTGCAGCGGAGGCCATTGTTGTACAGTGAGAGGACGCCCCCAGGGAAGGTGGATATCTCACGGATCGGGTTGGTGGGGTGAACCTGGAAGGATGTGTACTTTTGCAGCTGGGGTCCATAGTACGATGTCACGTGACCCTAACGGTTAAATGACATACATGTAGAGAGACATACGGTAATGATGATGATGATTCACAGCATTTGTATAGCGCCAAAATCTGTTTAGAAAAATATTCAAACCAAATGGTATCCTTCCAAAGTTGAGGAGAGGATGTGGTAAATGGTAGACTGGGTACTACAAGCCCACTTGCCTGACCTTGCAACCAAAATTGCCATATGGGCAACTGATGGCAAGTTGACTAAATATATACATTCACTGACAAATCATCCTCTATATTATGGAAAATCACACACCAACCATGTTTGTAAATCCAAACTTATCCTTTAGATGATCACAAATTTACACAAAAAGAGGAAAATCCTCCTCAGCAAAAATCATTCTGAAAATGAAATTGTCTGATTTTTGCTCGTTGTTTATTTTTGCATCTCACTCTGATGAAAACAAGATGGAAGTTTTGATATGTCTGTAGGCAATTCTGTGCAATGTGTCTTGCAGGACAGATAACTTTTATCCATATATTTCATTAGAAAATGAATATCTCTTAAAATGATCATTGAATAATGCTTCTTTCTTGTATCACTACTGTTCAGTGTTGTGTCTTGATTGACAAGCAAGCCAGACTAGGTTGACGACCAAAGCAATAAAAGGGACTTTTAGATTTGCACGTCGACATAGTGGACTGCTACATGTGCCGTCCTTTTAAGGCAGTGTCTGTGCCTTAAAAGGACATCACAATGCCTTAAAAGGACGTGACACGGACATGGAGCAGTCCACTATGTCGACGTGCAAATCTAGAAATATTTAAAGTTTGGTAATGAAGCACGTAAGATTAAGATAAGGTATGCTGGGCCATGAAGTAAGAGAAACCCACGTTGTTAGCTAGTAGATGTAAGTCATATGTCAATCATTCCATTGTGTGCTATGTTGACATAACTGTAGATGAAGGCCGAATGGTTGGTTGGATGCCTGCCCTTAATAAAGTATTACACATCTATAAATATTGCTCTCTGACAAAGTCATTCTCAATACAATCATTCTCAGGTCATACCAAGAGAATTTGAATTTGGGGTGAAATAAATGAGAGAAAAAGGTTATTTGTTGTATGAGACTCATAGCACGAATTTGCCCTTTACTAAGTTAAAACTATCCTTTGAATTGACATCTTTGCACTTGTCATCTCTGTAATTTGCATGAGAATAATGGGAACCCATCTCCTTCCACTCACCCCTTGATTTCCGACCCAGATGAGTTCTTCTTGCGTATCCACAGTGATCGTCGAGACCCCAAACCTGTCGCCCCCATCATTCATCACGCTCCTCAGCTCACGGTACAACCCACTGTTTCCCATGTGGAGCTGGCTGTGGCTCCCTGAAGGAAGAAAGAATAAAAAGCATACCTCACTGAGAGATAGAGTTACATGTACGTCACCTGAAGTTGCTTCAGATTGTTCATTCGGTCATTTCATGGAGTTGTTTACATTTGACCAGGCCTTCTGTCAAATTTTGTTAATCTAATATTTTCAGGGAATGCCCGAAGACAACCTTAATGCTTCTACGTCTCCCTTCCTTTTGTTTCCTTTTCACTTCTTTAGTTTTTTCCTTTTCTTTTTTGTTTTTTGATTTATTTGTTTTTGTTTTTATTTTTGTGGGCAGGGGTCATTTGCATTCCCTACAGGTTGCCACAAATCTGGAGGTTATTAACTGATTGCAAGGCCCTTACCTAAGAGAAAACAATATTGATACCAACGACGCTACCCTGGCTAGACGAGACATAGTATATCTTCTTATTATTATCTTCTTTTCTTCTTCTCTTCCTTCTCCTTTTCTTTGTCTTCCTTGTATTCTTCTTCCCGTTAAAACTTACCGTTGGCATAATCTTCAACGACAGGTGGGGCGCCATGATCCTCTGGTCTGTAGCCCCCTTCCACCATCATCCGAGGCCCACCAGGGCCAACAGCACCGAGAGGAATGTATTCATTGGCATAGTCATGAGTTGCTCCATACTCGAGCTCTCCTGGGGGAGGGAACTCCATTCTGTCTGTTATGAAGAAGAAGAGGAAGAGGAGGAAGAGGAGGAAGAGAAAGAGGAAGAGGAGGAAGAGGAAGAGGAAGAGGAGGAAGAGGAGGGAGATGAGGAAGAGGGAGATGAGGAGGAGGAGGAGGAGATGAGGAGGAGAAAGGTGAGGAAGAGGAGAAAGATGAGGAAGAGGAGGGAGAGAAAAGGAGGAAGAGAAAGATAAGGAAGAGGAAGAAAAGGAAGGGGAAGAGGAAGAAAAGGAAGAGGAAGATAAGGAAGGGGAAGAGGAGGAAGAGGAGGAACGGGAAGAGGAGCAGGAGGAACATGAGAACAATAACAATAAGAGAGAAGAAGGGGAGGGGTCAAGGAGGAAGAGAAGAATGATGGGAAGAATGGGAACAATAAGGGGGGGGCACAGGAAAGAGAGTAAAGAGAAGAAGGAGAAGAAGGAAAAGCAGGAGAGGGATAAGAAAATGAAAAAGCAGCGAAGAAGAGGAAGGTAAAAATAAGACAGAAACATTAAAAAATGCATTAAACTTGCAATTTTCCAACATTACCGAAGGCTTCAAGATAAAGTTGAGCTCTGGTCATGCGATTGCATTGTCAAATAAATGTTGTGGAATCGATCAGAAAAGTTTGATCATCAAAATGATAAGAAATTTCCATAGACCTAGACCTAGACCTAAGTCATAAATCCATAATCATGATAATGACGTCTCCCGTCTTGATCTCCACAGTCACACATTTGGATATCTAATACCATGAATACCTCGGCCCTCTTTATTCCATAATTTGCTCCCCTAATTCCAAAAGATCTACTGCATGATGTACTGCCAAAAAACACTACAAAATATGACCGTGGAATGTGACATGTGACCCAAAGAAGTATCTTGGTCGACGAACAGCACGCTTTCAGGAAATCAAGATCCTGTGAGACTCAGCTGATATCTACATTCCATGAGCTATCTTCAAATCATAACAAGTACCAAACTACAGACATAGCTATACCGGACTTCAGCAAAGCTTTTGATGTAGTTCCACACAGACGCCTTCTCCAGAAGTTAAGTTTCTACGGTATACGAGGTGAAACCCTTGCGTGGATCAAGTCCTTCTTAACCAGCCGTGTCCAAAGGGTCATAGTGAATGGGAGAACATGGATACCCGTTCTTAGCGGAGTTACACAAGGGACCGTCCTCGGCCCACATCTGTTCATCCTCTACATTAACGACATAATACAGTGTGTCACATCAACCCCAAAGCTATTACCCCAAGGCTATTACAGTTGATGATCCCCGATAAACCTCTGGGGTTTTTGATCTGCAGGTTCATCTTTTGTTGTAATGCTTTTATATTTGATTGTAATTTATATTGTCTTTTATGAATCTGTGGAAATAAATGAAATTGAAATTGAATTGAAATTATTTGCAGATGACTGTATTATCTACAGGCCTATCATTAACCCTGAAGATGAAGTTTCTTACCAGACTGACCTTAACAATTTGGTAGAATGGTCAAGCAAGTGGGGTATGAAATTCAGCTCATCAAAGTGCAAAGTAATGAGGGTCTCCAGAAAAATAAATTCCGGGAAGACTGACTACCAGATCAGATGATAGATACAGTGTAACCCCTTTGAAGAGGTCAAAAAGAATAAGTTCTTGGGAGTCATCATCCAAAATAACTTAAAATGGGACAGGCAGTCCAGCAATGCTGCAACTAAAGCAACAAAGAAGCTTAATTTCCTTAAAAGTAATTTCTCCTTCTGCTCAAGAACTGTGAAAGAAAATCTCTTTAAGACAATAGTCCAACCCCATTTAGAATACGCCAGCTCGGCCCGGCATGGAACCCCGGAACCAAGAAAAACAGGGATCTGCTGCAAAAAGTGAGGCGAAGGGCAGCAAGGTTCATGTTGAGCGACTTCACTCCCCGGTCCAGCGTAACCAAAATGCTGACAACACTGAAATGGGACAACATAGAAAGAAGACGCCTAATCCATAGGATATAACTACACTCCACAAGATGATTAATGCAGAACTAGATATCCCACTAGAAGATTATCTACAGAGGAAAGAATCAAGAAGAAGGTGGACAAATGATAAACAGTTGACCATCTTTTTAGTGCTTATCAACACCATTCGCAGAATCCTTCTTCCCTGGAATGACCTACCTCAACTAAACGTGGCCATCAAATCCAGCTCAGTCTTTAAGTTCAAATCTGCAACCCAAAAATTAAACCAAATAGGGTCTAGCATAATCCCCGAAATTAGCGAAATACACAAATTTATACTCTCGTCACGCAATATTATACTTCCAGTTACAATTCCTACCGGACCTTTCGGAAGAGACGAACACAAGTTCTAAGGTACTTAATAATTATTATTAGGCCTAGACTAACCCAAAAAGCAGGCGACGCGACGCGGCTCGGCCTCGGCTCGCGCTCCCGATGGCAAGGCTATGCCTACGCAGTGTACCGTACGGTATGCATGTACATTTTAACAAAGGCAAAATCCCATTTGGCATTTGTCTGACCCACTCAGTGCTAACCAGCATAAACACTCACACATCCAAGAAATGCAATATTTTATGTAACTAATGAAAAGTTTGAATCATCGGTACTGACCTCAGGAATAGTTTGATAGCCTCAAGTCGATCGTGTGTTGCTGGTAAAATTGTGTTTTCCTCACTCTTTCAGGGCTTGTTTTATTTTTACTTCAGCAGCCGATCAGATGCAAGATTTGTATATGGCACGCCAAAGGTGTAATTATTTGAAAGTGCAGCACGTAATAAACTTAGCACTTATACTTTTATGATAGATATAATCTAGCCCGGTAATTGTCTGAAATTCCATTTGATTGTCGATCCAACAGCCTCCAGGGCCCAGGCTATGAGGACATAGATAGATATGTAGATAAGTAGATAGATAGATAAATGGATAGATAGACATAGACCTAGATAAATTTATAGATAATTACGGTATAGATAAGTTTTCAAAGTCAAATTAAATCATTACTTAATTGTTATAAAGCCCTAGCCTATACTAGCTATATAGGAGCGATATCATCTTAGAAAGGCACGCGTGTGGCATGGGCGTCGGACGTATCAAAAACAACAATAAAAACCATTCAAAACAGAAGATACAAATTGTTCATTTTTTCCACTTAATATTTTTTCCACAAATCAAATTGAATAATTATTACATTGTAAACAAAATATTAAACAACACTATATTATATACAATCATTTGAAAAAGATACATATTATTAAGCCTATCTTCAACTTTTAGAGATTCAATTATATATTTAGTATTAAATGTGGAAAAAAGCATAAAAAGTTAATAGAAAAGGAAGACAATTGTCGAAGCCCTAACTCTACCCTTCTTTGTACAAAACCTCCGCTCCCCTCGATCCGCCCAACATGCATGGGTATATAAGCCGGAGCCTATAAGCCTATAGCCTCAGTTGCAGCTCGGATATAAAATTTTAAAAAAGCTGCTCTAGCTACCACATATTTATAAAGTTAATTCATGGCACTGCCTCGACGTTTCTATATAGTTCTTCTAGCAAAGAAGATTGTCTTTCAACTTACTTTCCTTTTTCTTGTTTACTATCCAATATTATTTTCTTATTAAACATCTAAAGCAAAAGGTTGTTTTTTCAATTTTTATAAGGACCTTTTTTACTGCATGTTTAAAAAAAAATTCATATCAAAATAATGACGTGGTTCAATAACAACAAAATTCACTCACTGTTGACCTTTGTATTCCGAAATGGACCCCAATCTATGTTTATAATGTCTAGCAAATTAAAAAAAGATTGCCACAATTTTCTGACAGTGTTTTGCTGTATATAAACTTATTTTTTGCATAAAAAGAATAAAAATTTGCCTCCGCTTTTTCGCAAAAGGAATATAAATCATGATCATAGAAGTCTTAATTAACATAAAACTGCTTATTTTTGTAAACTATATATCTATTTCTGAGGCTCCATAATTATTTTAATAAAGCGGGCACCGCGTACGATTTTTCAAAGTTTGTATATCATATTTGTAGGTTTGATGTTAAAACACAAAAAATAAATTCTTTTCATAATCAGAAATTCAGTTCAGTGTTTACATTAGTATAATTGTTTCTTTTCAAAAATACTTTTCAGGATGAAGGAAGTTGTTGTGCAAAAATGTGTTTGGATCCGGGCTAACTCGGACCAGGGGACAACTCGGCCCACTCAGCTGCAAAAAACGGTCATTTTTTTGTCATTTTACCCTAACTCTAACCCTAACTCTAACCCTAACCCTAACCCTAAACCTAACCCTAAACCTAAAATGACAGTTTTTGCAGCTGGGCCGAGTTGTCCCCTGGTCCGAGTTAGCCCGACTCCAGAGAGAGAGATTTGGTAAGAGAGCGTGTGTGTAAAAGGGGGGGACCGGGGGGCGAGTGAGTTAATGAATGAAAGTTGGGGGATTCTAGACATACGGTTCTACAACACATACAGTATTTCTTCTTAGGTGGCCTTTATACAGAGGTAGCCACCATGCAAGGTTGTATTGGTATCTTGTTCGTTTAATTTCCTGTCCTCGGTGTTTACGATAACGTGTATTATGTTCTGCCTTATTCAAAAATATACTTATTGGAAGCATTTGATTGTCTCGTCGCATCCATCCAAGCTCACTTTATAAATTCCACATCATTTCATTAAATTCCACTGAAAGATTACTTTCGGCTAAATGATTGTGGCTGGAATAACAAACTGCTAAAACTAAAACCTTCAAGAAAAAAGTAGATAGTTACCTGGAAAGGACACAAATATGATTTGTGTGAGTATATATCCAATTTAAAATCATGATTCAATTCTCTCTCTCCTACTCTCTTTCTCTCCTTCTCCTCAGCTATTTCCTCCTGTACCTTTATCTCTCTTTCCAACTTTCTTTGATATTGCCAATGAGCGTGATGTAATAATTAATTGATCGACACACGTGTATAAAGGTCACTCAAGGGAGACAAGAAAAGCAGGCTTTGTATAGGCATGTCATGGTTATGTTCAACTTCCTTTAATAATCGAAAAACACTCTTCAAGGAAAAGATAAAAATCTAGCGTCTTTAAAGACAGGCAACCTTGTTTTGTTTTCAACAATTGAATCACAGTCATACTGGGTGTTAATAAATGATGAAAATGTCTACCATCATGTAAATACTCACTCACTAATAATGTATTATGTCTTTTAGAATGGAGGTATAATAAAGAATACATTTATATGCTCAAAAAAACAATTCAGATTGGTGTCCTTTATAGCATCATATTCTGATCCCAACATATTATGTCAAAATAGCTGGCGCTATAAGTATAACATATATCATTACAGAAAGTCACATTTCTAAACATTGTATACAGTAACAGAAGAAAAAACATCATAGAAAACACAATATGACAAAAGACAATATTTGCTAACAGATCATAAACAGTATCAAGATGATGAAAAATTTAGGTGGGACATTATTTATAGGCAGGGAGCCCATTTAATAGCAGGCCCTAACAAATGAAATCCTTTGAATATAATCAGCATTTTAAAGTGAATGTTGACTAAGAATCATCTGGAGAATCATTTACCATAATTTGTACCAAGATTGATAACTTTAATGAAATATGAACTAATTACATAATTGGTGATACTTGATAACCCATATTTTCAATTTTCATGGAAAAAGAATATATATTTCCAAATTATGATAAAAATTCAAAATCTTAACCTTTGGTGTTGATGCCACTAAGTTTGTTGACCTGAAATGACCTTTGACTTTGACTTTGTGACCTGAAATTCTACTCACATGATTGGGGATACTTTATAACCCCAATGTTCAAGTTTCATGGAAGAGGAATGTATACTTTCAAAATTATATTAAAAATTCCAAAACTTAACTGACGCCACCGCCGTCACCAGAAAAACGGCGCTTTATATGTGTCTCGCTTTTGCTATGTAGGCGAGAGAAAAAATGGATATCAAATCAACAAAATAAATACAAATTACGTTTTGTGTAATAAACAGGTCATTGTGATCAGGGCCCCGTATTATAAAACACAAAACGTAGCACTTGATCATACAATTGAATTTTGCTATTGATTGCATTGATCACTTTGTGCAATCGATCGCAAAAATCAATGACCAGTCGCGTACGGCCAATTGCTAAGCTTTGTGTTTCAGGGCCTAGAAAATTGTCACATGTAAAAATGCTTAGGCACTGTTGATTGGACTGTACAATTATACCGCTAAAACTAGACTGAACAGAATCACCCCCTATAATGGTATCTGGCAGGAACAACAAAAGTACTTGCTCATCTCCATGCTTGCGCTGACGCTGTTGTATACGTTAGGATATTTAGAGTTCAATCAGAAATGTTAAACAAATATCAAATCAACAAAAAATAAAAATGGAAGCAGATTTCACAACACTATGGCAATGCATATAATGCTAAATGCAATATGAGCATATGCATCATATACAGACTGAAATTAATGCTGGAGTGACTGGACACTGTACTTTGGACTGGACAGCAATGGATACAGCTACATGTAATACTATAATGAACAGAATCACTGCCTAATTAAATTTCCATCATCAAATTAAAACTGGTTTCTGGAAATTGATAAGTATTTGTAACGTCAGAACATCAGAACGACCATCGGAGATGGTAAATAAATATCAAATCAACAAAATACACAAATAGAAGCAGATAAAGCAATATGAAACATATCTACATATGTATGTACTACATGCATCTACACACAAAAATATAAACATATTATAACATCATATACGGACTAAAAAAAAATGAAAACAATAACCGGTATGCAATAGTAAGGCAACGCCATGATATAAAATTCATGAAAATGACACAATACTTCTGACATACAGCAGTCAAAGCTATACATGATTAATGTTTATACATGATACATGTTTATTCAGTAAAATGATAAAAATAACTGTAAAGATAGCACCGACATGTGAAGTTAGAACATGAGAGAAAACAGACTCAACTGATAAAATATCAAATTAACGACATAATTGAACATGAATATCACAATCTACAGATTAATGTAAAAACAATTTTACTTTTGTTCTGACCAGTGGAGAACGGATTAGAAATAACCATATTCAACGATTATTTATGTCTACAATATGCTTTTTTAAAGATTAGCTCCTGCAAAATTGCCACCAACCGTTCTTTAGTATGCCACAAATTATGTTCTGCTTCGATATATTTGGGTAACACATTAATTAATCCATATTGCACTTGTTAAAAATGTGCTTTCATTTCCAACCTGCTTTAAAAAAAACACAAAATAAATTTCGCTCAGCAAAGCACTATATGTAGTACATACTGAAAGACTCGTTTATTGCACTTTATCTTGTATATTAGATATTTGATACATAATAATAATAATAATAATAATAGGCATTTCTATAGCACCGTCTATCTAAAAATTCTAATCTGAGGCGCATTTATTATTACCCCGGCTTTAGCCTAGCTGCCATATCAACGCTCCAGCATTTCAAGGAATTAATTCCTGCCAGGTACCTGTTTACATTTCATTTTCTTTTTGGAATGTAATGATATGCGTCAACCTACAACAATTGCTTACAGATAAAGTTGAGTGCTTGTCAGACGATTGAATAGTCAAAGGAATTGACTGCAAGTGATTAGAAAAGTTATGTCGCACATAACTGTGTATTGCGACTCTTGCGAGGACTCGGGATCATCATATCAAAAAGAAAATTTTTGACTTAGTCTTGATGAAAGCCACATGAACCATTTACAGATTTGGTATCCAAACATGTGGTATGAAATTTGGTCCAGATATTTCAGAAATTTATTGTCATATTTAGACCATGAGAACATTTAATGAGCCATTCTGTCAGACTTTGTTCTTTCTGTTGTATTCTTCCAAACCCAACAAAAAAGAAGAATGAAGAAAACTCTCAACTTGTTTTGGCCTTTCCCAAAACTCAACGTTTGATCTAATGAGCACACATCAAAGTTTGAATTTGGAAGCCATAAGAGAGGTCTGGTGGTTTGTCTTCTTTTTTCTCTTCCTTGGAGTTCCATCCAGATTGTCATCCTTGGAACCACTGCTCCTTTTGGTTTGGTTTTCCCTTCTTGATGTGTCATAGCATAAGAATAAGAATAAGCATAAGCATATTAAAGCATAATGATAATAATAATAATAATAATAATTAAAGTGAACTTATTTCAACATCTCCATTTATAAAGCATGACAAATATGACCATTAAAATTAAATAATAATACTTTGATCATCCAGTATAAATTTCAACAGCTTAACCCTAATGAGGCAGAGGTATTTTGAGGGTTTTGAATAAGGGGGGGGGGGGGGGGGGGGGGGGGCAATATGACCCTCCCCTAAGATCTTGGCTATGGTTGGCGATGTGAACATACAAATTGGTACACATACTGAATGAGGTACATGTATAATGACAAAAAAGACAACATATGTTTGTCAATATTTTGTTTCGATATAAAAAAATGATTTCTTATGTCTTATGCTAACTTTTTGCAAAATGTTAAAAACATAACTATTTTGCAGTTATACAGTGTAAAATGTTTGGAAAATTTGATGTTTGATATGTTTAAACACTCCAACATTAATATAACAATGTTTTCAAAAAATATAATAATATACATCGTTTTCAATTTTCTTTGTATTTCATTGTTTTATCTTATGTTTTTAAAATGTTATGTTTTCTTTTATTGGATGAACCCAAGAAAGGTCTCACTTAGTGGAATGGGAGTGTAAACCTTCCTAACAACGACACAGATCAACTGAACTTGAAATGATCTTTGATTCTTCCATAGGCTAACACATAAGCAAAATAGAGAAAATGCACATTTTGTTTGACATGATCAATAATTGTAATTTGACACCCATACCATAGGTCCGACTTACACAAATTTGGTATCAAAATGTGCGGGAGTAAAATAAAATGTGAATCTGGAAATGGAAGCGGTTAAGATGCAGCGCTAAAAAATATGGAGGGTGGGGAGCATTATTGCCCCCCCCCCCAGCCTCTTTAGGGTTAAAAGTACAATGAGTACCGGTATATCGTTTTTAAACTAACTAATATGAAAATAAAGAAGGATTAACGATGATCAAAATGATTCATGAATACATTTTTTCTTTAATGAAGACATTATAAAGTTATTACGTTGATCATACTTATTGCCCATTACAAAAGAAAGTCACTCACTCATTAATGTTAGAAGGTTGTATTTTTTATTTTTTTAGGAATAGATTGGAAGATGAAATTGCTAAAGCGAACAACAAGTATTTGGGTGTGTGTTATGGTTCTCTTACTTTGGTTGAAAATGACCTCTAGCAGGTGGGCCTGTAAAGTGAGAAAGAAAGAGAGAGACAAAGAGATTAGAAAAAGAGAAAAATAAAAGATTATCCTTATTCTCTTCTGCTATTGACATTTCCCTCTACACAGCTTTATACAATTAAAAATCTGAATATAATAAGGGGTCTTTCTTATTTTAACCTTATGATAATTACCGTCAGGTATTTGGCCACTTTGTGCATTTATTCCGCTAGTTGAGGGAACATCTACATCTAGTGGGGTGTCGACTGATGAGTATTCTATCTGTTGCTGCACGGACCCTTGGTATGACGACTGAGGTTCACACGCTCTACTAGTTGAACGGGTTGTTTTCTCTGACAATGTGGGGTGAACGAAGCGTCTGATGTATTCACGTTTTTCCCTTTGATCCATGTGTTTAAACTCTTCTGATTTCTTGTTAAAGAAACGGTTCTGAGAGTAAGATACACAGGCAAAAATATTTTAAACAATTAAACAGTGGTATTTTGTTACCAACCCGCCCCTCTCTCCCCCCCCCCCCCCCCCTCCCCCCTTCACAAACGCACGAACACACACTGACCTTCAGAATCTATGTTGATTGATTAGTACTTACTACAAACAAAATTATTATATTGCTCTCTGGAACTAATTTGTAATAAGTGAGGATAAAAGGAAGGTTATCAAATTAATGACACATTATTTGTTTTTTGTTGGATAAGGTTGTACATGTACATGCAAGTACTATGCTGTATAATGAACAATTGATGTGCTTCTCTTTTTTTAATAGCAATCATTATTTTGTAACATATTCTATGTAAGCATGTAGGGCAATATAACAACTTTGGTATTCCGAGTGTGGGTCTACATTAAATAAAAATCGACCCTCTATTCAAAAGGTTTCTTAACGGTATAAGGCTTCCTCTTCTCAGAATGACCAAAAGTCATGATTAATGACATCTAGGTTAAGACTGATTATTGTATGTAAACATTAAGATTAAGATATGAGAAATATGCATTTGTAAACAAAGTTATTCATAATATTGATTTTTGAACTATTTTCTATTCTCTTCTCCATATTTTGTTTTCCTGTTATGAGTTTATGATCATAATTGATATAAATATTGTTGTTACCATAAAGGGCACCATAGAAAACCAACATTGGTAAAAGTGTGCTACCTTGTACATGTACAACTATCAGAAAATAAATTGGCAAATAGACAGAAGAGATATATACATGTAGAAAGATAAGTAAATATATAAATGAATCATAATAAACCTTTCAAAAAATTCTAGTTCCAACATAAAAATACACGTCCTCATAAATACAAAGGAAATAGAAGCAATTTTGTAATATTGAAATATTGAGAAAGAAGATACGTCTATAATACCCTTGAAGACGACTAGAAATTTACACGTGTTGTAGTGAACTTTGCATTTAAAAAAACAATTTATCAAAAGTCTAAGCCTACAATCCACACCCTATTATTTCTTCTCTTAGCTCATACTTATGAAAAAGAGTGATCTAAAATGCTTACAATTTTCTAAATTGGCTGCTACATCACCTTGCAAGATAAAATGTTTAAGAGAGCTTTAAAACATCATGTAGACATTGTTAAAGACCTTCCAATATCGAGGGACAAATATTTTCTAGGAAGAGGCATCTGGAAGGTCTTGAATTTTGGGGAGTGGGGCATTGTGGAGGAGGCGACGCCCCTTCGCCCCCTGGCTACATGCCTGATTACAAAGGGTATTAAGATTATGTTGACGCTATCAATAATCATTTGTAGTTGCAACCGCAGGCGCGGATTTGCCTTTATGACCAGAGCCGTCTATACACAGAGTTTGTGCTAATTGGTTTCAGAAAATTGTTACATATTTATGAACAACAAAAATCCATTGTAAATTTATTAAATTTATGACCAGAGCCGTCTATACACAGAGTTTGTGCTAATTGGTCAGAAAATTGTTACATATTTATGAACAACAAAAATCCATTGTAAATTTATTAAATTGTGAGCATTTAAGCTTTTAACCTGAGGTTCAAAAGCAAAGAGCATATCAAGGTACGAGGTAGGAGCTGAAAATACTGAACATCGATTAAGAATTGAAACAATATCAAAGTCACATTATGGTAACAACACATTCAAATTAGTTTTCTATACGAACTGGCTGAGTTAAACCTATTTCGTTTTCATGTCAATCGTGGTGCAAAGTGATTGACATTTTCATTATTCATTATTCAAGGCAACAGTGTGATCAATGTATTTCTTATAACGTCAAAGCACATTGTAAATCACCTTTGAGGACGAGGCCCGACTAGCCAGTTCCTGGTAGAAATCATCATGTGTGTGTTCATTGCCGGAGGTCTTTAGCGACAGGTCAGTTAGACGAGGCAGAAGACATAGAAACTTGGCTAGTTCGTGTGATGCTGATAGTTTATTCCTTTCTAGATTACAACCTCCTACAGATAACTTTTCAACCTGTTGAAAAGTGAAATTTGACGATGGTAAAGATACTGTTAATAATGGAGCCACAAAAACCTTTGGTGATAGGGCATTTGCATGTGGTGGACCAAAACTTTGGAACGCTCTCCCGGTGTCGCTACGATCCATGACTGATGTTGAAGTTTTTAAGAGAGCGTTGAAAACTCACCTTTTGGATTAAACGTACATTGTACATTATAAAGCCCTTTCGAGAGGACCTTCAGTCCTGAAATGCGCTATAAAAGAATGAACTACTACTATTATTTTTATTATGATAAAGATACTACTACTACTACTGTACTACTACTAGCTACTACACTACTACTACTACAAATAATGGTCACATGTTTCTCATATGTAGTAAATGTTGCAGTAATAGGCAGGGAAATATTAAGTCATTTCTAAATCAAGTTTTGTTTAACTGTAGGAATGCTTCAAACACTTATAAACATATGTTGGGAAAGATTTAGGACTGTCAAAAGAAAAATCAACTCAACACTGATCCCTAAGGGTATATAGACATGCTTGATTAAATATTAAATGAGACTGTGATTCATTTATCACTCCCCTACTCAAACATACATGTATCAGGCAAGGAGGTTTCTTATTTCAAAATTGAATATTATTTCTAATTTTCGTTGTAATACTAAGCTTACAACTATTCTCAGGAGCTGATATATGATTGCTTTTAAAATTGATTTACAAAGGAAATCATAACTGTACACAAAGTATTGTTGTTTGTATTAGAGGGTTGATTATTAATTCAGCAACCTATGTTAATATACATGTACAATAAATGTTTAAAAGATATATTTATATCCCAAAATGCAAAAACGCAAAACCATGTTTAAATGGGCTAACATCTTTTATCAGTAACACGAAATACATAGAACTTAACATTGCAAAACAGAAGAAGATTGAAGGAATGCACTATAAGAAATGGTCCCCTGTGGAAGATGTATTTTGATTATAATCCTATGACATACACTGTAGAAAAGAAAGTGTTACCCACTATTTCTGTATTGTTTGACGTTTTTCATCTGTTTTTACCTTTTATAATTATTGTGCAGTGATTTTTATGATTATTGTTATCATATGTACGAATTACTTGATAAATAAAAGTTTTTAAAGAAAAAAACTAGATAGAACTTCAACTGCGTGCAGTCGAAAATGATGCCTCCGCCATAGAGCAATTTTACAAACCAAAACAGAAACAATTTTTAAAATTCAAGTTTGATTGTAATCCATCTGTCGGTTTTAATGATAATGCATGCACAAGCTATATAGGCATCCTTAATGAGCCCCATGACCTTTGAACTGATGACCCTAAAACCTAATCAGTTGATTAGCTCTGCAAGATACATATACATGTCTTTGATAGTAATCTGTCTATTGGTTCTCATGATAATGCAATCACAAGCTATTTTTGCATATATAATGAGCCCTGTGACTTTTGACCTTCGACCTCGTGACCCCAAAATCTAATCAGCTCATGCGCTCTGCAAGATACATACATGACCTGAGTTTGGCTGTAATCCATGAATTGGTTCTGGAGATAACGCGATCACAAGCTATTTTTGCATACATAATGAGCCCCGAGTCCTTTGACCTTTAACCGTGTGACCCCAAAATCGAATCAGTTCATTGGCAGTGTAAGATACATACATGACTTAAGTTTGGCAGGAATCCATCAATCGGTTCTTGAGATAACGCGATCACGAGCTATTTTTGCATACATAAGGAGCCCTGTGACCTTTGAAAAATCTACCGGTTATCAGTTCATTGGCTCTGGAAGATACATACATGACCCAAGTTTGGCAGGAATCAATCAATCGGTTCTTGAGATAACGCGATCACGAGAACGGGACGTACGGACGGACAACCCAAAAACCTAATGCCTCCGGCTACATGTACTTTGTAGCAGAGGCATACAAGTATATATGTACAATAAATATGTGTGTTCGTCACGAGATATCATCTTCACTTTCTAAACGGTTCAGGCATGTTAAAGAGATTTAATGAGCAGTATAGAATATGATTAACATAATTGTTACTTGTATCTATGAGATAACCATAACGAAGCATAAATAAATTCATATTCTTACATCCTGTGTTAAACTTTTTTCCTTTTCCAGGTTCAAGAAACTATCAACTTGCAATTTCATCAATCAAAGTATCAGTGGGAAGATTTACTTCAATAAAATGTAACAAACATTAGAAATCACCTTTGAGGAAGAAGCCTGATGAGCAAGTTTGTGGTAGAAATCATCATGGAGGTAAAGATGTTTGCATTCATCGTCAGAGTCTTTTATCGTCAAGTCGGTGAGACGAGGCTGAAGACAGAGAAACATGGCTAGATCACGTGATGCTGTTCGATTATTCCTTTCTAGATTACAACCTTCTATGGATAACTTTTGAATCTGTTGAAAAGTGAAATATTGGGATGGTAATGACACTGTCAATGATAATTATGATGATACTACTGCTACTACTTCTAAACTTCTAATACTTCTAATGATAATAGTAAGAAATAATAATGGCAATAGGTTTTTGTCAATTACGAGACAAAGAAAATATTCAGCCCTTTCTAAATCAAGTTTGTATTCAACTTTCTGTAGGAATGCTACCATTTAAAACATGCGCTGGAAAAAATTTAGGACTGTCAAAAGAAAAAACAACTTTACACTGATTCCTAAGGGTGTATATAGACACGCTTGATTAAATATTAAATGTGACCGCGATTCATTTATCCCTCCCCCACTCGAACATGTCAGGCAAGGAGGTTTCTCATTTCGAAATTGAATATCATTTTTAATTTCCGTCATAATACTGCTTACAAATATTCTCAGGAGCTGATATATGACTGCTTTTAAGATTAATTTACAAAAGAAATCATCACTGTTCAAAAAGTGTTGATGTTTGTAAGACGGTTGATTATTAGTTCATCAACCCATGTAAATATACAATAAATATGTGTGTTATTCATAGATATCATGACAAAATTTGCATTTTAAAGAACTATTTATCAAACTTCTGAACCTACATGTACTATCCACACTTTCTTTCTTCTACGAGCTCATACTTATGATAAAAAGCGATCTAAAATGCAAAGTTATACATTTTCTAGCTCGGTTACTACACGCCTAGAAAGATGAGACGTATAAAACAGCGTTAAAACATCATGTAAACATTTTGTTCAGACTTTCCAATATCGAGGGACAACTCCATTATTTTCTAGGAACTCTGGGCTCTGCAAGAAGCACAAGTATAAATTACATAGTAATAGGGAAAACTTAAGAAAGGAGTCGACATTTAAAGATTGAGAAGAGAGAAAAAGGTCGTAAGGAGACTAGATTGAGGAGCAAAAATAGTAATAAGAGAGAGAGGGGAGAGGGGGAGAGATGGAGAGAGAGATAGAGAGAGGGAGAGCGAGAGAGAGAAAGATAGGAACGAAAGGTGGACACGGTAGAGGAGGTAAAGGAGAGAAGATGATATAAATAGAGGGAGGGGAAAGAAAAGGAAAAGGAAGGGGGACGAGTTGTACACGACACATGTACCGGTAGGTAAATTGTTTACTGTCTATCTGAAAGGTAACAGACCAGTTTCGCAACGTGTCCACGTCGGATGCGCAGGTCCCCGCGAAGCGCGCTGACACGACTCACTCCACCTACCCGGCAGGAACAATCGGATCCCAACAGGCAGAATGCGAATTGCGGACGATAGCCGCTACCAGGCTGGCAATACATTAGAGCTCGCCCAACCTAGCAACAACCAACGTACCCAACTTACACCCCGCCCACCGAAACACAACCACTCCCAATGGTGAATGGAGCCACCCGCATCCAGGCACCCCGACAAAGACCCACGCACCCAACCCGCACCCACTACGAAACTGGTCCATTATGTTGCACATTTTAAAAAAATGGCTTTATGATACTAATTATGCGTAAAAACAGAGCAGAGGCAAGATTGAGCAGGGGGTCAATTGGCAGGTGTTAAGAATTACAAGGAAAATATGTAACTGGCTGGCGAGAGACTTTCAATAGGGTCATCGTTTAACATTAGCATTAAACATATGAATGACATTCGGTTCAAAGGATTGTCTGTAACGTCAGCGGTTGGCTCCTCGGTACACGTAGGTGAATACCTGAGCGATTAAATCCAAAGAAATGATGTAATGGATGTGATGAGTCATTCATTATTGTGTGAACTTTAAGTAACATACGTTTTTCATACACAGTACTGATAGGGGGAAGATTTGAATAAATTAACCGCTGGGCAATTTTCCTGGATCTATCTAACTTTCTCTGAATTTGTTTTGAAAGATTACCAAAAGTGCACAAGAAATTGAATGTATCAGGATACTCTGTATAAGAAATTGGTAAGAGAACTAGGATCCTATTATCCACATGAAACTCCTTTAGTTTCCTTGACTTGCCTTGCCTGCTACAATTTGGGTGTTCCTATTCCAGTTAAGTTTATTATCAACAGTTGTTCCCAAGTACTTATATTCAGAAACTCGCTCAATGCTTTGATCATGGATAACTAACGAGTCATAAGGCTGAGAGGAATGACGAAAATCAAATACCATTTCCTTAGTCTTTTTTACTTTCAGAACTAGATGGTGCCAATCGCACCAGTTTTAATACAAATTGATCAACTTCTCTAACATATGGGCTGGAATCTCCTTGAAGGAAACCAGTTATAACAGTGTCGTCTGCATACTTAATTATTGAACAATTATCATTGGTGATGGTATACGGTAGTCACTAATATAGAGCGAGAAGAGAATTGGTGAAATTACACAGCCTTGAGGAGCACCCAGATTCAGACACATGATGATAGAGTTCAGATTATTACACTTAACCCACTGTGGTCTGTCTTATTATGAATAATCCTAACTAGACATGGTTTGACATTCACGCTTATCTATCATGAGGTACAATCGAATTAAAGGCACTTGAGAAATCTATGAACACAGACCTAACGTAAGACCTGGGAGTATCCAAATGTGGATACAGACCCTGTAGAAAAACAAGTACAGCGTCTTCTACACCTCTATTGTTCTGATATGCAAACTGAGTCTTGTCGAAAACATTAACCTGGTTTCTATTAGATGTCTTAACAATAACCGTTCAAAACATTTCATAGGATTGCATGTAAGGGCTACTGGTCTATACTGATTCAGTTCACTAGGGGTTTTCATCTTAGGAACTGGAATAACAATTGAGGATTTCCAAAGACGAGGAATCCTACCAGCATTCATGATCAATTGATAAATACGTGTAAAAACATAGGCAAGTTGTTGACTACACATGTTCAAAACCTTATTAGAAATGTGGTCTGGACCAGATGCTTTGTTTATATTTGTCTTCGCAAATACATTTCGAACTTCATGTTCACTAAAGACAATTACCTCATTTGAATCAATCACAATATTTGACAGCCTATCTATTATTACATCATTCTCTGTAGAAAAGTCATGAACATCGAATCGGGCATAGAATTCACTAAGACTATCAACAAAAACCTGTTTACAATCCATTACTCTCCTATTAGTGTCCTTATAACCAGTCATTGTTTGCATTTGCTGCCATGCAGCTCGTGGGTTGTTTTCATTAAAGTTCCTTTCCAGTTTTCTTGTATACAGAACTTTAGCTTTCGTGACTTGCCGGTTGATTTCTTTCTGTAGATCTTCCTCTCATCAGTCAATCTGTCCAGTGTAACAAGAGCTTAAGCAATATAATAAGTCCTGTACACACATACAAAAAATGTGTGCCTAACCTACGTATTATATATCCCAGTTGACAAGTATTCTTTAATATTAAAGTTAAAGTATATTGTAGCAATCGAGTGAGATAAAAAAATCCACTTTTTTAATTGTTACAGTTAGTGTGCTCCAGCCTCAAATCATCATTTCTTCTAAATTATTTTCAGATTCCCCCCGAAATTGCTGCCCCTGATGTACAGAGTTGAAAGGAATTTCATTATATTGCTTAAGCTCTTGTTACACTGGACAGGTTGACTGATGAGAGGAAGGTCTACTGCAGTGAAAATGCTGAAAACATTAGATCTACATTCTCGGCCATGGAAATAGATGTTCTTCTCTGCCCCTTCAATTTCTGCTTCATCTTCTCCGTCTTCTTTTCTTTCCTTAAATATGCTCTTTTCCTCTTCTTTCTATTTTCATTTTCTCCCTTTTTTTGTTCTTGTTGTTTTGGGATATTTTTTGGGGGTGGGACATTGTGGAGGCGACGTCCCTTCGCCCCCCTGGCTACATGCCTGATTACAAAGGGTATTTAGATTATGTTAATGCTATCAATAACTGTTTGTAGTTGCAACCATGGGACCATAGCCATCTATGCACAGAGTTTGTGCAACTTGGTTTCAGAAAATTGTTATGTATCTATAAAGAAAAAAAAAAATCCATTCTAAATTTATCAAGTTGTAAGCATTTAAGCTTTTATCCTGAGGTTCTAAAGCAAGAAGCATATCTATGTAGGAGGTAAAAGCTGAAAGTGCTGAACATCATGGTCATAACAGTCGATTTAGAATACCGGTATCAAACAATAAGTTGCATGATGGTTACAACACATTCAAATTAATTTTCTATACGAACTGGCAGAGTTGAACCTATTTCGTTTTCTTGTATTAATCGTGGTGTGAAGTAATTGACATTTTCATTATTCATTATTTAAGGCAACAGTGTGATCAATGTCTCGTATTTCTTATAACATTAAAGCACATTGTAAATCACCTTTGAGGATGAGGCCCGAAAAACCAGTTCCTGGTAGAAATCATCATGAAGGTAAAGATGTTTGTATTCATTGCCAGAGGTCTCTAGCGACAGGTCAATGAGACGAGGCAGAAGGCGTAGAAACTTGGCTAGGTTACGTGATGCTGTGCGATTATTCTTTTCTAGATTACAACCTCCTACGGATAACTTTGCAACCTGTTAAAAAGTGAAATTTGACGATGGTAAAGATAAATAATGAATGTAATTATGATAATGATACTACTACTACTACTACTACTACTACTACTAGCTACTACTACTACAAATAATGGCCATATGTTTCTGCTACGTAGTAAATGTTACAGTAAAAGGCAGGGAAAAATTAATTCCTTTCTAATTCTATTTTTTATTTGACTTTCTGTCACTTACAAACATATGTTGGGAAATATTTAGGACTGTCAAAAATAAAAATCAAATTTACACTGATCCCTAAGGGTATATAGACATGCTTGATTAAATATTAAAGGGCTCCTTTAACCCAACTAACTTAACCTTTCAAAATATGAATACACCTCTTCTTATTAATATTCCAGCCTAATTTTTTTTAGAAAATCTCTACATTGACCAAAAAAAGATAATATAACCATCCATTTTCACAGATCTCAAGCTTGCTAAGCTCCATCTCTCGAAAAAAGGAAAATATGTCATTGCAGGAATGTCCTTGTATTTGTCCTACAACTAAGGATCTTACAACCTCATTGTAATTCATAACAAGTCATCGCAAAGCGTAGCATCCCCTTGCAGGGTACAAATGGCCTATATACGTCAGAACAAGTTACCTCCATTAGACTATACTATTATATTACTAGGCAAGGCAAATATGTGTGTTCGAGAATATCATCTACACTTTCTAAATGCGTTCAGGCATGTTAAAGAGATTTAATGAGCAGTATAGAATATGATTAACATATTTATTACTTGTATCTATGAGATAAACACAAAGAAGCATAAATAAATTCATATTATGTTCTGTGTTAATTTTCTTTTCCTTCTTCGGGTACTAGACAATATCAGTTTGCGATTTCATCAAAGTATCAGTGGCAAGATATACTTCTATTAAAGGTAACAAACGTTAGAAATCACCTTTGAGGAAGGAGCAAGACGAGCAAGTTCGTGGTAGAAATCATCATGTATATATCCATTAAACCGATTTATCGTCAAGTCTGTGAGACAAGGCTGAAGACAGAGAAACGTGGCTAGGTCACGTGATGCTGATGGATCATTCCTTTCTGAATTCTTATCCTCTAAGGATAACTTTTGAACCTGTTGAAAAGTGAAAAATGATGATGGTAAAGATACTGTTAATAACTAGAAATTTTGCAGTCTGTATTGCCGCGCAATTCAAATGTATCTCCGGCAGAAACGGATCCATGATTTAATAGGGGGGGGGGGGAGCCCATATTTGAAATTATGCGAGCCAAATCTTGATACGTAATGGTGACCAGCAGTGGCATAATAAGCAAAACGTTTGGGGGGGGGGGGAGACAAACAATCTGCACCACCCCGCTTTTACATGCAGAACCCCATTGAACGTTTCTCAAAGTGGGTGGGGGGGAGGCTAAAGTAATTACGATCAGGTAAAGCGTAGCGTTAAATTGGTGGGAGTTCTAAGGGCAAAGCACTGGCGGGGGTCAAGGGCAGAGCCCTCAGAAGCTCAGGGGGTATGGGCATTTAATAACGGCCAGTTGAGCATATTTTGATACCTTGTTCATGGCATTGGCAGGTCATAAGTAGCGTGGGGTCCAGGGGCCTGATCCCCCTGAAACTCAGGGATTTGAGGCATTTTATAACGGTCAGATATAAGCATTCAGGGGCCCGCCTTAGGCCCCATGGTGGGGTTGAGGGGGCAGAGCCCCCGGAAGCTCAGGGGTTTTAGGACTTAACCCTATCTAGTAGAAGCCCCCCCCCCCCCCCTTGACATTTTTTGCGATAATTTTTTAACGCAAGAAAATCTTGCAATGAAATTTTGTGACTTTTTTCTTTAGAGTCTTGCACGTCTTTTGAAAGAAATTTTTCGAAAATCGGCCCTACCATTACAAAGTCATGTGTCCTTTTGTCTTTGCATGTCAGCCCGAAAATCACTCATTTTTGTGATTTGTGTACAAAACATATGGAAATAAAGAGATAAAACATTTGTTATTTGGCCTTGTTTATAGTTTAGGTGTTTATTTTGGGGTCAAAATAGTTGAATTATAGTTGGAAATGAAATAAAACAACAAAAACAATAAAATACATGAGTTAAATAAACAGAAGAAATACATAAGAAATCATCAAAACAATAGACAAGATAAGGAATAACCTGGCTCTTCCAATTTTTTTGGCTGTATTATTATCCCAAATGCTCTAAAAAATATATGTAGTGAAAATTAATGTCTAAATATGAAGAATATATGATTTATGGATAAAAATGTGATTGTTATTACCATAAATATGCGAATGAGTGAATTTTTCAGAAAAAAATTGAAATTACCATAGTATTCTATACACTTTTCTTGACATGCATGCAATTTTTTGCGGAGATAGGTCGTTTCACGGCCGAGATCATAGGGGGGGCCTTAGAAGCCCCCCCCCCCCCCCTGGCTATGCAGTTTCAAAATAGCCCGGACCATATAGGGTTAAATTACGGTCAGTTGAGCATATTCTGGTACCTCATTATTTTGTGACACTTGCAGGTCACTATTCTTTCTTAATTCTTTCTATTTCTCTTTTATATACTTTTTCCCAAAAAGTCTGACCGTAATTAAAAGCCTAAAACTACTGAGCTCAGGGGTTTTAGCATTGAATTACGTCAGATCAGCATCCAGGGGCTTGCCTTAGGGCCCTAGGTGGAATGCAGGGGGCAGAGCCCCCGGAAGCACAGGGGTCTTAGGCATTTTTCCACGGTCTCAGATGAGCATATTTTTGATACCTCATTATTTTGTGACACTGGCAGGTCACTATCCCCCCCGATCTCCTTCTTTTCCCCCTTTTTCTTTTATTCTTTCTTTCCCTTTCCCTTCTTTCTTTTTTTTTTGGGTGGGGGGGGGGGGGGGCCAAGGCCCGCTTCCCCCCCCCCCTGGATCTGCGTTTTTCCCCTGGCAGTCGCAGCGATTTTTAATCATCCTTATGTTCGAAACAAAGATCCCCTCTCCCCTCTCCCCTCTCTGGAACAAAAGGATGACGTAGAGATTGCCACTAGAGGCTCGGACTATTGTTAAGACTAGGGACAGTATCACCAAAACATCATGTGTGTAGATTAAAGAAATGTGTCAAGAAATGTGGCCTGCAGAGCATACACTTCCACCAAAATATGACCTGACCCTATAAAAGATGGGCACTGGTGGCGGCATCACCAAAAACAAGAGGCGTGTAGATTTTACAATACACCTCCATACAAAATTTGAAAAAAATCTGTCAAGAAATGTGGCAGTTAGAGCTCTCAGAAGACAGCCACCGACCCTATGACAGACGGAACACAGGTGGCAACATCACCAAACACGTATTGATGTGTAGATTTTACTTAGATGCAACTCCATACAAAATTTGAAATAAATCTGTCAAGAAATTTGGCAGTGAGAGCGCATAAAAGACATATGACCTTTGACCTTATAAAGGACCGAACTATGAGGGCAGCATCGCCCAGATGTGTAGATGTGCAGATGTTACCACGATACACCTCCATACAAAATTTGAAAGAAATCTGTCAAGAAATGTGCAGTTAGAGCTCACAGAAGACAACCGCCCAAATATGACCTGTGACCCTATAATAGACGAACACAGGTGGCAGCATCACCAAACACTAAAGATGTGTAGATTTGACCAAGATACACCTCCATACAAAATTTGAAAGAAATCCATCAAGAAATGGGATCTGCAGAGTGCACTCGCGCCATATCCTGCAAAATATGACCTTTGACCCTATAAAACATGGGACACTTGTGGCACCATCACCAAAAGCTATAGATGCATAGATTTTACCAACATATACTTCCATACACAATTTGAAAGAAATCTGTCACGAAATATTGCAGTTAGACTGCATTAGGGTGCATACAAGACATCTATCAAAATATGACCTTTGACCCTATATAAGACGGAACACTGGAGGCAGCTTCACCTAATTCTAAAGGCTTGTAGATTATACCAAGATACACCTTCGTTCAAAATCCCATGAGAAATGTGGCCAATAGCTAGAGCGCACTCAAACCATCCACAACTAGATAGAACGTTGATTGCGCGCAGTCAAAAATGACGCCTCCACCATAGAGCCATTTTACAAACCAAAACAGAAGCAATTTTTAAAATTTAAGTTTGATTGTAATCCATTTACAGGTTCTCAGAATAATGTGATTACAATATTTTATTTTATATTTTATATATGTATGACCCTTTGTTCTTTGACCTCGATCATGACCTTAAAATTTAATCATTGGCTCTGCTAGATACATGCATGTCTTGAGTTCGATAGTAATTCATCTGTCGGTTCTAATGTTAATGCGTTAAGAGCCCGATAACCTTTGACCTCATGACCCCAAAATCTGATCAGTTCATTGGCTCAGCCAGATACATACATGTTTTGAGTTTGATGGTAATCCATCAGTCGGTTCTGATGATAATGTGATCACAAGCTATTTTTGCATACATGACCTTGGTTTAGCGAGAATCCATCAATCAACACTTGGGATAACGCGATCACGAGAACGGGACGAACAGACGTATGGACTACCCAAAAACATAATGCCTCCGGCTTCTATGGCCTTTTACCCTATTAAGACAGAACACTGGTGACTGGGGGCAGCATCAACAACTAGATGGAATTTTGACTGCGCGCAGTAAAAAATGATGCCTCCGCCAAAGAGCGATTTCAAGTTTCAAGTTTAATAGTAATCCAGAGGTTCTCAGAATATCGTGATTACGAGCTATTTTTCATATACATGTATGACCCTTTAATCTTTGACCTCATGACCCTAAAATCTAATAATCAGTTCATTGGCTTTGCAAGATGCATACATGTCTTGAGTGGTAATGGTAATCTGTCCATCGGTTCTAATGATGTGATCATCAGCTATTTATGCATACATAATGAGCCCTGTGACCTTTGACCTTGTGACCCCAAAATCTAATCAATTTATTGGCTCTGCAAGATACATATATGACCTAAGTTAGGCAGGAATCCATCAATTGGTTCTTGAGATAACGCGAATCACAAGCTATTTTTGCATACATAATGAGCACTGTGACATTTGACCTCGTGACCCCAAAATCTAATCAAGTCATCGGCTCTGCAAGATACATACATGACCTAAGTTTGGCAGGAATCCATCAATCGGTTCTTGAGATAATGCGATCACGAGAACGGAACGTACGTACGGACGGACAGACGGACAACCCGAAAACATAATGGCCCGAATTCACAAAGGAGGTTTATGTACGTCATATGACACGTTTTGACACGTTTTTTACAAACCTGGTTTGTAAAAACGCGTTGAAACGCGTCATTTGACGCACAAAAACCAAGGTGTGCTGATATTATGTAAGTCTTGACAATAGACTACAGTTCTCAACATGGCTCATGACATTGAATCATGACGCAGTTTGGTTCTAATAAAGACACCTGTAAACATTAACCTCCAAGCCTCCGTATCATGACTTCTACAGTAGAACCATTACCAAAATATAAAACAAGGTTTGTCAACAAACCTCCTTTGTGAATTCGGGCCAATGCCTCCGGCTCCTTCGTAACGGAGGCATACAAATTACAGGTGTGTAGATTTTTCCTTACACAATTTGAAAGAAATCTGTAACGAAATGTGGCAGTTAGAGCACACACAAGAATATGACGCAGCGGATGCGTGATGACGCAGCGGATGCGTAACACTGCTGAATCCAATGTATCCTCCGGCATACTGTAATTATGATAATGATACTACTAATATAATTATACTTTTTCTAATGATAATAATAATAATAATAATGGCAATAGGTTTCTTCAAATAAATGTAAATGTTACAGTACGATCGAGACAAAGAACATAATCAGCCACTTCTCGTTTGTATTTAACTTTTTTAACATGCGCTGGAAAATATATATTTTTTTTTACTTCAATCCCTAAATATTAATTAATTCATTAAGAAGCTGATAAATGATTGCTTTTAAGATGAATTTACAAAGGAACCATATTTATCTTTTGTAGGAGAGTTAATTATTAATTTACCAGCCCATGTGAATATACAATGAATACATGTCTACATCATCTTCAACTTATTAATTCTTTTATGCAAGTTAGAAAGTAATGAATAATATAAAATATGATTAACAGAATTAATGCATGTATCTATGAAATTACCATAAAGAAGCATAAATCAATTTATATTATAATGTCCTAAAATATCAACTTGCGATTTCATCAATCAAATTATCATAACAAGATTCACTTAGATAAAAAGTAACAAACTTAAAAAAAAATAATTTTAAATCACCTTTGAGGAGGAAGCAAGACGAGCAAGTTCGTGGTAGAATTCATCATGTAGCCGTTTTGTGCCGTATCCCCAATCTACGTCGTGTATCATCAGGTCGACGAGACAAGGCTGAAGACAGAGAAACTTGGCTAGGTCACGTAATGCAAAGGGATTGATTTCTTTTAGATTATAAGCTCGTATGGATAGATTTTGAACCTGTTGAAAAGTGAAAAATGATGATGGAAATGAAATTATTAATAATTACAATAATGATAATGCTACAAACACTTACAAACATTCCCTGGAGAAAAATTAGGACTGTTAAAAAATAAATTGTACTCAGATCTCTTTAGGTACATAGACAGGCTAGATAACCAATTAATGTTACAATGAGTCCAGTCACCACCCCCCCCCCCCCCCCCCCGATCAGGATGATGGCAAGGATGTTTTTTCACCCCGAAATTGAAAACCAATTTTAATAATGCTAAGCTTACAAATATTTTCAGGAGGTGAAATATGATTGCTTAGGATCTTTTTCACAATGGACATTATCACAGGTGTACAGTACGTACACGTATATTTGGCTTTTGTAAGTGACAATTATTAATTTATTAGCCCATGTAAATACAATGAATATGTGTCTACGTCATTACTTATCATCTTCAACTTTTCAATTCTTGTAGGCAAGTTAGAAAGAAGTAATGAATAATATAGAATATCTTCAATAGTACAAATATCCAAGAATTATAGCGAAAACTTGCATAAATCAATTTAGATTTTTTTTCCCTGTGTTAAGGTTTTGATCTTTTCTTCTTTGTGTACTAGAAAATGTCAATTTGCAATTTCATCAATCAAATTATCAATGGCAAGATTTACTTTGATAAAAAGTAACAAACATTAAAAGTCACCTTTGAGGAAGTAGCAAGACGAGAAAGTTCTTGGTAGAAATCATCATGTAGATTTGACCCATTTATCGTCAAGTCGGTGAGACAAGGCTGAAGACAGAGAAACCTGGCTAGGTCACGTGATGCTGTTTGATCATTCATTGCAGTACCCAAAATATCTATTGATAATTTTTTAATCTGTTGAAACAAGTAACAAACAAGTCAACACAAAGCGTAGCATCCCCTCGCAGGGTACAAATGACCTATATACGTCAGAACAAGTTACCTCCATTGGACTATACTATTATATTACTAGGCAAAGAAGTTAACCACATGTATATGTGTACATGTATTTTGATACCGCATGTACGGTACCTTCATATTAAATTTCATTAAAATTCGTCAAACATTACTCAAGTTATCGAATGGAAACCAGATTCGCATATTTAATGAGCTATGGCCTTTGACCTACATACTCCGAAATCAAACTTAGGTTGTGTTTTGATACCATGAACCTTCATATCAAATTTCATTAAAATCCGTCAAACAATACTAAAGTTATGGATCAGAAACCAGATTCGGATATTTAATGAGCTGTGACCTTTGACCTACATACTCGGAAATTGAAATTAGGCTGTGTTTTGATACCATGTACCTTCATATCAAATTTCATTAAAATTTGTCAAACGTTTATGAAGTTTATCGGAAACCAAAGTTGTTACGGACGGACGGCAGCGTTCTATATCCCCTCGCCGACGAAGTGTTTAAAAAAGAGTTCAATTGTCTCTCTTCACAGAAATAACCACTGTTTCGCAATTATTCTTGGGTCAATTCTCAAGCCTTAAAAAAATACTGAGTGGAGATAAAAAAGGACTACAAGATGGCATGAAAAGATATGGCATATCTTGTGTAATTCCATAGTAACACCTTATGAAAGAAGACACATTTTCAAAGTGCAAATGGGTAACAGCCAAAAAGTGGTATTTTTGGCCCTATATTACCCTTCTCACACAGCCAACTCAAATGAAATTCAAACAAAAGTTGCTGCCTGATGAAAAACTCATATGGTCCAACATTTCAGGCCACAAGACATTTGATTAAATGACTTTGTGTTTCCAGGAGAGATGCGTAACACTGTAGGTAGAATAGTTGCACCCTGATTGTGGCTATACCGATAGTTCGCACGTGACCAAAGTTTGCGTACCAACACTAAACGCGCTTAAAGGGATCCGGTAACTTTGTCTTAGATCCTTTAAAAAAATCCTTGATTTAGCTCATGCTGCTATGATAATTATAAACCTTATAGGTCAGTCAGGGACCCCAAGACTTTTACAAGCCGATCGCCTGTCTGATTATCAAGATATTTATGATTGAAAATCTACATCAAATTTTGCGTTTGCCACACAGTTTTCACAACACTACAGTCTATTTGGGAAAACCGGTCACTCAAAGGTTTTTACTTTTTTGAGGCACTTCTTGATCATTTTGAAGCACAATTTTTTTAGGGCTTCAATATAACACCATATCACAGACATTGATAACACGTACGTAGGGCCGTGCATCTCAGATTTAACATTGTAAACAATCCCATTAAAGAGGAGAGCAATACGCAACGTATACAATTAAAGTGCGTTGCATTGTGTAGATATAATACTGTCTACCGAGTGCAATGCACTTTCACTGAAGATAGTAGTACTCTCTACACATTGTAACAAACTTTTCTCCTCCCATCAATGATGGGCGAACTATCTTTCATCACGTGATTTACTTTTGACCAATTGTAGAGCAAGATTCTTAGTATGTGGAATATAATACCAACTATATGCTTGATAATAATTTTTTTCTTCAATTGGCAGTTTTCATTACTACAGTGTAGTTATACATCTATTGATTTCAGGTTTTATAAGATGATGTATATTAAACTTTGGTGTGTTGGTTCCTTCAGTGTAATGATACGTGCCCCAATGTCCACTCTTCTTCATTAATTCCTAATATATTATTTTGACTTCTAATCAAAAGTTATGCTCAAGATAACATTTTTAAAACAAGGTTGCGTTAACTGAATTAAAAACCTCGGGGAAAACATCAGTAATTTACGAATTGTTAAGTGCATATTTGTGATGATTATTCATGGTTTCCATGAAATAATTTTCTAACTTGAATGTAAGACATTATTTCTTTTTCTTAATTGGAAATCTAAAATGGTGAAAGGGGGGGGGGGGACAAATTGCCACCTTTAAACAAGCTCGTGGTTGAATTTAATCTAGACAAAACAGATATTAATTTGTGTCATTGTAGGCAGTAAATGCTACTTGAACAGAGGGTGATGATTTCAAAGGATTATGATATAATCTTATATTTCCAAACATATTTGTGTAATTGAATATAATTGCACACATAAGAAAATTATATACAGTAATCCCATTATCTATATTCTGGATATGGTTTTGTTTAAGGGTCACTTAATTTGGAAGACATTTTGGTACTCGGGTTCTCTGCCACGGCAAAGGTTCACAAATTTGAGACAAATTAATGTTACAAAGATGATATGAAAGTATTAAACATGTTAACAAATTGCACAATTTTGATCATAAATTATGGGTTACTATTCAAATTTCAACATATCTAGGAACATTTAATAACTCAATTAAAAGAATTGGGACGTGGCTTCTATAATGACGCACTTATTATTACCTTCAAGTTCATCGTTCTTTGGTTTTCCTCTGAACACCAAGCATTGGAGAATATTGTTTCATGCGTCAAAATCAACTCCTGGATGGATGTCCGATGGCTCAGAGCATCGACTAAGCCTGATGACATTTTCATGCATTCGAGACGTTTCTGGGTCTGTTACAAATGATACATAACTTAATTGTTCAGAAATGAAAGTTAATACCCCGGTCACACCAACGAGACCAACATCAGACCAACAACTGACAAAACAATTACTGTACATTTTCCCCATGGCGAAATTCAGTCGGTTTGGCAGAGTGACCGAGGTATAAATGAGTTCAGATAAAATTTAATTCTAATGCAATCGTCCTGTATTGCATCGATTCATAGTACCTAACCTCAACAGATCATATTGGATCTGCATATTATGGTGCTATTAACAATTGAGAAACAAATTTATTCCCTTTGTGGTTATGTCAACAATATCTAGCTCTTTCTTCAATTTGTATCACTGGGACACTTTCTGTTATTGCTCATGATGTTTAACTTTGAAATTGCATAAGCCCCGAGGTCAAATTACTGGGCTTAATACCTATGTAAATTGACCTTAATTCAGTTGCAATGTGATCCTTAGTGTATTCACATTGTATCAATGCCACAAATATATATATCATACAAATATACCTGGTCATGTTGAATGTTAACCTGCATCCCCTTTTCCTTGTTGATAGCTGACGCGATGGGGTCGAGCTCCTCATCAGTGTAACAGCGTACGACACTGCGCAAATATGATCAAAAGGTTATTGCAAAAATAGGTACATTTAAGTAATTAACAAGAAATCACTTCTAGTGCGGCCTTTTACCAGTTTTATAGGAAGTAGGAAAGAATTCCCTAAAAAGAAAAAAGAATTGTGTGCATCATCCTGGCGTTGTTGATGTATATAGCCTTGCAAAAGCCAATTAATGCTGTGGTGAGGATTTAACCATATAATTATACAAAATATTATACAATAAAATAAAGGGATGTTCCTTGCATTTTGTACTGGTTGTGGCATTAAATCTTCGCCCCATGCTACCAGTATGACCAATAATACTACTAAGTCTACCAAAACGGAGATGTTCAATATATGTAACAAATTTTCAAATGTGGCGAGCTGAAGCAACGCATTTCTTATGATATTCAGTCACGACACTATGCTACTTTTAATAAAACACCCATCTTCAAAATGTTAAATTGACTTTGGAATTTTACGTAGGTAATGTCTTACCATAAGTTTTCGAGGTGTTGATGTTGTTTGAGAGAGCCCAGTATTGTTTCACAACGATTGTTTCCAATCACAAGGTTGTTGAATGTGAGATTGGTAAGTAGTGGAAATGAGTTCAGGAAAACTTGTTCGAGAGAGGAGGGATCTCCGATTAGGGGAACATGACATTCTTCATCCTCTTTAGTTAGTCCATGTCTGTTTTCTGCGGCGAATGACAACTCTTTAAGCCCAGAATGAGCAAAGGATCCTAGAATGTTAGGGGACACTGTTTGCAAAGTAGCGAAATACAGATGCTCCAACATTGGAAACAACCTATCCACAGTGATGCCATACTGCAATATGTCGTTGTTGCTTTGATGATCTAGGTGAAGTTTACGTATCGAATGACATGACAATCCAACCTATGTGAAAATAGGATAAAACAATTATATTTAAAGTCAAGGATATTAGTTATGGAATTACAATCTTGTAGATCCAAACCGAATCAACAAAATCTTCTTACAAATTATTAGAGTGTGAGAATCATAATCACAGTCTCTGCAATTTCCTAAATGTGTGATATCAAATGAATTAACAAAATGAACATGCCATTAAATGATTATATATGAAAGGATCTTGAGATTAATACATTAAAACGTTACTGAATGATCATTGACATTTCCTTGTTTTTCATTTGATTTATTTGTTTGATTTATTTATTAGTTTCTAGTGCAATTTAAAATTTAGTTAGTTGACATTTTTTGCTGCTCTGCAAACCCCAACTTTATTTTTTTAATGGATTATGTATGATAAAATGTCATACAATGTAATATAATGTAATATAATATTCTACAGTGCGTCCCGTAAAAAACGAAACCAAGAATTATCAATGTTTTATCATAACTTAATCACAATTGTAATTAATACATGACACCTATTTGTAGAGCTTAGATCCTCTTATTTCATTTGGTGCAACTCATATGATGAATATTTCATGCATGAGTGATTAAAAACAATTTGAAGAGAGGAAACCAGAGCGGGCGGTATCTGAATTTCAAAGAGAAAATAACATTTCTAGAAAGTTCAATTTCTGCCCTTAGATATGACACCTCAATCAGGAAAAATGAGCCAGGACTAACAAGTTCCGTTTGTTTAAAGTAATGCTTGCATTTCCATAATTTGATCGAGTTCATTTTCACTGGCTGCCACTGGTTTTTGTTGATGATCAGCCATGCACAAATAAGACGAAAGACTTGATGCATGGCTGATCGTCAACGAAACAGAGTTAAGTCTTTTGTCAACTTTGTTTATATCTATAATATATTTGGAGTAGCTAGTGCCCCAGAAAAATAGAGAAAAATAGAAATGAGTGATATTTTTGTACAGGAAAAAAACAGGATAGGTATCCGTCACCACATCACAATCCACTGACAAAGTTGTCAATTTGAGATTGGCATAGCCGTCGCGTGATTTCTTATTTCAAACATTTATAACTTTTTAATTATTGGTCCGATTCATTTGAAACTTTGAACATTCTTTTGTTCTGATCTTCGTGCTTTCATTCAAATAAACTTATTACAAGGGTTGGATTGTCCTTTAAATAAAATGGCTCACCTCCACAGAGCAGGCTCCAGAGGCTAGCTCTGTGTAAAACCCCCCATCAAAGCGATTGTCTTGGAGAGTCAAATCCTTCAGTCTAGGGAGGTTATTCAAGAATCTAGCCAGATTATGTGATGCATACTCCTCAGATATTTCCATCGATATAAGTGATAGTTGTTCAACCTATAATGGTGATGATCACATGTCATACAAAATAGATTATTTTTTAGAATTTTCAATTCTCATCCTTCTTTTAGACTAAAGTGCCCAAACTTGTGTTGGGTATCTATTAGATACATTTGTAGTCTTTTAGCCCAATGAATCCTTGAAGTATATTTACGCTAGCTATGGCACGCTTATTTGACCATATCTCGCTCCAAAAAGTGGACATTCTTTTAAAATTCTACCACAGGGCAAATATGCCATAAAATTCACGCCTCTATAGTTTTCAAAATATAACACGAGAAATACCAAAATTATTCCCAAGCTATATATTAAAATCAATGACCCCTGGGGCCGTGATGTACCTTAACTATGTTGTACAAATTGCGAGTCTTTAAGCAGTGAAACTTTTCATGGTTTGTCACTCCTGAGAGGCTGAATGTAAAGTGTTCTATAGCCTTAATTTATTATATACTACATACAATGAGTGATTTCAAGTTGGGTGTTAGTGTAAGTGTTTAGAGCAGTCAAGAGCTGATGAAATTAAGAGCCCGATATATCAATATCGATAGCTTAATACCACCGTGGCACTGTGACATTACCACACAGACTTGATTTCACGACGATGATTTAAAAATAGTACATCAAAACTAAAGATATTATGAAAAGCACAGAATAAATTTACACTTATTCCTCTGGTCTTATATTTTTACACAAAAGAATGTATGAATCACATAGTAAAGGGACCTGTTTCATTTCGTATTTGATCGTCAGACAATAAATTAGCGTTGCTCGTGCGTTGACTGCTTTTATTCAAATAAACTTATTACAAGGGTTGGATTGTCCTTTAAATAAAATGGCTCACCTCCACAGAGCAGGCTCCAGAGGCTAGCTCTGTGTAAAACCCCCCATCAAAGCGATTGTCTTGGAGAGTCAAATCCTTCAGTCTAGGGAGGTTATTCAAGAATCTAGCCAGATTACGCGATGCATGCTCCTCAGATATTTCCATCGATATAAGTGATAGTCGTTCAACCTATAATGGTGATGATCACATATCAAACAATTTTTTTTCCAATAACTCTCATATTTACACACACATGCAAAAAAACAGAAGAATTCCACTTGAAAAGCAAAACTATTATCATTAACAATAACAATAAACTTAAAAAATAGAGATTTAAAACATAATGCTTTAATAACATTCCCTTTTGTAAAGAAAAGCAATTTTTGTTTCAAGAAAGGTTCAGATCAAGATGAACATCAATAACTGAAGTTACATACTGCACTATTTCATATTACAGCCACCTTATTTGTCAAATGCGCATAATAAAAGAAAAAGATATTGTAAAGATTTGGCCAACCAATTCATTGTAAGAATGTCTGGAGATTGAGGGCCATTGGTATCTACATGTATGTTTTTGGAAAAAATAATATATATATATATATAAATATCTCTGCCCCCCCCCCCTCCCATCATATAATCCTCAGTCTGCCCAACTTTGCCTCATTCATACTCTCTGTGAGGATTCCCCATACCTTTGACGTCTTGACTTTACCCTCCAGGAAGCCATAGAAGTCGTCATGGAGTGCTGTGCCATTGAATTTCAATGCTGTTAACGCTGTAGATGAGCAGATGACATCTGCTAGGTCACGGGAAACCGTCGGACCACATGATCTTCTACTCAGTATCAGAGTTTCCTATGAATGAAAGGAAACATGCTAATATAACTTGTGTGTAATCTGAATTGATTTGCAATAGTTGGCTGAAAAAAATTCACTTCTTCAATGAAAGAGAAATAATTACAGTTCCAGGAAGCGCGATAGCTCAGTCGGTAGAGCAGTGGTCTCGTAATCCGGTGACCCGGGTTCGAAACCAAGGCGATGCACTAGAGCAATTTGTTAAGGCATTAATCCTTACTACCAGGTTCCTCGGAGAGGACCTAAAGCTGTCGGCCGTCTGGTTGCTTTAATTCTTACAAGCATTTATGCATTCTTAGCAGTCATGTAAAATAACCGTCACATTGATTGATTGATATGAATTAAAAAGTGCTTGTTGCATTTCCTTGATCGTTCCCGGTGAACATTCCAAAAGCATATATATACAACCAAAATAAGTTGCTTATAACAAAACTCTTCCCCAAAGAACTGATCCCGGTAAATGATTCATTTATACATTAATATGTGATGTTTTATCATTTCATGATACATTACTTTTTTTTTAAGTTGTGGCTTTTTTCAGCAACTATTCAACTATTCTCACCATTGTTAACTTTTCCATGATGAAAATATATCCAGACACAGTATGCGCCGACATCTCGTCGTCGATTTCTAGTGACGTTTCTTTTGCAAAGAGGTGCTTTCCAACCACTTTTGCCGCGTCTTCATCATACGCTTCGAAGGTGACATCAACTAGAATATGTTTATAATGTCCAATATCAATTAGCCTTTTAGTGACATCAAAAGCGACTTTCTTCGATTGACATGCAGTGAAGTATAGAAGGTAGCGGAACTCTTTTACTCTCTGAATCACATCATTCATCGCCTTTTCATACTGCTTGTGATCAGACTCAAAAAGAGAGGCAAGATACATACCGGCAAGGTATTCCTGGAATAACTTGTGAGGGAAGAAGACATTTTCGGTCACAGAAGGTGTCTTGCTTTTATGTCTATCACGTTTAGGAATTAATTGTTTTTCTCTACTCAGTACTCCAACTTTACAACATGTCTCCATTGCTTCTTTACACGAGCTAAAATCACATTTGGCCTTTCCCAATTTCTTGTCCACAACTCCAGATAATGCAATTTCCCCAATTTTTGTGAAAGCCAAGCCGAGCTGTTTATAATGTTTGGTAACAATTTCCTCATTGAGCTCTGTGGAGCACTTGGACACGTAGTGCTCTTTCAGCATTGTAATGATTTCCTCGAACAGTTGAGAAAATGTCTTTAGTCTGCGAATTATTTCTCGTTTCTCGCTATCAGAATCCTGCCATAAAATACAAAGCATTGCAATGTAAATTGGAAAGTAGGCCATATTATCTTTAATTACATCATTGCCTTCCAAGAGTTTGATCAAATCTTTACTTGCCTGAGGGTCATCCGAAAAATATTTTTCAATGTAAATTGAAATGTGTTTCTCATCAAATCCGGCCACTGCAATGAAAGCATATGTTCTCATGAATATGAAATTTGATTTGATTTGGTCTGCTTTCCAAGGTCGTGTTGTAACAAGGACCCTGCATTCCTTGAAATTTTCCGACCTGATTATCTTAGCAATATCGTTCTCTTGTTTGACTAGATCACCGTCGTACTCATCCAGTCCATCAAATATAATGAATACCTTCAAGGGATTAGCCAAAATGTATGCGTCGATCTGGTGTGGTTGAACCGAGTTACTATCTGAGAGATATGTTTTTGCGATATCCCCTACTGTTTGGTTTCCTTCGATGTCACGCAGTGGAATAACAAGAACCCAGTCAAACTCTCTAAATTCATCAGCTTCATTAGTCCAGTCCCATGCCATCTTGGAACAAAATGTAGTTTTACCTGCTCCTCCTTCGCCTTCAACCATGAGACGTTTTGGTAATTCCCCATGTATCTTCATTTTGAGAAGTTCCTTGTATTCTAAGGGTGTCTTCTTTGCCGCTCCCCGTTCGTTTCTGAGGAGAACTAGGTCAGTGTAAATCCTATCGAATTCTAAAACTAAGCTGAAGTCAAGTGGGTCTGTCTGGATCTTGCATAACTGTTTTCGGTAGAAATCTTTGAAGTCATCGGCACAACGGGTAACCTGTTCAGTTGTGAGAGAATCTTTTTCGTTGGGGATGGACGTTAAGAAAAGAAAATAAAACGAAAAGAAAATTAGAATAATCTTGTAAATGACGCGTAATTTGACTATACTATATCCCCCAAACAACATTTAGTATGTTTAGGGTGCTTCTTATTTACATATTTCTTATTGTTTCAATAGTGTACAGCTGATCAAAGATTTTTTTTTTTTTAACTTCCAATTTCCAATATATTCTCTTCGAATTAGGATAATATAGGGTGTAAAGAAAGGGTGTAAAGAAAAAACATGAATATGCTCTAAAAGTTCTCTCAAATCATTAACATTTTCAGAGTGCAAAGCGACAATTTGTTTTTGTGATGTAATTTTGTTTTATAATGGTCTAATTGCAAAAAAAATTGTATGATGGTTTGAATATCTTGTGTTCTATTGGTAGAACAAAGGCAGAATGAAGTTATCAATGAAGTAAATTCTATGTGCAAACTTTATGGCCCGAATTCACAAAGCAAGGTTTGAGCTCAGACCAAGGTTTGAGCTCAAATTAACCTCCTTTTGTTTCACCAAACCTCCTTTTGTTCTTTACAAACCAGGTTTGTAAAAAACGCGTAAAACGCGTCATATGACGTACAAAAACCAAGGTTTGTCGACAAACCTCCTTTGTGAATTCGGGCCTATGTGATTACATAAATAGACTCCTGTACATCCAGCGATTAAATACAAATGACACACTGGTCCAGTTCTCAGCCTTTATGTACTTCTGTGAAACCGAAAAAGGTTCATCATGAATTTAATTAACACTGATCAGAATTATAGTGCAGCAAACTATAATTAACAAGAAACTGTCAGCATACATGTATATACAATTAATGCAACCCAACACTTTAGAGTTTTTAGATATTGAAAGTGACATTTTCAAAGGCCTTAACGACATAGTACTTAACTGCTTACCAGTTGGAGCTGCTTCTTGCGGGAGATAGCCACCTGTTGGAAAAAAAATGGTAAAATCACATGGATTTTTTTTTTCTCAAATTAACTATTTTTTATTTGATGATGTCCATGAACAATCTTCACACCAATTCAGTGAATACTTTTTCCCCCCATATTTATTAGGAAAATATATGAAATGGGAAGGAAATTTTAATTGAAATCATTAGTCTAGCACTCTAGTTGTAATACATAATTGAAAGCTCAATCCAATTACTTACCTGTTTGAATTTTGAGTGTAATTTTATGAAGGAGTAGAGGGAAGAGATTATTTGAGAGCCCGCTTCACATGTGCACTCATTGTTTGTAGCCACAAAATGTGTTCGCTGATACTGAAAGGTCATTGAAAGTCATGTTTACAGTATTGATCATAATCACTACACAAATTGCCAATTTGGGTTATCAGTTTGCGAAGTCATTGCCTCACTATTTATCAATTGCTTTATATAGTTTTATCCCCCAAAACTTGATTTCCCAATGCGTTTGCCCAGGTTATATAATTTGTATCATATTGCGTGCATGGCATTTCACAAACAATTTTAGGAACGTTTAAGAATTGATACTACTTTCTGAATATTCTACATGTATAGGTATTCATAATCATTGATTTGTATATAAATAGTTTATCAAAGTTCACAATTTTCATGATTTAACTGGAGAAAAAATTTACTCTATGTTTAGTGCATCCACACAAAAACTTATTACTATCAATATAACATGGGTGCTGGTGTGAGGAAATAAGCTTCTAAGGAGGAATATTGGAAAAATATATTATCAATAAAGAAAACAATTAGTGGATAGTGAGGCAATGACGTCACAGACTAATGAGTGAGTTGCCAATTTGTCTTGTGATTTTCAAAGTTTTTCATTGCCATTAAAAATTCATAACTTTCTTATTAGTTACCGGGTATCTGATTTTGCTCATAACTTTTTTTGATCGTTTTGTCAGATTTTTCTGCTTCTATTGGAAGTAATTGTTTTTTTCATTGGACTTGCCCTTTAAGCCCCTCGTAAGGAGCTTTTGGACTCTGGTCAGTTTTAGGTCACGACTTTGAGTAAACGTGGACAATTTTTCCCAAATGATCGGGTTAACTTTTGGTACATCGAGGATGGAACAGTTGCTTGGGGGCAAGTAATTAGCCGTCGTTTCTTCAAGAACTTTTTCCTCGAGTTTGTGATTTAACATACAAGTGGAACTAGCTACTAGTGGTGTACCCACATGTGCACCTATCTGTGCTGCAAATTACATTGCAAAAGCAGGGATAACTGTGTCAGAGTCAGCATGCAATAATGCCAATTTCATCCTCAAGCACCGACTCATCACCACCATAAACACATGTAATGTCCTCATCTACCCCTGCAAATCGCATGATGGGGGCTCATAATCATAACTTGCACTCCGCGGACGTAGACTCTTAGCCTACTTCTAAGCTAGTGCCGGTGGTTTCGGAGCCTACGTTTGCACCATAGCAGGCCGTGTCAGATTTGTTGCTTGAACTCGATTGAACTCCCCAGCTGCGGAACCCTTGGGTTCATGAGGCGGGTGTGAGGCAGTCGCGGGGTACTTGGACCCATGATGCGAATCAACCCCCCCCCCCCCCCCCCCCCCCCCCCCCCCTCTGACGCTCCGAGTTGTCTCCCCGCTAACTCCGCATGTTTTGGAGTGGCTGAGGCCATGAAAAAATAGTAGATAATTTCTCCAAAAAGGACCATAAAAACTCCGAAGATGTTTCCAAAGGAAACAAACGTAAAAAGTTTACAGTTTATTGAAGTAATTCGCCTGAAAGCACAAAATTCCCAGAGAACAAAGATTTGATATTCCACAAATTTTTTATAAGTGGATGAAAGATTTACTCTTTCAAAATGGCAACGAAGCGATAACGAGTGCACATGTGCAAAGCAGGCTTTTAATTAATCTCTTCACGAGACACACAAAGTAAAATTGGTCTGTAATGTAAGCATGATACATACATGTACATGTACGACAATGCTGTTACTGTATATTCCACTCTCACCAGAACGCCATACATCTTGCATATTTTTTATTGTAAATATTGGTGTATCTATTTTCTTTCATGATTTTAGTTCTTTTTACCCAGATTTAAAGTGTTCTTTATGTTGATCTTAGGTTTTAGTAATGCATATCAAGTCACATATTAATTCTTGTTGTTTCTGGGAAGTTGGATTGGATTTGTTATAAGAAGATGTGAGATTATTTATATAGAATTGTTATCGGCCTACATACATGTACCACAAGCCAGATTGTTAAGCGACAGTGCTTATTGTAAAGTTACGAACAGCACCCTGAAAGGAAAACTTCCTTAACCTTTCTATCAAACAAAAAAATTGGTTAATCGTATGATTCATGTTGAAAAAAGATAATATCAAGATTAGTAGGAATTTGTAAATCTAAAAAATGAAGCGAAATTCATGGGTAGTTGTGTCTTTATTATGCCTTTGAATTTTCCTCTTTTCCTGAGGATTTGTTGAAGACACCTGCAGTGTCTAATGCTTGTATTTCGGTTTGTAATAGTTACCTTTCAGATTTATACTATTTGTCACATCCTCCTCCCCCCCCCCCCCCAAGGAAATAACAATAATGCATGGATATGATGTACATGAATAAAATTAGATAAAATTAAATTAAATGTCAATACAAAAGTATTTAAAGTCCATTTCGAATAAAGAATAACTTTACCTCTGGAAATTTTGTCACCCTGTGTCTCTAGGTCAACATCACAGAGCGCCTGAGCAAGGCATTTACGACTATCTGTGCCATCCCTCTGTTTGTTTTTCCACTTACAGAAGATCTCCATAAGTGAATCTGCGAAATTCATGAGACGTCTGTCAAGAGTACCCTGGCTCTGAGAGTACGATTCACCAAGCTCAATGCACAACTCAGTATATTTTGATGGAGATACATCGTGCGCCAGTTTTAACAGTTCTTTTTCTTGTATGTCTGCTGACCTGAGTAAAAAAGAAACCTAACGATAAGTACTCTTGAAAAATAAACACATGGAAGAATTAACATACATGAAGCGGCATTTCACTCTGCTATCAATACCGGTAGTTACTTTTATAATATAGAAGTGGGAATCATCTCTGGAACCTTTAATGATCTTTTCTGCGAGTCAAAGTAAGATCCATTTTGGTCTTTTAGTGCAGTGTTTTCTACCTTAAAGTGTTCCATTCTTAACACATTTTTGAATTTATGATGTTTTATGATATGACTTAAGCAAATTCATAGGAAGAATACAACAGTTGACTAAATTATGATCAGTGCTAAGAAAAATAATCTGTTTTGCATGCTTCAAAGTAGGCCTATTGTCATATGGGTGCAATAGGCCTACTTTGAAGCATGCAAAACAGATTATTTTTCTTAGCACTGATCATAATTTATTCAACTGTTGTATTCTTCCTATGAATTTGCTTAAGTCATATCATAAAACATCTATTTTTCCACATCCATTACCCACTTCCGTTATCCCACCATCAATATCTTTTGATCTAAGGTGTACCTATAATTGTTTGCTATGAATGTACTACTTTTAATGACTTTTTAATACTATTGTATTTTGTGCAGTATATATCCTTGTGTTATTACTTATGTAAATTGCACTCAAGGCTGCCATGTAAAATGTTTTTTTTATACCACAATAAATAAATAAAATAAATAAAAAATTTATACAGCAATTTGGCACGGTTGAAAGACAGAATAATGGTGCTGTTGGCTGGATTTTAAGGATAATACTAATGCCAACAATGTATTTATATAGAAAATTTTCCTTCTTCATGTACATGTTCAATGACGCTTTACAATTATGTTACTAAGAGAAGAGAGCTTTGGCACATTTTATGAAGGTTTTGAGAGATACGTCTTTTCCTTTTCTTTCTCATCGATGAACATTTGTTTGACGTTATGTTTAAATTGATCTAGTAAAATGTAAAGTCAGTAAAGAATCACTGTTCATATGTAAACAAACTGGTATTCCACAGTGATTGTACATTTGTGCATGGTTAACATAAACCTTCTTCGGATTGTGGTAGATCACCAAGAGAAATGGTAACCTAAAAAAAAGTCTATTAGATGTCTTGAGTACTGCCCCCCCCCCAAAAAAAAAAAAGAAGAGCAAGATGTCTACCTATCGAATGGACCTGGATTTTGCTCTACATCTCCAGCCTTTACCAGGATCATCTCAGGGAGGCAGGTGCTTTCTTGCACAACAGGATCTTCAGTGGTTCCTTTCAGGCTGCTTGGAATCCGACTCGAAATGTATTTTCCATCTGATAGTACCTACAGTATACAAATTCGTGGAAAGGCTGAATGAATCTACAATGAATATTTGCACATACATCAATCGTAACTGAACAAACTAAATATGAATATATAGAAATATATATATATATAGAACAAGGGATACGCACTTGGCGGTCTCTCCTGTATTACGCAATTCAATATGATGAAAAATTGAGGTTAAAACATTATTTATAGGCAGGGTGGCCCATTAGCAGGCCCCCCAAAAATGATATCCTCTTAATTTAATCAGCATTTTGAAGTGAATATTGACTAATAATCATCAGAAGAATTATTTACTATTATTTGTACCATGATTGGTAACTTTAATGAAATATGAACAAATATCAAAAATTCATTTATGAATTCTCATTAAGTTGTGAAAATATAATCCAAGTCTACTGACCTAAATTTACCTTAGACCTTGACTTGTGACCTGGAATTTGTGTCATATGGTTTAATAAATAATAATAATAATAATAATAATAATAATAATAAAAACGTTATTTATAAAGCGCTTACCACCGAAGTCTCAAGGCGCTATAACACACAAAATAGACTGATATACAATTACATCTTAAACAAAACTAAAAATGCAAGTAAACCTGCAAATTACAATACATATATGTAATACTTGATAACCTTTGGGTACAGGTTTCATGGAATTTGAAGAAAAAAATCTTGATGTTGATGCGGAATGATGCCACAACAAATTCTAAATTTGCAGACCTTAAATTACATTTGACCTTGACTTTGTCACCTAAAAGACTACCAATCACAAAATAACCCTATGTTCAAGTTTCATGGAATAGGAATGTATACTTTCAATATTATGTTAAAAATTCAAAATCTTACCCTCTGGTTAGGTTTTGATGTTGATGCCAAAACATAGTATAAGTTTGTTGACCTGAAATGACCTTCGACCTTGACTTTGTGACCTGAAATTCTACTCACATGATAAGGGATACCTTCTAACCCCTATGTTCAAGTTTCATGGAATAGGAATGTATACCGTAAATCTCTTGGTATAAGGCACACTTTTTTGCTGCTGAAAAAATTGAAAGTCGGGGGTGCGTCTTATACACGGGTAGTTTCGATTTATGCCCCTCCACCCAGCGCTATGCCTGGCAATGTCTCCCAGCTCAATAATCTGTGTGTTGACTCACCACTCGGAAACTACAACAACACTCAAATTTGTCTGTCATCTTGGTTTGAAAGTAATCTTTCTAATAGATCTCAATATGTAGTTTATAATAATTCCTCAATTTTTTTCTTCTATTACCGGTACACATGGCGTACCACAAGGTTCTATCCTAGGTACTCTACTGTTTTCAATTTACGATCTGACTTACACATTCTTCTAAAAACGACATTGTTACTATTATTTGTGTTAAGTTCACAAGCACAAATCAGCGCCTTCAACTGCACCTCGATATTAAATGAAAGCCCTTCCCTGCGTGGGCTTTTGGCAACAAAACAACAACAATTTTGCCCCCCTAATTGGGGTGCGCCTTATGTGCGTCTTATACACAGAGATTTACGGTACTTTCAAAATTTGGTTAATTCAAAATCTTATCCTTTGGTTACGTTTTAGATGTTGATGCCACAACATAGGCCAAGTTTGTTGACCTGAAATGACCTTTGACCTTTACTTTGTGACTTGAAAGTCTTTTCACATGATTGGGGGTACTTGATACTCCTCTAGTCAAAGTTTCATTGAATAAGAACTTGTACTTTCAAAATTATATTAACAATTCAGGTTAAATTTTTAATGTTGACGCCGCCACTGGAAAAGCGGCGCCTATGTCTAGCTTTTTGCTACGCAGGCGACAAAAACGAAATATTGAATTTTTGAAGTAGAAAACGAAAGTTTGTCTGATCTGATCTCAGTACTAGAAAGTCTAGAATATATAAAGTGTAGAAGTTGAAAATTGTGTACATGCATTTCTACATATATTTATTTGTTTTTTTGCCTGCAAACATTTATATGCACAGCATTGGGTGATATGGATGTTTTTGTTAGTTGTACACCTACATGTATCTCAAGACTTCTGATTGAAATCCAAGTAGAAGAATATTACCTTGTGAAAATGGATACATACCTTTTGGAACCCGGATCTTATGGTATAATCTGCCTGCACGATGTTCACTTCCATGGATTGATTGCTGTTCTCTTCAGTAGGAGGTCTAGATAACGTGTTGTTCTCTTTAGTAGCAGATTTATTTGTAGTGTCTTTAATAGTAGATTCACTTGTTGAGTTGTTGCATTTGATGGCAGATCCATTGGGAGTGTTGCTATCTGTGATTATAGATTCTGATGGAGAGTTGTTTGCTTTGATGGTAGTTTCAGTTATAGTATTGTTTGATTTGTAGGCAGATTCAGTCGCAGTCATTTTCTTTTTGGTAGTTTTTCTCTTTGATGGTTTTCTCCTTGATGGATTTCTCTTTGATGGTTTTCTCCTTGATGGATTTCTCTTTGATGGTTTTCTCCTTGATGGATTTCTCTTTGATGGTTTTCTCTTCGATGGTTTGTCTGTCATGTAGTCTGATGTATTTTTTTTTTTTATGGTAGCATTCGTTGGAATGTTGTTGCATTCTTTAGTGGATTCAGTTGTAGCATTCTTCTCTTTGAATCTGGATTCAGTTAGAGTGTTGTTGTTGTTTTCAATGATAGATTCGGTCTGAGTATTGTTGACTTTGATGGCAGATTTAGTTAGATTTAGTTCTTTGATTGTAGATTCACTTCGGGTGTTTTTTTCCTTAATGTTCGATTCAGTTGGAGAGTTGTTCGATCTGATGGTAGTTCCAGTTGTAGTGTTGTACACTTTGGTGGTAGATTCACCTTTTGCGTTCTCATCACCAATAAGCACCAGACTATCTTGGATGTCCGCATTGTTTTTTATTACGTACATGTATGACAAAACACTGTAGGCCAAACTGCTACACACGATTATTATCACAAGACATGTACTCCTCCAAGAAGATTCACCACTCCAGTTCAAAAAAGGCTTGTAACTCTCTAGCATATTTGAAAAATTAAAGATGAAGAGAAAGATGAAGAGAAAGATCAAGGATAACAATAAAGAGAACAACAACAGCAACAGGGTGAAGATAAAAGGGAATGTATAGTCAGTTCCATTGCTCTTATGTGTTGTAGATTCCGTTTGAGTGGTGTTTTCTTTAATTGTAGAGCTTCTACTGCTGTCCTCTTTGTGAGAATCATTCGTGGTGTCGTTATTATTAGATTCATCTGGGGCATTGTCCACTTTCACACTCAAGTCGTTTTGCTTGGATTCGCATTCATCTTCTGATCTTTCCTTCTTTTCAAGGAGCCTCTTTCGCAATAACTTAAGTCGCCGGATTCTCTCCTTCAATAGCTTTTCTTTTCGCTCTCTTATGACGTACTCCTTGACCAAATGTACGAATCTTCCTATCCGCACCCGCCATTCACTAAGTGAAACAGGCATCTTGGATTCGTCTAGGAATCAAGCTGCTGGTTAACTGATGTTTGTAACCTATTGACAAGAAACAAGATAAAATTTAAATGTTGAAACATATTAATTATTGTAAAATGAAGGAAAAACTGTGAATGTGGTTTATAAAACATACCCATTTATAGGCCTACATGTATACACTCCTACCAGCTATTTCGTAAATGGGATCAAGCTCTATCAATCATAATTATGATAAAAGTTGAATTCTCTCTGTCTCGATCTTTCTTTCTATGTATATACAGACCTATACCAACCTTGTGCAAAAAAAAAAAAGTAACTATGATGGCAAAAACTAGTTAAATCAAAACCGATTTTATTATTTACTATATAAATCTATGCATCTACCTATTATTGCTTAGTCCTCCAGACAAAGCAGTCATCAAAATAAAAAAAGTCACTGTTGTGCATACCCCACCCCTAGACCGCGCTATACCACCTGTCACATGCATACCACGCCCGCATGCAACTTCCTCTCTTTAAGCAGTCCCAGATACAACCAGGGACATGTTGCCAACAAGGAGAGGGGACGAAGGGAGGGATATAGGTAGATACATAGATTTATAAAGTAAATAATAAAACCAGTTGTGATTTAACTAATTTACCACAATAAATCATATTTACCTATTATTGCTTAGACAGAGATGCCAACCTTCTTCAACAACAAAAAGTATTCTTAAGAGCAAAAAACAGTATTTTTGAAAAAATCTCTCAACTCAACATATCGCCCAATCGAGCAGCTTAAAAAACCCGGCAGTACCACGTATACGTACCCGGATCGGAGCGCGACGTGCATACATTACACGTGGGTTGTTCGCAATGTGCGCAGTTTGGGGCCCGTATCACCATCCTGCGTGCATCGTTTGAAGATGTAGGTGCATAATACACTTACGACACAAAGCCCATGATCAGAAATTAAGAAAAATGTCACTAAAAAAAATTATTTTTTTTAAAGGTAAAGACCAGTATTGGAAACGCCCCAATTTCAAAAAATGAAATGGAAGCCCTCATTACCAATCATGTGACAGAATATGTTTTGACTAATACATGATGATAAAAAATTTGCCGGGAAACCGCCTACTAATTCATATATTTGGTAAATTTGTTTCTCTCATGGACTGTGAGAGATATAGGGTAGTCCCATATACATCTTTCTGTGTATAATGCCTGTAAATTTACGAAGAATGGGCCAAATTTCTTATCATTTTGATGATTCCAGAACCTTGCAGATGCTAGATGCTAAATGATCAACCTTTTCTGATCGATTTCACGTTTCTTTCACAATGCAATCGCATGACCATAACTGGTCTTTACCTTTAAATAAATAAATAAACTAGACATGTAATACTTGTTTGGAACAAGTATAGGTGGGCTGTTCAAACTTATTTGAGACAAAATAGAGCAAAAATAAGGGAGATACTGCTTAAAAATGCTTAAAAAACAATGTCATGTAGATTCATGACGTGAACGAAATTTACCTTCCATACGCATAACACGCAAATTAAGAAATTTCTGACATGTGTCCTTTAATTGTAATTTTAACTATGATGACGTCATCAAAATGAAAAATAATGCTGTCTGAGCTTGTAAAGAATTGTCTTGGCTACAACATTTGAGAAAAAGTCATGTCCCATAGAGAATACATGCAAAATGTGAAAAATTGACATGCCTCCTTTAATCGCAAAAATACGCCATGATGCCTTTGTCAAAATGAAGGATAATAGGGACTGCATTTGTAGTGAATTGTCTCAGCTAGAACATATCAAAATTTGGAAGAAAATCGATCAATATTTACAGAGACACAATCAATTTTCCATAAATATGCTGACGTCATAATATGCAAATTGGAATTTTGAGTTCGGAGGCCATTATGATGACGTCATGAGTTAATTGAGGGTCAAATGAGACATGAAAAAATATCTCCAATTCATACTCTATTAAAATATGAAAACAAATTGGGGTCGCCTTGCATCCTAAAGAGCTACAATGGATTTTATATAGGCATGTTTTTGCCCATATATGCGATGTATTACAAGAGCTCGCACGCGCGGAAATTTTTGTTAAACGGTCGATCATTCCGTTATTAATAGTCATAAAGAGACAAACAAGTCAAACATGGTATTAATTTGTTTGTAAAAATATTTGAAATATTATGAAAGAAAAAAAAATGGCGATTCTATGTTGTGTAATAGTTATACGCGCAAAAAACGCGCGCGCATGCGCGTGTACGCGATTTTTTATAAAATGCTTAGATTGGCCTAAAACGTATGCAAAATGATTTTGAGACGATTTTGAGCATTTGAAAAATTTGCGCGCGCATCGACGCGCGGACGTACGCGCAAGCGCGCGTTATTTGACCTGAAATTGACCGGACGGATATTGACGGATCATGATAAATATGAATGAGAAATAGCTTTTGGTTATGAAGATATGATCATGAGTTGATTTTCGTAAAATTTTACAAAATGGCGCCTAGATGACGTCATCAGTGAAGGTCAATGTTGAAAACGTTATTGTGCGTTGTACATATGCCTTTACATATGTGTGCCAAATTTCAAGGCATTTGATCAAGCCATTTTCAACTCTTGCTAACAAAAAAGTGGTTAGAAATAAGAAAAATATTTAATAAATAAATAAATAATAAAGGCAATTCTAACGAAATTATAAGGTGGTCTGTACGATATACAGACCACCTGATAAATAATAAATAAATAATAATAAAGGCAATTTTAACAAAAATATAAGGTGGTCTGTATTAGATACAGCCCACCTGAAAATAAATTAAAAAAACGTAATAAAACATACCAAAAAACGTACTGCCTTATTCATAGCGAAAAAACGGAACAAATACGGCAAAAACGGAACAGTTGGCATCTCTGCTTAGACCAACACAGATGAAAGCGGGGGGGGGGGGGGGGGGGGGGGGGGGGGGGCATGTCCAAACAAAAGGCAAAAAGATGCTGACCCCAAAGACACCGTAGCAATTAACACTCCTCACTCGCAGGAATGTCCTTATGATAACACGAAAGGAAGGTGTCAGGCCAAAATCAGAAAGCAGCCTTCATAATGACATGAAGCGCTACCCCACTGAAAAACCCAGGAGGTACCAAAACCCCTGGTATCATGCGCACGAGGACGCACACCCTCCGAGAGAGCCTCGGGACCCGCAGTTTAAACCGCCTCAACAATCCATCCAGAGGATTAAGATCCCTTCGAGGCAGGTGAGATTTGCTCCCGCGTGATACGAAACAGCTGAACGCTATCAAGGAAAAACCAAAAACCCCAGAGGGACAAGGAGAAAAACCGATCCACCTACCGACTCGTCTCACGGAGGAGTAGCAAGGGTAGTGGATGGTAGGAGTCCTGTCACCAACAACGGGCAAAGCCCCCGAAAAAGACTTAGCACAGCACAGCACAGAGCTTCTCAGAAGCCGAGCTTTAGCAAGATGGATCCCTAAACAAACCGGGACCCGGAAACACCAGAAAAGTGCAATTGAGTCCAGTCAAGATACCCCGGGGGCAGGGGCAAAGCCCCCACCAGCGGCCGATGGACTTCTCAGCCGAAGCCAAAATGGAGAATCAACATCCGAACACAAACGCTTCCTACCCTACGTCAAAACCAGGGTCCTACCCTACGTAAAACCAGGGTCGATTCCGCGCCTCACGGCACGGATGGTTGCAAAACAACTACCGTACTCACAGTCTGCGAGGCCCACGCCTCCTACAAAGCTGGCCGATCCGGACAAGACAGCATGGCTTGTAACAGTCTTTGTATCCATGGCGACACCCCTAAATAAACTGAAACTGAAAACTGAATGGTGGATGAACACAGCCCGACACTGACTGGACCCGGCAAAACAGTAGTTGTTTGTGAAAACGCCCCAAAGCTCCGCCCGAGCGGTAGCAGAAAAGGCCGACATTGACGAAGATTTCTCCTTCGCCTTCTTAGCTCCTGTCCCAGCCGAAACTTGGGTTTTTTCACACGTAAAAAAGGTGGACGAAACAAACTTCACGGCCCTGCTAGAGCCTTAGCTTTAGCTTTACAGCCTGTGAGACCAACACCGACTCGCTACAACGCTTCACGGGAAGCCAAAGAGAGCCCGAAAACCTTACATTTCACGGCGGCGATTACAGACGGTACGACTAATTAGCTCCAGACCCAGCCGAAGATCGATTGGACGAGCTCATCTGCTTCTTACCCATAGATACGGGGGACGAAGCGAGCTACACGGCCATACTAGAGCTTTAACTTAAGCTATATTCAGGCGGTGTGAACAGGGCAACGAGCTCTACCGCTTCTCACCCATAGATACAGGCGGCGAAGCGAGCTACACGGCCTCAATAGACCCTAAACCTAACTTTACGGCCGATGTGAATAGGGCCTTGAGCCCCTCCGCTTCTCAACCGTAGAAACGTGTGGCGAAACGAGCTTCACGGCCTTACTAGAGCTTCAGCTTCAGCTTTATGGGCGGCGAACATGATACAAAAACGACACACGGTGAGGGGCCTGAAAATGGGGCCCATTAACGTGCAACGGGAGCAGACTGGTCGGCTGAAGGGGGCGGAAAAGTCCGGCTACAAGCGCCGCCCACTACCTTTGAACTAATACCTCTGTAATAGAGGAGCTTTAAAAATTCACTAGTTGGGTATCGACCCCAATACTTTCCAACTACCAGGCGAACGTTTATTCACAAAACCAATGTCTCACACTATTGTCCCCACAAAGGAACGGATCAGCTCTAGCAATCCCCTCACAAGAAAATCGTCCACATGAGGCCCAGGAGCAACAGAAATAAATTCTCCAAACAAGGCAAAAACCTCTAGCTCGTCAGCCCTGGCCAAAAACCCAGCGAACAAAGATATGTGGAGAGACGAAGAGAAAATCCTGTCATATCCCCCACTGCCGAAACGACTCATCCCAGTCCTTGTATGCCTATGACTTGACGTAAAACCCAAGTCTCAGGGACAAGTCGACCAACTCCGGCGACAGTCGCTCGGCAACAAATAATTACAAGTGATCTCATCCATAAAAGAGAATGCCAAACTCTGGCGTTAAACTTCCCAAGCAGCCACGGCAGAGTTAGCCGAGAACCTCGTAAACTCTGCCTTAAACTCTACAGACAGCGGGATACCTCCCGGACAGCACGTGTCCTAAACAATGATGATGGACAACCTCCTAGGGTCGGCCGAAGAAGCATCTGAAAAATATATACTATAAATCTTTGTGTATAAGGCGCACTTTTTTGCCGCCGAAAAAAAATTGAAAGTCAGGGGTGCGTCTTATACACAGGTACACAAAAAATACAGGAACATCTGCTATCATGACTTTTTAAAGCCATGATAGCAGATGTTCCTATATCTCGATGTTCTGACACCCAGGTTGCGGGACGTTTTTTAGGGCTTTCATCGAAAGGGTGCGGTGCGGTGCGGCGCGGTGTGGTGTGCTCAACACACCCATTCGATAAAAGAGGGGGGCCTTTTCTCGAAAGGGTGCGTTGAGAGCGGAGTACCGTTTTAACACACCCTTTCGATGAAAGCGGGGGGCTTTTCTCGAAAGGGTGCGTCGACTAGTCTTTCGCATCAGTCGTTTAAAATGAGGATCTTGGACAGAAGGTAATAGTTGCCAATTAAGTATATCGAAAATGTATTAAATAAAATGGAATGGTCTTGATTACAGAGTGGTCTCTTTTGTTATTACTATGTTGATGGGGGAGACAGAGAGAAGGAAAAAGGGGAAAGGGAAAGGGAAGATAAAAGGAAAGAAAGAAGAATAAGAAGAGAAGAGGGAAACGGGGGGGGGGGGGGGGGAGGGGCGAAGGACTCTTGCTCCCCTCCCCCCCCCCCCCCCCCGCCAAAAAATAAATCAGAGAGAGAGCGAAGGGAAAGGGAAAGGGAAAGAGAAGATAAAAGGAAAGAAAGAAGAGGAGGAAGAAGAAAAGAGGGAAACAGGGGCAAAGGGCTTTTGCCTCCTCCCCCCCCCCCCCCCCCCCGCCAACAAATAAATAGTAGAGAGAGAGAGAGAGAGATAGAGAGAAGGGAAAGGGAAAGGGAAAGAAAATATAAAAGGAAAGAAAGAAGAAGGAAAGAGGGAAACGGGGGAAGGGCGAAAGGGAGAGAGAGAGAGAAGGGAAAGAATGGAAAGAGAATATAAAAGAAAGAAAGAAGAGGAAGAAGAATAAAAAGAAAAGAGGGAAACGGGGGCGAAGGGCTCTTGCCTCCTCCCCCCCCCCCCCCCGCCAACAAATAATTAGGAGAGAGAGAGAGAGAGAGAGAGAGAAGGGAAAGGGAAAGAAAATATAAAAGGAAAGAATGAAGAAGAAGGAAAGATGGATACGGAGGAAGGGCGAAAGGTTCTTACCTCCCCCCCCCACCCCTCCCGCCAAAAAAAATAAATAACAGAGAGAGAGAAGGGAGAGGGAAAGAAAATCTAAAAGGAAAGAAGGAAGGGGAAGAAGAATAAGAAGAAAAGAGGGAAACGGGGGCGAAGGGCTGTTGCCTCCTCCCCCCCCCCCCCTCTCGGCAAAAAATAAATAAGAGAGAGAGAGAGAGAGAGAAGGGAAAGGGAAAGGGAAAGAGAAGATAAAAGGAAAGGAAAAAGAGGGAAACGGGGGCGAAGGGCTCTTGCCCCCCCCCCCCGCCAAAAAATAAAAAGAGAGAGAGAGAGAGAGAGAAGGGAAAGGTAAAGGGAAAGAGGAAAGGAATATAAAAGGAAAAAAAGAAGAAGAAGGAAAGAGGGAAACGGGGGAAGGGCGAAAGGCTCTTACCCCCCCCCCCCTCCCGCCAAAAAAATAAATAAGAGAGGGAGAGAGAAGGGAGAGGGAAAGAAAATATTAAAGGAAAGAAAGAAGAGGAAAAAGAATAAGAAAAGAGGGAAACGGGGGCGAAGGGCTCTTGCCTCCTCCCTACCCCCCCCCCCCCCCCCCCCGCCAAAAAATAAATAAGAGAGAGAGAGAGAGAAGGAAGGGGAAAGAGAAGATAAAAGGAAAGAAAGAAGAGGAAGAAGAAGAAAAGAGGGTAACGGGGGCAAAAGGCTCTTGTCTCCTTTCTTTCCTATTCTCCCTCTTTTTCGTTTTTCTCTTTCTTTCTTTTCTTTCTTCTCTTTTCTTTCCTTTCTTTTCTTTTTCTTTTCTTTTTCTTTTTTTCTTTTCTTTCCCTTTTACTCTCTTTTTTCCCCTTCCCCTTTTCTCTTTTTTCCCGACGGCAGCGCAATTTTACCGACAATATCCTGACAGGTGAGGGGGGGGGGTATCGCACCCCCACACCCCCTTTGGAGACGCCCCTGCCTACGCCACTGTTGGCGACCACAAGGCTATCAATACAAATTAAGACATATTAATGAAGATTCTTTTTTAATGTTGCAGAGAGATAAGTATTTTCTCTATGAACTTGTTTAATGGACAATAAATAATATTAAAAACATGAATACTATAGCGGTATAATGATGAGATGATTTAAGTCATACTTTTTTTCAATGTGATTGGAGTGGACTTGAGGGTGGGGGGGGGGGGTCCCCCTAAGATCTCGGCCGTTTCACAGCCGATCGCCGCGAAAATGCATATTTATGGTAATTTATGCAAACAAGGTCAGAGAATTCACATTTTTACCCATAAATCATATACATGTATAATTCATATTCGAGCATTCTTTTTCACTTCATATATTCGTTAGAATAATAATACGACAACAAAGTTGGAAGAGCCAGTTTATCCCTATGTTATCTCTTGTTTTGATAATTTGTATTTATGTATTATATTATTTTGTTATTTCATTTAATTTCTAACCACAATTCAACTATTTTTACCCAAAATCAAACACATTAACTTGAAACAAGACCAAATAACCAATGTTTTCTCTTTTTTTAAAAGAATAAATGGTATTTCCATATGTTTGGTACATAAATCACAAAAATGAGCGATTTTAGGGCTGACATGCAAAAACAAAAGGTCACGTGACTCCGCAATTATACGTCCGATTTTCAACAAAAAAACGTTTCAAAAGATGCGTAAGACTCGAAAGAAAAAAGTCATGAAAGAAAAACTTTATATCTGCCGCGGTTCCGGAGTAGTCGCGAAATAACTATAGAGCACTAATCTTTTTTGGGGCCCTCAAAAATTTGAAAAATCGTACCCCCCTCCCCCCCTTGAACGCCAGGGGGGGGGGGGGGTATCTCCCCAAAACGGTAAAAATTAACACGTTTTTTTCACAGGGCGGAGCCCTCAGAAGCTCAGGGGTATTCAACATCAAAATTAACGTCAGATGAGCATAATTTTATACCTTATTTGTGACAGTGGCAGGACACAATTTGGTGTTGGGTCCAGGCTGCGGAGCCCCCAGAAGCTCAGGAGTTTTGTCCATTAAATAATTATTATTTTATACCTTATTTGTGACACAGGGGTCACGAATTGGCGTGGGGTCCAGGGGGTGGAGCACCCGGAAGCTCAGGGGTTTTGGGCAATAAATAACGGTCAGATGAGCATATTTTATATCTATTTGTGCACTGGCAGGACACAAATTGGTGTTGGATCCAAGGGGCGGAGCCCCAAGAAGGTGAGGGGTTTTATACATCAAATTATCGTCAGATGAGCATATTTATATATCTATTTGTGACACTGGCAGAACACAAATTCTTCTTCCTCTTCCTCTTCTTTCTTTCCTTTTATCTTCTCTTTCCCTCTCCTTCTCCAACATAAGATGCAAGACGGATATATATCGACTCACCTTCTTTCCAAGAACCATACGGGCCTGGAATTTACTCCCCCCCCCCCCCCCAGCATCTTTGCCTGCGACTCAGTTAAGCCCTTCAAAACCAGACTCTGGGAAGCCATCCAAGGGGGTAATATAATCATAGTCCCTCCCCACAACTGCAATGTGATGGGACTTAATTCTAAAATGTTCTAGAAGCAACAAACACTCTCTCTCGAATGATAACGTTCTTATTGGTCATCTTTATATCCCTCTTGAGGATCAGGACCAGGATCAGGACCAGGATCAGAACAGATTCTCTCTCTCTCTCTCTCTCTCTTATTTATTTTTTGGCGGGGGGGGGGAGGGAGGAGGCAAGAGTCCTTCGCCCCTGTTTCCTCTTTCTTATTCTTTTTCCTCTTCTTTCTTTCCTTTTATATTTTCTTTCCCTTTCCCTTCACTCTCTCTCTCTTATTTATTTTATTGGCGGGGGGGGGGGGGCAAGAGCCCTTCGCCCTTCGCCCGTTTCCCTCTTTCCTTCTTATTCCTCTTCTTTCTTTCCTTTTATATTTTCTTTCCCTCTCCCTTCTCTCTCTCTATTTTTGGCGGGGGGGGGGAGGGCAAGAGCCCTTCGCCCCCGTTTCCCTCTTTTCTTCTTATTCTTCTTCCTCTTCTTTCTTTCCTTTTATCTTCTCTTTCCCTTTCCCTTCTCTCTCTCTCTTATTTATTTTGTTGGCAAGAGCCCTTCGCCCCCTTTCCCTCTTTTCTTATTCTTTTTCCTCTTCTTTCTTTCCTTTTAGATTTTCTTTCCCTCTCCTTTCTCTCTCTCTCTCTCTCTTATTAATTTTTTTGGCGGGAAGGGGGGGGGGAGGTAAGAACCTTTCGCCCTTCCCCCTTATCCATCTTTCCTTCTTCTTCTTCTTTCTTTCCTTTTCTTTTCCTTTCCCTTCTCTCTCTCTCTCTCTCTCTCTCTCCTATTTTTTTTTTTTGGCGGGGGGGGGGGGGGGGCAAGAGTCCTTCGCCCCCCCCCCATTTCCCTCTTCTCTTCTTATTCTTCTTCCTTTCCTTTTATCTTCCCTTTCCCTTTTTTTCTTCTCTCTGTCTCCCCGATCAACATAGTAATAACGAAAGAGACCACTCTGTAATCAAGACCATTCCATTTTATTTAATACACTTTCGATATACTTAAATTGGCAACTATTACCTTCTGTCCGAGATCCTCATTTTAAACGACTGATGCGAAAGACTAGTCGACGCACCCTTTCGAGAAAAGCCCCCCTGCTTTCATCGAAAGGGTGTGTTAAAACGGTACTCCGCTCTCAACGCACCCTTTCGAGAAAAGGCCCCCCTCTTTTATCGAATGGGTGCGTTGAGCACACCACACCGCGCCGCACCGCACCCTTTCGATGAAAGCCGTTTTTTAGTTGTTATTTATGGTGCTATGCCTGGCAATGTCTCCCAGCTCAGTAATCGGTGTGTTGACTCACCATTCTGAAACTAGAACAACACTCAAATTTGTCTGTCATCTTGGTTTGAAAGTAATCTTTCTAATAGATCTCAATATGTAGTTTATAATAATAATTCCTCCAATTTTGCTTTGGAGTAGTACGTACCACAAGGTTTTATCCTAGGTACTCTACTGTTTTTAATTACATTAGAGATCTTACACATTCTTCTAAAAACGACATTGTTACTTTTATTTGTGACAAGTTCACAAGCACAAATCGGCGCCTTCAACTGCACCTCGATGTTAAATGAAATCCTTCCCCACGTGTTTTCGTTTCGGCAAAATAGGGGTGCGCGCGCCTTATACACAGGTGCGCCTTATACACAGAGATTTAACGTCTCAGAACCCAGACCCACAAAGTGACCCGGAGCTGAGCCCGACAGCGAGTCCGAGGAAGACAACTCGGTCTAAATCTCTCAAGTAGAAGCAGAGTATCAGGGAAAGAACGCTGTTAACAGCGCAAACGGAACACTACCATCAGGAAGATACTTTCCTTAGAAAACCTCGCGTCGGAAACCAGACCAAATCAGACCCGGGGCTGAGGACAACTCGAGGCCCAATCCTCCGAGACATGAGAGACAGAGTCCCAGTCACACTGACAACTCAAAGCTGAGGTAAGACGACCACTGAGTCAAACGACTCCTCTCCAGGAGAAGCACCGAGAAAAGCGGGCGCTGTAGTTACAAAGCGTAACAGAGAGCCGACTGCATGGGGTGACAATCTTAACGCCACAGGAGCGACACCCAAGAATTCTGAAAAATAATCCGTATCTGAGGACAAAGAGCCCAGCTCTGAGACAACACCAGCCAGTGCACGGGTTACGGTAGGCACCGAACCACTAGCATGCCGGGTGACAAATGTGACGCCAAACTTTGTGCACCTGCCAAGACAATAGCCCACGACCCAGCCGAAGCCTGGGTGCTCGAACCCTTCCGCATCTTACCCGGCACAACGGGGGACGAAGGGGGGGGGGGGAGGCTTCTTGGTCTTGCTAGCTTTCTCAAGCTCGGCTCTATGGTCAGATTGAGTGATTGACCTTTGCCGTCCCGCTTCACCGCTTCTATAGAAACTTGAGTGAAAACCCCTACGTTCAGTGTAACCGGGGCCCTCACGCTGCAATGCTTTGAGAGAAGCTTCAGGGAAACCCTTTGGTCGGTGTAACCGGGGCCTGCTCGCGTGAATGCTTCGTAAGAAGCCTCAGTGAGCTGCTTACGTCAATGCTTTGTGAGAAGCCTCAGCGAGCTTGTGACTCTGGCGTTCCACCAGGGTGATTACAGGCACCTCAAATGTTGAAGCAGGAATACTGCCAAAATGAATTGGGTGTGTAAACCGGGTCACCTTCGTGCTTGAGTGCACGGCTCATGCTTTGCATGGCTGTTGCCTCCCAGAGCCAGGGGCCGTGAAGCCCGGGCCTCTACAAGTCGAGCTAACCCACGAGGGGGAAAGCCGCTGGTAGGAGTCTCTTTATTTGATATAATCAAATCTCTAAACCTCGACATACTGGCGCCGGAGAGCAGCCTGCTGGCTGGCCCGGACGCGGTATCCGTCGGTAACTTACTATAGGGCTAAACTCCAGACACACCAGGCATAAAACTACCCGGTGCGGGGAGGAACCTTTCTCAAGCCTGTACTCGAGACGCCCTTACCCCGCCCCCCCCCCCCCTGCCGCACCAAACTCACTTACTAGTGAGTCGTTAACGACAGCCTTAACTTGGGGGAGAAAATCGAATCCAGATCCAGAATCCTTGCTCATCGTAAACCTGTGAATGATACAAAACAAGCTTTCCAAAGAAAACAAAACAAGAACAAACTTTTCTTGAAGCGAATAAAAAAGAAGTACCAAAGGTCACTAACAAAAAGTCAACGGACAATAAGCGTCGACAAACAAAGAAATTAAGTAGCAATTAACAGCGTCGCTACAAAACAATGCCGCAACAACAAAACGGCACAAAGCTAATCTTAGCGAAAAAACAAAAAGCCCTAGCGTAGCAAACAAAGCAACTACCAAAAGGGAGAAATGCTTATCTTAGCGTCAACAAAATAACTGTAACGATCAGCAAGCCCAAATAAAGGAGCCACGCCGTTAACAAAACACATCACAACAAGCAAAGCGTAGCATCCCCTCGCAGGGTACAAATGGCCTATATACGTCAGAACAAGTTACCTCCATTGGACTATACTATTATATTATTAGGCAAGGAAGTTAACCACATTTTCACATATATAATTAAGTGTTTTTACATATTTAATGAGCTATGACTAGTGCTGTAGTCAAATGTTTAACCGTCCGGTATCCGACCGCCCATGGCGGATTCCGTTTTCAATTGGACGGTTTTGTTTTCCTGTTTTTTTTGTGTTTTTTTTGTTTTTTTTTAAGTTTCAATTTATGCCCCTCCACCTGGCACTATGCCTGGCAATGTCTCCCAGCTCAGTAATCTGTGTGTTGACTCACCACTCCGAAACTAAAACAACACTCCAATTTGTCAGTCATCTTGGTTTGAAAGTAATCTATGTAATAGATCTCAATATGTAGTTTATAATAATAATTCATCCAATTTGTACACAAGGCGTACCACAAGGTTCTATCATAGGTCCTCTACTGTTTTTAATTTGCATTAATGATCTTACACATTCTTCTAAAAACGACATTGTTACTATTATTTGTGACAAGTTCACAAGCACAAATCGGCCCCTTCAACTGCACCTCGCGGTTAAATGAAAGTCCTTCCCGCTTTTTCACACGGACCTGGCTTGCTGCCGACAAAAAAAAGACCGAAAACCATCCGGTTTTGACTGGCGGTTAAACGGAATTGGAGATAGCCATGACCTTTCACCTTTGACCTACAAATTGAACTAAGACTGTATATGTATTTTGATACCATGTACCGGTACCTTCATATTAGGTTTCATTAAAATTTGTCAAACATTGCTCAAGATATCGAATGGACACCAGATTCGCATATTTAATGAGCTATGACCTTTGACCTACATACTCCGAAATCGGCCCTAGGCTGTGTTTTGATACCAAGAACCTTCATATCAAATTTCATTAAAATCCGTCAAACAATACTAAAGTTACGGATCGGAAACCAGATACCCATATTTAATGAGCTATGAGCTTTGACCTACATACTCAGAAATTGATTTTACCATCTACCTTCATATCAAATTTCATTAAAATTTGTCAAACATTACTGAAGTTATCGATCGGAAACCAAATTTGTTACGGACGCACGCACGCACGCACAGAAGCACGGAAGGAAGGACAGAGGGCAGCGTTACTATATGCCTCCGACTTCGTCGACGAGGGGATAAGAGAGGTATGCACAAAAAAATTCTGTAACATTCAAGTTCACACAGTAAAAAAAAACCCTATGCCCGGGACTGAACTCAAAAAGGAAGTAGGCCTACGCTTGGCAAAAGTGCAAATGAACACTCATTACTGCCAAACTAAAGTGACTGAGGGTTAAAACCCGAACCAAATTGTATAAAAACAAAATGGAAATGGAAATTACAGCTAGAAAGGCACCCAAAACGCTGCTAGGAGTAAAAAACTCCAAATTTTGCGCGAGTGACTTATCTCTACTCCTTATCGATTGACTGCAAAAAAGAGAGAGGAAGTTGCATGTGGGCGTGGTGCGCACGTGACAGGTGGTATAGCAGGGGTCTGGGGAGGGGGGGGGGGTGGTATGCACAACTGGGACTTTTTTTATTTCGTCGATGACTGCTTTGTCTGGAGGACTAAGCAATAATAGGTAGATACATATAAATTAATGTGGTAAATAAAGGAATTTCAAGCAAAACAAAAGGAGTTCATTAACTTTCTTCCATGTCGATATGCTTTTTTCCTGTTGAGATGGGCCTGGGTGTCATTTGCTCCCCCATGAAATGAATGAAGAAAATGAATGCCAATATCACCGGCGTTTGAGAAAATAAAACGGTGACAAATTAAGGGTCAGAGAGAAGCTAAAACAATTAAAAATCACTAATGTGAAGTACAGATTTTTATGACAAAAAGTAAGCCGACGGAACGAAAGAAATAAATGAAGAAAATGAATACTAATCATAATGACCATTATATACCTCTCTTTAGTATGTTGAATAACTCTAGTCTTCTGATTGGTCGAAAATGGAGTCGTTATTTTAGCCATGCTTGCCTACCGGTCAATAGTTTTTTTAAAGATGCCCGCATAAATACAAAATTTGTTGAGATCCCCATTGTCTTACGTGTAAAAAAAGTTTCTTTGTGCGGGTGTGGATACAAAATACAGTGCAGTGTGGGTGCGATTCCCAAATGATCGTAACATTCAGGCAACTTTCCAGTGAAGATTTACATACAGACACAGTGTCTCAGATTTTCTGTGATGTTTTATCCATTCTTTACTCAAAAAAAGGATAAGGTAAGAATTCTTTTTAGATGTTTTTGTGAATTCGGTATTTAAAAAGATATATGGACTGCTTTAATATTCGAAGCATACCGGTAGCCGTTTCTATACTGGCTCTCCTGCCGTTGACTCCCTGGGTCATAACGTCCACTTGAACCTATAGAAACAGCGATGCCTCTCATAGCAGTCGATATATCTAAACTTTTCCAGGGGTGATAGTGAGCACTAAAAAAAAAATAGGTTTTTTGTTTTCCCCTCAACCACGCTCCCCTTGAGTAAAAAAAAAAAAAGACGATTCGCGGGGAAAAAATGGCATCTAACAACATTCCCCCCTTTCGAGTAAGAAAATTGAGACAAAATTGGGAAAATTGGGGAAAAAATAGGAAGAATAGAGATAATAAGAGGGAAATAAAAAAAATTAAAAAAAAAAAAATGTTTTTTTTTTTTTTTTTTTTTTTTTTTTTTTTTAAAATCGGGAAGAAAAAAAAAATCGGGAAAAAATCGGGAAAAATAAAAAAAAAAAATCGGGAAACCGATTTAAATCGGGTTTTTATCAGGCCTGCTTTTCATAAGGACCGCCATTCAGAAGGACCGCTATTCATATTTGAGAAAAGGATCATACAGTAATTCATAAGGGTCAATATTCATGAGGACCGCTATTCATAATCAAAGAAGGGGGTTGCTATTTATTATACGAGAAGACGGTCGGTATTCATAATATAAGAGAGGGTCGTTATTCACAATTAGAAACTAAATGGAACTTCGACTGCACGCAGTCGAAAATGAGGCCTCCGCCATAAAGCAATTTTACAAACCAAAACAGAAAGAAAGAAAAAATTCAAGTTTGATTGTAATCCATTTGTCATTTTTAATGATAATGCATGCACAAGCTATTTATAGGCATACATAATGAGCCACATGACCTTTGACCTGATGACCCTAAAACCTCAGTTGATTGGCTCTGCAAGATACATATACATGTCTTGAGTTTGATAGTAATCTGTGTATTGGTTCTCATGATAATGCGATCACAAGCTATTTGTAAATACATAATGAGCCCTGTGACCTTTGACCTTGGACCTGGTGACCCAAAAATCTAATCAGTTCATTGGCTCTGCAAGATACATACATGGCCTGAGTTTGGCAGGAATCCATCAATCGGTTCTTGAGATAATGCGACCACAAGCTATTTTTGCATATATAATGAGCCCTATGACCTTTGACCTTTGACCTCATGACTCCAAAATCTAATCAGCTCATGGGCTCTGCAAGATACATACAGGACTTGAGTTTGACTGTAATCCATCAATCAGTTCTTGAGATAAAGAGATCACAAGCTATTTTTGCATATATAATGAGCCCTATGACCTTTGACCTTCAACCTCATGACCCCAAAATCGAATCAGTTCATTGACTGTGTAAGATACATACATGACTGGAGTTTGGCAGGAATCCATCAATTGGTTCTTGAGATAAGGCGATCTTGATTCATTTTTGCATACATGAGCCCTGTGACCTTTGACCTTGGATCTCGTGACCCAAAAATCTAGTCAGATCATTGGCTCTGTGAGATACATACATGACCCAAGTTTGACAGGAATCAATCAATTGGTTCTTGAGATAACACGATCACGAGAACAGGATGTACGGACGGACGGACAACACGAAAACATAATGCCTCCGGCTACTTTGTAGCGGATCGAGGCATAAAAAGGATCGCTATTCATAATACGAGAAGAGAGTTGCTATTCATAATGCGGAATGAGGGTCGTTATTCATAAAAAAAAATTATAATCAAACAAAAATGATAAGGGAAATATTTGATGGGGCCGGACACCCCCACGGCTGTGTCGTAGCAATGACCAGGGTAATAGTATATTTGTAAAGCGCTTAGAGACATTTGTATTAAGCGCTATAAATTAAATATTATTATTATTATTATTATTATTATTATTATTATGGGGGGGGGGACACTACATTAAAAACTTTTAGTGAAAACATAAATTTCTAAACAAATAAATTTGACCCACCCTCCCCGCAGAATTCCCTTGGTACAAGTACGTATTACCGACAATTTTTGTTAAAAGTAGTTCATGGATGGCGAAGACTGTTTGTGTGCGTGCGGGCGTGCGACGTGCGTGTGTGGGGGGGGGGGCTGGAGCAGCGTTGTCAATACCGGGCTGATCTATCATGTCCCTAACCTTCAGCAAGGGAAGCGACGTAGAGGTTGTAGACCTCTCTAGAGGGACTTAAATTTTTATACCGTATTTGGCCCTCAAAAAAATTGAAAAATTGCAACACCCCCCCCCCCCCCCCCCCCTTGAGCACCAGGGGTGGGGGACCATCTCCCAAAAAAGGTAAAATTAATGTGTTTTTACAGTTTTTTCACCAGGGGTGGGGCCTGTCCCCTGGATCCGCAACTGGTATAGGATAATCGACAATAATAATATATAATAATAATAATATTTATAAATAACGAATAACACCACTCTGTATTTCAATTTTATTTAATACATTTTCGATATACTCAAATTGGCAACTGTTATCTTCCGTCTCAGATCACTCACTTCACCAAGGCGCGCGCCGCGCCCGCCGGAAAAAATAACTCACCACCACCTGCACCGGCACCCACCATCTGTTTTGAAACCTACTAGACAAAGCAGACTACATGTCTTCGATTTTAGGTAAAATACTCCAAAAAAAGATGACACGACTTTTAAATCATGACTGTTATTTGAATAATTGTGGAAGATTTAGATGATTTTTGGTGTGTATATTATTTATAGTAAACTAATTTCTACGCAAGAGTCACGTGTGTAAAGTTTGGATACACTTCAGAACTAGCGCCAATTTCAGTTCTTCAATATTATGATTAAAACGACAGGCATTCTTATTTCTAAAATCATAATTACTTCAAACAGACATCTATATCCACCTCAAACTATGCATTATCACTCACTCTGATACCTAATTAAACTCTATATCTTTTTCTATAAGCATAACTTACTCATAAAGACTGCAAACAGTTCTGGAAAGACCGTCACCAAAGGTTAACGGCATACTCTCTCAAGCACAGCAACAACATACTAATCGCTCCTGAGGCCACGTCACCGCACAGTGTATGCCCCTAGCCCTGCACGTGCACATGGCCTTGAACGTCACAAATGTAGTATCAGGGATATGTGAGTTATCCCTGGTAGTATAGTACAATTAACATTTAACGTGGGCGGCGTTTTTATTATCCATCCGCGAAACCATGCCTGTGCATCATGACTCAATGAAGAAATCTCAGAGGTGAAAAGGGGCAATGACTTGATTATTACAAAGTTAAAGAGGGCACCGCGATTTATAATAATGATACATGTAACTTTGATATATACACAGCGCTAAATCCACATGATTTTTTTTAAGGAATCAGAGGTTACTTTCAGTAATGATAGACACGCGCGTGAGCAAATTAAGGATCCCCCAAAGTTTTTGCAACTAAATAGGGAACCGAGAGTAAATCTCGCGGGCAAATCAGGGATATGTGATATCCCTGGTAAAATATTATATTCCGGGAGCACATGAAGGCGGTAAAAACTCCGTTAAAAACTCCAGTTAAATCATTAATTCAGACGACTATATCAGTACGTTTGAAGTGCAACCAACCAAATTCCTAACAAGCAACAAACAAAACAAAAATCCAAAAGTGAGCAACAATGATCTTGAAAACAATGCTAACAGGGAGCCAGGCGCACACATAGGTGCATTGCTATCCTGGCTGTGTAGTAAAAGCTTTGCTATTGATTTTCAACATCTCTAACACCACTGTACAAAACTCAAGTAATTTCACTAAAAATCGGTACTTTAGTGACAATTGATGACACCTAAATAGCAGTAAAATACAATTCTTTCAACTTACTGATGTTAAAAAGAATAATTTATAAATTCAAATTGTAAGTATAGTGTCAAATTTCAGTGCCGATCAACTCAATCGGTGATATTGTGTGCAGTTTATGCAATAGTGTGTGGTGTGTGTATCTGTGTATAATATCTGCCTCTTAGTAAGTATGCAGTGTTAAAGGTCAATACGCATTATAGCATCGACTCTCTCAACGCTTTGCTGGAGTGGCCAGGTGCTGATCTAGGGGGTTTCGGCGGTTTAACCCCCCCCCCCGCCCCCTCGGGTGGCCAACTGAACAAAACAAAAACAAAGTAAATCCTGGATCCGCCACTGAATCAACCCCGGCCCCCCCCCCCCCCCCCCCCCCCCCTCCACCTTGGCAAAAAGCTAGATCCGCGGATGAAGTAAAAACGACTGCAAAACGAGTAAAGGGACGGCTTTTAATTGGTGGACAGTGACAATGCGAGCCGCAGCATTTGAAGCTTCTAATTGGCCGACACAGATTCTGGGATGAATTGAACAGAATTAAAAGGGGCATTGCCAAATTAGTCAAGACGGGAGGAAATAAAAGCGTGCATTTTTCAATGGCAGACTAGGACAAATATATTTGATATTTGATATTTGATTAGACGCATATTGCGAGTCAAACATTATGACACCGAGAAGTTGCGACAAGTGTGACGAATCAATATTTTGTGCCCGCCCCCCCCCCCACTCAATGTTATTAAGGGTACGCATATGCTCGTTCCCTCTTTGTGAAAGCACCCCCTATCTGAGGACTGCCAATATTTCTGAAACCCCCTTTCGCGGGCTTTTCCTGCCTTGGAGACCCCCCTAAATCAGGAAAAAGGTAAAATGAACGTGTTTTTACACGTTTTTTCCCAAGTGGCAATTATTAAAACAAGAAGAGGGGCATTTATCCGAAGGAAAATGGGCACTAATTATGATTAGAAAGCAAAAAGGGGCACTCTTCACAGATGAAAAGAGGCACTTATTTCAAAACAAAATGGCACTTGTTAAAGTTAAATGGGCACCTCTCAGATTTGAAAAGGGGTCGGTGAATGGGGCACTTATAGGAGGTGGGAAGAGGCACTTATAATAATGTGGAACGGGCACCTATTAGAAATAAAAAGGGACCGCTTATCCTATGTAAAAAGGGGCACCTATCCTATGTAAAAGGGGGCACTTTAGGGGTGATTGAAACCTCTGCATTGGAGATTAGGTCAAAGCAGACCAATTAATGCACATTGTATCATTTTTTTTATAAATATGTCAATGTCTCATTGCCATTTCGAACAGCTAGGTAGATTATACACTGTTGGTCATAATGGTATGAATAACAATTTTACCCCAATTTATGGAATGATTTTGACAATGATTTATTCGTAAGATCTAGATAATAATTATTATACATTCTCAGATTTTATTGAATACTAATTCGTGAGTGATTAAAGATAAAGTTCAGTTCTGGTCAAGGTCCGCCCCGCCCCCCCCCCCCGGCCCGCCCCACTCAGTGTTAAAATACGTGTATGCTTGTTCACTCCCTCTGAAAGCACCCCCCCCCCCCCCCGGGCTTATCTCCGGTGTGAAATTTGTCGCGCGAAAAAGTACTCTGGGATCATATACAATTTTGCCCAATCTTGGAAAAATTAAAAAGCACTGTAAAAAAAAAAAAACGTTTATAATTTATATGGGACTATACACAAACATGTGGCATAAAAATACGGTGTTACATGCCCAATTTTAATATGAAGGCATTGGAATTAGAGCCATGCTTTTCAGTGAACATTTTTTTTCCTGATGTTCTTCCACACTTGCATAATAACAATGATAATGCTCACAAATTATTTTTCGCCTCTCCCGGATCTCAACTTGCTTTTCAATGAATCTTCCTAACGATATCAAACTTGATTGTCTGTGTACGAATGTTTTGATAAAGGACTTGAGATTTCATTGCTTAATGCTATGCGCTTTTGCTATACCCTTCCCATCTCACCAAACGATCATTCTCTTTATCTACTGATCTATTTCTTGGTACCTGCTTTAAATTACACGCTTCATTTTGATAAGGACTAAAATATCCTCCTTTTTTATTTGTAGAATATGCATACGGAAACGCATGGAATTCTTGTATTTCTCTTTTGCACCATGATTTTTTGTTTTGCCTTATTTTATCGTGATCATTTGCGCGCGTGTCTCGTTTTTAAGTTCCAAGTGGATCTCAAGACATTTACAATCGCCCGTGTTGTATTGCTTTTTATCAAGCGCTGAAGCTTTGATAAACGTTAGAAAATCTTTTAAAATACGGGTGTTTTTTTAATTGCTTTTCATGAGATGACGTGGATAATCATAAGAAAAACACTCGTAAAAAGGAATTCATTATGCCTATACAAATATAAATGAGAAAAATTACAATAAAATAAAATAATTGAAGCTGTAATTGGTATGCTTTAATACGGCTTGGAATATGACAAAAAAATTATGAGAGGAACTCTGAGAAAGTGAAGAAAAAGGGATCGTTTCAATACGTACAAAGGTAGATTTTTAAGCGTAAATAACAAGGAGAGAATAGCGCATATGATTTTAGCAAATTATTTCATATTTGTCCATTTCATTTATTTAGTCTAATTTCTAACGAAATACAAAATCATTAAAAAAAGATAGTATTCACATTTGTTACAAAACATTATATTTTTGCAATAGATAACAAGAAAAATTAATGCTTTTGTTGAAATTAAAAGCCCGATGAAAAGCTAGAGAGAGAGAGAGAGGGGGGGGGGGGGAAAGGGGGGGGGGGGGGGCTGTCATCTATCGAAACGTCGAAACTTTTCATGCGGCGCCGAGAAAGGTTAAATGGCATGGTCACAGTGACTTACTGTCAGAGTTCAAAAGCCATATACAGATGTACATTGATACTAGGTTTGCATGATATGTTTATCTGCAAGCAACGTATCTTAGTGAAGAAGTTGTTTTAAAATATATATAATTAGGGAATCATGATGTATTCCTGTAGGATACCATAATTTCAGAAGGTTACAAAAAAGATACCGATAATGTAAAATGAAACAACGGATATCTTGAAATGAGGTTTGAATATAGGCCTAATATGTTCACATGTATTTTGAATAGTTGCATATTTTAGCTTTTGTCGGTACGATGAGACGATTCGGAAAGAAGTGTAAAGAGAAGAGAATGTTTAAAATAAAGCCACATTTTTATCGAAATGAAAACAGGTATATATGATAATTATTTGGAAAGCATAACATTGCTATTTCGAAATCAATTTGTCACATCTCTATACATAATATTTAACTATTTCATATAATTTTGTAGAGGTTATTGTGATTATTCAACATGAAAGATACTCAATTGTTCGCTCATAAAAATGAATTCTATATCTTTCATCATTATACAAATGAGAGAGACGGAGAGAGAGAGAGAGAGAGAGAGAGAGAGAGAGAGAGAGAGAGAGAGAGAGAGAGAGGGAGAGAGAGAGAGAGAGAGAGAGAGAGAGAGAGAGAGAGAGAGAGAGAGAAGAGAGAGAGAGAGAGAGAGAGAGAGAGAGAGAGAGAGAGAGAGAGAGCTAGAGAGAGAGATGTACAGTGCATGTCCTTTTCCGTGGTTACAGCGCATGCGCTTATAGCCCATTGTTCAGCGGCTCTTAGCAACGTACAGTGTATGTGTGTACTGGATATCGTTTGTGACGTGTTTCTTCGCGATCTCAACATACACGTACAGTACAGCTGCGACTCATGTAGCTAGCTTGACCGCTGGTATTTGGAGTCATCAGGAAAACAAACAAGATTGGCAAAAAGACCGGCAAAATTTCATTACAAAACATCGATATAATTGACATCATTTATAAATATTACCATCTACATTCATGGCACAAGAGCAAGTACGACATGGCCGAAGGAGAGGGCAAAAAAAGAGTAAGTTTAGTTACAAACACCGACCAAAAAATAGTGAACAATTCTGAGTGAGCTGTGCATTTGTCAGTGAGTGTTTTCTGATTTCTGGGAGATCAAGACAGAATTAGAAATATTATAGAACGACTTGAAATGTATTGTATATGACTAGATCTAGACCACTATTTCTAAAGAATAAGTAGATCTAGACTAGACCTAGGCCCTATGATAAGACCTAGCTATAGGCCCTATGATAAACTGTGTTGAAATATTATTGAAGAACATGCACAATGACTGTGGTGAATTAAATTTTTTCCTAGAATAAAAAGCTGGAGGAGTAGTGACGGAGTTAGGACTAGATCTAGCACTAGATCTAGACTCTAGGGGCCTAAAATTGCATATAATTTGAAACTTTGGCAAAATATTGTACAATCACTTGGCATCACCAAATTTTGATGACATCAATCGATGCACTCAAAATGAAGATTTCCAGACCCTTGTCAAATTGTACTTCTAGAATCTACTTCTACGACGATACTAATTAGCAGGATCCAAAACTCTAACACTAACTCTAACGGACGCAAAAGACTGCAAATTTGATCCGGACCCCTTTCCCAAAAGTTATTTCGGACTCTATGGAGCCCTGCAAATACAAATCTAATCCAACTCTGTTTATCTTTATTTATTGCTTCATCAGATTCACCGATTGGAAATCGTTCTGGGGGAGCTCCTCCAGCTGGTCCAGGCATGATGCTTCCCGACGGGTCCGATCTCCGGCAGGTGACTGTCCTGTCAAAGGCAGACTGGTCTCGTATCAGGGCGCAGTTAGAGCGGAAGCAGCGGGAAGAAGAAGCCTTTAGAGCCAAACGAGAAGCCAAAGAAGCTCTCCACCAACAGTCTAAGGACATGGTCAAAAACTGGAGTAATACCATTGCTGTAAGTATATAATTACTCAGATGTTGTTTCCAGACAGGTTGTGCGTCTGGACGGTTGATTTAGAACATCAACTTAAAGGAGTTTACAAGCTATATTTCATAAATCTTCCACAACTTATGTTGGTCGATATATAAAGGACAAATATTCAATATGGTTTTAACTAGTGCTATTTGTTTCGATGAGTATTATCTGTTAAATACAAAGGCAATTAGGGTCTAGCAACTCTTTATGTTTGTTACGTGTCCGGACACCCAATCATATGTTATTTTTTCTTCTATTACCAATTTCTGTATTAAGGTTGCTCTTTTTACTATTTTAGTATTTGATTTGATCCTGTTTAACAAGAATTGATGATTATAATGGGACATTTAATATTGACTGCAAAAAAGACATCTTGATGTAATTTCCTTAAACTGTTTGTCTCCATCAGTTGTCTACCTTATAACTCTATATGGAACAGACTTTGCATGTTACTAATGTTGCCTATTTGTCTATTTGATATCGATATGTAAAGTATTAATCATTCTCATCGCTCATGTTCTTTTCACCTTCAGGGTCAAAGGTTACAGAAGCTTGAGGCTCGCAAGATCCGCGAAGAGAAGGAAGAAGCCGAGCGAGTCCAGATCGACATCGAGGAAGCCAAGTACCAAGCGGAGAAGAGAAAAGAAGCCATCGACAAAGCAAAGACTCTACAGTACTACCAAACAGACAGGGTCAAAGGGTTTCATGTAAGTTTGATTGATTGATTGATTGATTTGTTTGTTTATATTTGTTCTTACAGAGCCATGTGCACGCAACACAATCATAAATGACATATGATTTCCTGATTTTTAATATGATGTTAAGAGTCCGTTGAGTTTGTTGATTTAGTAGTGAAAAAAAGAGGAAATAAGAATGTTGAGTTGAATTTGCACTCCATCTGGCACCTGTTTCACAATGCCTTTTTTCAATGACAAATTATTGACAAAAATCAGTGACAAATCTGCTGATAACCAATCAGAAGCCAGGATTTCAGTAGCTTTATTAAAAAAACGATCATTTGTCACTGATGACAAGTTTTATGAAACACCCCCCAGACTTAACTTCAGATAAACCTAAAAGCATGCATACAATCATAACCTCTCGATCTGGATTGATGTCAAATGAATTCCATACCATCGTCACCCCTACATGTATATATTCTTGGTACTATACCCCTAAATTTTTAGCTGATTTTAAGGCATTTTAATTATGGAATTTATATATCATCTAAGAGAATCTCCATGAACATGTACAACCTTTTAGATACATTGATTTTTTAAAAAGACTGTTTGAAATTTAACTTAACCGTGATCAATTATGTTTTTGTTTGACAGGGAGCCCTACTGCTGACCGAGGTATTGAAAGAACGTGATGCTCAGCTGGATCTGAAGAGGGCTCGAGAGGCTGCTATGGAGGGCAATGACATGGAGCTCTATCTCCGTGCACAGAGGGAGCTAGAAGAAGGGATCCTAGCGGACCAGGAGAAAGCTCTCAAAAGGATGCAGGATCGCAAGGCCAACTCAGAATTTCAAACGCAACAGTGAGTGCTTTTCTTGAATTCTTCATTCTTCCAATTTTGTTATATTTTTTTGGAGAAGTGTTACATTAAATCAGATTTTACCTGAGCAATCAAAGAAAAACACAAATGAAACGAAAGAAAAACAAACAAACATAAAACGGGTTTTATGAATTTGTTATAGAGACTGTTTAATTTGTCAATCGATACACCTTTTCAGTGGGTTTAACCTTAAGTAGTCTCGGGATTCATCATAAACTCCTCAAATTCTATTTTTTTCGTTTAACTTTGTTATTCTTTTCAAGTTGAATAGCCTTGACAATTATATTGCACTTTAATTGAACTTTATTTACCAGTAATTGGTAATTTTTTTTCTCCGTTCGATCTCATTTGATTTGATTTTCTTCTGCATTCATGTGCATGTACATGTAAGTACACAGTTTTTTTATAACATTAATAATATAAAGTACAATAAGTATTTTTCTGAAAATATATATAAATAACAATTGTTATTTTCAAAAACAAAATGATAAACTGTCATAAATACTTAATTTCCTCAAACATTATGAAATTATTTGTGGAAGACGGACTGTCATTGTAAGCAGATTGCTTGATAATAATTTTATTATTTTGTCATTTTTTTCATCAATTTAGGATCCAGGAGCATTTACAGCAAGCTGAAATTGACAATATCCAAGATGTCAGAGAGGGAAGGGAACTCAAGGAGCAGGTGGACTACTACAACGCAGAGCGCGCTAAGATTGAGCGTATCCGGCTCGGTGAGAAGCAGGACCTCATGCACTCCCATCTCAAGACTGTGGCTGACCGTGACCTGATCAGGGCCGCCCAGGAGCAGAAGGAGGAGGAGGAGGAAGAGGAGATTCGCATCTTTGCGGCGGCCAAGAAGAAGATGACCAAACTGCGTCGGAAGAGGGAGAAAGAGCTCTGGCAGTAAGTGACAGGCCCGATTTAAATTGTTTTCTCGATTTTTTTTAAATTATATTTTTTTCTTCCCGATTTTAACCCTATTTTCCCCTTATTTTCCCTATTTTATCCTAACTTTCTTACTCAAAAGGGGGGAATGTTGTTCGATGCCATTTCCCCCCCCCCCCCCTGTATCCTTTTTTTTTTTTTTTAGTGCTCAATATCACCCCTGAAGTGAACACCTTGCTTGCATGGGTAGCATTTCTAAATTGAAAATGAGCAGGGGCTGGTTTCATAAAACTTGTTATCTATAGCAAATGCAAAATTTCTATGACAAATTTCCTCTCAGCCAATCAGATGTCATGATTTCAGTAGCTTATAACAGTAGCTTGGAACTTGTTATTGATAACAAGTTTCATGAAACAGGGCCCAGATGTGTTAGACGAGTAGGATTAAGAGCTGGGGTGGTATTCTGAACATTGTTGTAAGTTTTGTGTTATCTTTTGTTGTATCTTCCATAGATAACACAGCGCTAATATTGTTGTAAGTTGGTATTCTGAACATTGTTTTATCCCTGTGTTATCTCTAGAAGGACCGCCTCTATCTTATCTTTTACCACTGTTGACACGCCCATTTCTATGGACCCTACCAATCAAATCTGTTTTATATAAGCATGATAAGTAGGTCAACCAATAGAAATACTTTATGCCATATCTGAAGATGCGCCTAGCGCATACTAATCTTGGGCGTAATTAGTTATTTGAGCATTTAGTACGCGCGTCTTTGATATGCGCTGTGGCATGTGGATCATGAAGACAAATCACGCTTTCACTATATTGGTTGAGATGAGAGCACTAAAATCGTCATGTTCTAGCATGTAATTTCTTAAAAAGTTCTCATCTGTGATGTTTCCGGTCGACACACAATGTTTTTCTAACTTGCTATTGGCAAGAAGTTGGTTCTGGGCAAAAAATATTGCCGCCATTATATCACCACGAAAGATACAACAACCCCCTACCTGATGTAAATATTGTTGTAAATACCATGAAAGATAAGATAAGATAAAAGATACAACAACTTTCAGAATACCAATTATCTCGACATATTATCTCCCGTGCGCATATGCAAATGAGGATTAAATGCCACTTTATTAATAATACGCACAATTACAAGCGTACCAAAATATGAGCGCAGGCGCGGCCAATAAGATGAGAAAAAATATACAACAAAAGATAACACAAAAGTTACAACAATGTTCAGAATACCAACTTTATCTTATCTTCAAAGATACAACAATATTAGAGATAACACAGGGTTCAGAATACCGCCCCAGGCCGCCCCATATACAGTCAAACCTGCTCTAGTGACCACCTGCACTAGTGACCACCTTTATAGAAAGACTACCTGTCTACAAAGACCACATTTTTTGTTTCCCTTGCAAGTGGTTTCTCACTGATACATGTACCAAAGAAACCCGTACATAAAGACCACCTGCCTATGAAGACCACTTTTCTCGTCTCCCTTGGATTGTGTTTATAGACAGGTTTCACTGTGCAATACCAGAAAATTAGCCAACGATGGCAATCTCATTGTTTCATTCATTCCTACATGTAGTTTGCATATTACCTATAATATTTAAATTATCAAATTAGTATTGTGAATTCTAAAGCATTCCTCAAAAAACTTTATTTTTGTACAGAGAAGAGCAAGACAATGTCAATCGTATGGTACCCATAATATTCAAATTATCAAATTAGTATTGTGAATTCTAAGAAATTCCTCCAATCTTTTATTTTTGTACAGAGAAAAGCAAGACAATGTCACTCGAATGGTCAACGATCTTGATAGCCAGATGAAGGCCAAGGCAGATGATGAAGATGACCGCATCGCCAAGGCCGTAGCTGACCGTGAAGCTGCTCGGGAGAAAGAGATGCAAGAAAAAGAATCCAGGCTGGAGGATGATCTTAAACAAATGGCTCTTCACAGGTTAGTAACAACATGCAGCAACAACAGCATTTAGTTTCCCTTCTCTGGTATATACCAGTTTTGGAAACGCCCCCCTCTCAAAAATAAAATGGAAGCTCTTATTACCAATCATGTGAAAGAATATGTTTTGACTAATATGTGATGATACAAATTTTGCAGGGAAACCGCCTACTAATTGATATATTCCGTAAATTGTCATATCGCGAATGCACTTCCAATAGAACATTTGGGCATATATTTCTGCTTTTTTGCGAATTTAGGTTGAAGTATTGCTATCTTAACCTTTGAAGGCAATATTAAAATTAGAGTATTGAATGGACATTTTGTACCCAAAACCCTTGAACCGCAATTCTACCACTACCGGTCTATATCTTTAAGGAGCTTTAAGATGAATTTCTTGGATTTAAGAGCAACTATGTATATGAATGTAAAATTGAAGAAATTGTGTTTTAAAAATTGATTTATGATGATGTATTTTATGATTAATCTTTGTATGCCTGTATTGAAGTTGGATGCATATTTTCTTCACACTTGTTTTTCCGTTACCATCCTTATGGAAATATATACATTTTGTACTGATGGACGGAATTATGGATGATGATGATTTAGAGTGTTAAGCTTTTGAGCATTAATAGACAATATCAATGTCAGATCTTAGAGTGCTAGAAACTATTTGGAGTCACATTGTGTAACCTTGTACTTCTGACTTATCTACTTTGCAGGACTCAACAAATGAAGCAGAAGGAGAAGGAGGAACGCCAAGAGAGGCGTCGCGAGCTGGAAGCCCTCCACCTGAAGATTGAGGCGGACCGTCTCTTTGCCACCAAGCAGGAGGAGAAGATGAAGCAGATCAGGCAAGAGAACGAAAACCTCAAGGGTTTCCATAGCAACCAGATCCAGGAGCGCCACGAGCTGAAACTCCTGGGCCGCGCCGAGCAACTCGAGATGGACAAAAAGAACATTGATCTGCTGGCGCTGGAGGAACAGCAGTTCCAGGAGTACGCGGGCAAGGTCATCAAACATTGCAAGGAAGGCGAGCGCAACGTCTATCCTCTGGAGAAGGCAGCCAGGGAGGGGCACGGTGGTGGCCATGGACCCGTCTTTGACGGCAAGGGTGGAATCCGACCCAGCTATCTGACCAACGACAGGGTCGGAGTCGAGCTGCCTTACTACCAGAAAGGCAGCACAGATGAGGTTAAATACGCACACATCGGGAAGCCCTCCAATACAAGGAAGCGTCTCGGTTTTGTATGGTAGAAAGCTCAAGCTTCCAAACCACAAACTGGACTTTATGGACAATGCTACTATCTTTGTGTAGAGTTGCCACTTCATTGTTCATTTTCTGAAGAACTTGTTAAGAATATTATTAACAGGTACAATCAAGTTGTGGTATATGAACTGATCATATCTTTTCAAGAAGAATGAAGATAATTGCTATTGAAATAACCTGTTGATTACTTCATTAGTTATGAATCTGCATAGAGAAACTTGTAAATAGCAGAAAATCATATATGATGATGATAAATATATAGCTCAAGTATTGGTTTTCAAGAGGATTCGATATGATGATAGATCACTTTTAGTAATGTTAAAGGCTTTCTTCCATATTCAGTAAGCCTTTTCTGTCAGGAACCGTCCTTTATATCAAAATACTATGCATGCTAACAAAGAAAAGAGATCTCAATGTTAAAATTACAGGTCTGTATGATGATATGTAGAAGTGTGCCTTCAAAAAATAGAAAGAAAAAGAAAAAAGGGCATTTCTAATTTATTTTTCATTGCAATGAAGTTCAATTGAACCCTGTATCTTGATCACGCTGTTACTTCAATCGTTTCAATTGCCTTCTGAACCTTCGTATTCCGTCCACTTTGTATTTCATATAATCATTTATCAAATCCAACATGGTTGTTTTGTCGGCATGGCTAGCCATTCATATTGGAAGGAAACATTTGAAAAAGATTTGTCAGGCAATACAAAAACTACTTCCTTCAATGATTTATTATCTTTGTGTGATTTTGTTCTCATTCCTTTTGGCCTCATTAAAAAAACTGCCTCAAAAATGCTGCAGCAAAATGGCATAATGCTGTTCACATATTTCCATATAGTAACATGAAGATAAGTCAGGGGATTTTTGTTGTGCAGAGTAACTTTTTATTCGTTTTAATAACGTAAGATTTTTCTTATTTTGCTGTAGCAGATTTTAAAATGGATATATTAATTGTAATTCTTTGTTCTTTTTTTTTTCATCTTCAGTTCTTAGTTCACAAAATTTACAAGAAAACTTGTGTAGTGACACTATTTGGTTAACCGTAAACAATTACATGTACCTGCGGATAAATTACTTAGTGAAATTGATGACAAATGACAATATTTTTTCTTCAGTATGGACAATTTTATTATTTCCCTGGATATTTATTACAGGGAAGCACATAGGTATATGTATATAAATACATGTACCATACTAGAACCAATCAAAAATTGCATATACATTACATGTTCTATAAATTAACATACACAATTAACACATTATGTACAATTATTACATATGTTATGAATTAATTATCATAATACATTTTTAAAAAAGCCTTCATCCATTATGTACAAATTTGTTCAGTTTTAAATTTGTAAATATTTATATTGAATTCATGTTGAATGTCACAAATAAATGTCTTGTGAAGGACAATATTGCAAAACAAAATGGTTGATTGTCATGTCTGTCTTAACAGGATATATAGTAAGCAAATAATTACCGTTGGTGAAGGTGATATGGGACAAACTATCACTTCTGAGGAAAGATAGCGTATACATTCTGATCGACGAGGAAGTGATAGTTTGCCATCGCCTGAAAACAAAAGGTGATTATTTGCTTTATTTTCCACATCTAAAACAATTTAATAACAAACAGGTAAAGGAAGTGTATGCATCTACATAAAAGACACCTAGGCCCAAATTCACACCAAAAAAGTTAAACAGTTTATAACCCAACCCCTTGAGGGTACGGTGCGCGCATGTGTTTGTTTTAATTGCGCTCATTGGTAATGCGCGCTTAATTACGCCTGTTTTAGTGCGCTTTTGGATAATCTTCAGTGAAAGTGCGTTGCCCTTTGTAGATAGTACCTCTATCTTCAGTAAAAGTGCGTTGCCCTTTGTAGATAGTAGTACTATCTACAAAGGGCAACAAACTTTTTGCTTCTCCCATCAATGATGGGCGAACTATCTTTGATCACGTGATTTACTCATGACCAATCGTAGAGCAAGATTCTTAGTATGTGGAATATAATTTGATATAATACTTGGCTAAAAGTACCGGTACTATCTTATATAGTGAACAATGATTTTCAAACACTCTTGGAGAGTAATACCTTTACAACAGTAAGACCATCCATGGCATTCTGACATCAATATTCATCTTCATTTGTTTTGAAAATCCTTGCAGAAGTGTGTATTATGTGACAACCCCTTTCACATTATATAATTTAATTAAATTTCTGCCAAAAAGTGTTGGTGTTCTCACAACACCAACACCAGCTTTCAACACCGAACTTGAAATCCCTCAATGTATTCATACATGTAAAATATAAGAAATCAGATTATTTTGTAGACCAAATCGGTGACCACTGTTACCAGTTCCATGACTAAGTAATGAACTTGCTTCCAAGAAAGCTCAATCTTCTTGGAATTCCAGACCCAAAAGTCCAACTGCCATTTTTGTTTTCTTCTTCTCTGATTTTCTGTTATTTACATGTAGCTGTGGGGTGTTAGAGTTATCTCCATTTCGCCCGTTTTGTTGGTCATACAATCCAGCACAACTGGAAAGGCTCTTGAAAATGAAAATATAAAAACATGCCCTCATACCTACACTTCATGAATATTTTTCCTCCTTAATATGGCTGACCTCCCCAAGGGGAACCCCCCCCCCCCATGGGTGTCGATACTTTCGTAATACCTATTCATCAGGGGGGATGAATGAATAGATCATCCCCCCCCCCTGATGAATAGGTATCAGTTACGGATCGACACCCATGCCCCCCCCCCGGCAAACAAACATACAAGGAAAATAAAAGCCCAAATGCTGAACAATTTAAAGTCTTTTAACATTCTATAAGAGCGATTTGGTTTAAAGAGCAGACATTTCTATTAGAAGTTCTACTCTTTTAAAGCCCAAGATAATATTACATCAAGTACTGGTGCTAAAAAGATTTTTTCAGGATTTCTCTAATGAAATTCTATTAATCAATATATTTCAATGCTGACACAGTACTAAAGGAGTTGTTGAATATCTATAATATAAATATCTAACATGAATATAACCTATGGCCTATACAATGAAACAGATATAATTTTACACTACTTGTTATAAATATATGTATACTATCAAACCAAATCAATTTTCAATCACAATTTACTATCACACGTCCTTACCGACTAATTAATTTTGAGTTGCTATGTTCGATCTGAGCCTATATAAAAAGGATATCTGTACACTAATCTTTAAAAAAGTTCATTACTTTGCATAGAATATTGTTGATTAGTGGTAATAAATAATTATAAACAAACATTTTATTCACTTATTCCCTTGGCACAGTTTAAAACAAGAATGCTTCATCAAATTTACAGGCAGGTCCGACACATGTCACATTATGTAGTGGGCCAAGCGAGGATTACCAATACCATAGGCCTTTCCTCATCAGCTCGAGTTTGCCAACTATCCCGATCGCAAATTAACCATTTAATTTGCATCTTCATCAGCCCGATGATGCAATTAGCGGGATAATTGGTCGAGAAAATATCCTGAGAAATCTTGGTCTTGTTTCCAAAATATCCTGCTATTTGGGAAATGGCGGGCTAATTTGCGCCTATCCGAGCTAGTTTGTGATGAGCATATCGGTCTGATGAAAACAGGCCTCTTGAGATCATTGCAGGTTTGCAGATCATTTTCAAGGTTGGAAGGCAATATCACACCCCTTCCCCTTCTGACAGATGCATTGGTCAATGACGCTTGCTCTTGTGACAATTTCTCTGCTTCGATTACCTACACTACTCAAAATCCCAACTTCACCCCTAGAACCAACCCTAACCCAACTTCACCCCTAGAACAAACCCTAACCCTGACACTATACCAACTTCGCCCCTAGAACCAACCCTAACCCAACTACACCCCTAGAACAACCCTAACCCTGACCCTATACCTCATAACCTAAAACCAAATTGCAACCCTAACCATAACCCTACACCTCAAATCAAATAAAGCTCTTATATATGTCACAGGAGCAAATGCCGGGACACCAATGCATCCTCTCAATCACATTTAAACATAATAATTTATTGGATTGAATTGTTTTTTGGTATTTGTACAAAGAATTCCACCACAGAATATTGCTGATATCTGTCTTTGAGTTGAGATCTTGTAGAAGATTGTTCCAACAACAACAAAAAAGAAGAGAATTGCTCCGATTTCTAATTGATCCTGAATATTCTTTTTCATTGCACTTGAAATCTTACATACTGGTATATCAGCAGGCTTGCATGCTGACAGTGATGTGTTACATACACATTTGTAGCAACCAAAACACAATTTCCCTTCCCCTTCGTTTTTTTTTGCAGGTTGAATCAAAATGCCTGCCCGAGGATTACATTAAAAAAAAAAAAAATTAAAAAGATACAGCGCATGGGGAATGGGCAGTCAAAATTTTCCTAATACTATTGAAAACAAAAATCAAATGATTGTACCAGCTTCAGCCTTCAACATCTTTAAACATTTATAAATAATACTATTACAGTGCTTAGAAACATTAGTATTATTATTTTATCACCTGACGAAGTGTTGCAGCGGCGCACGAAACGTCGTGATCTTTTGATCCCTTGTCGACCATGCATTGCAAGACAAACGAATATCGTTAGCGATATTATTTTTGATACTATATCCGCAATGAGTAATATATTTAACATTGGTATTAAGCACCATATAAATATTACTGATTATCATTATTAAAAACACACAGCATCATGGCACTATTAAGAGAAAAATTTGGTAATCAACAATATTTAAGTCATAAAAAACATACAAAAACACTGACATTATTGCACCTTCTATGATATGATTTAAAAAAACATGAACATGAACATTTCACATATATATGGCACATGCTGCAGCAGAATATTGCTGATATCTGTTTTTGAGTTGATCTTGTAGAAGATGTTTTCAATTACTCCAGCAAAGCATAGAGTCGAGGCTAATGTGTATCATTGACCTCTAGCACTGCATACTTGCTGAGAGGCAGGTATAACACACAAATACACACACACACACTATTGCATACTAATGCACACAATAAAACTGATGTGGCTGATGGTCAAATTTAACACTAGACTTACAATTTGAATTTTTGAATTTTTCTTTTTAACATCAGCTAGTTGAAAAAAATGTATTTTACTGCTATTTAGGTGTCATCAATTGTCACTAAAAGTACCGATTTTGAGTGAAATCAGTTGACTTTTGTACAGTGGTGTTTGAAATGTATGGTTTCAACCACAACAAAAATGAAGAGAGAATGAAGCAAGGGATCTTCATGCGCCTTTCACTAACTTGCCTTTGGCATTGTGTACGTAGAGACAATCGTCTACAAAGTAGCTGCATAATGAAAGGAAGAAACAAGGGAGGTCATACTAAAAAACATTGAACTGATATACATGAGGATATAGAAACGTTTCTAAAAAGATTTGTTCAATTTATACAATATCTATAAAGGGTTATTTTTTAAAGTTCCAGGCCTGGTTTATAACTTTACGAACCAGAGCAAAATAACACTGAGCTCTTATAGGAAATCTTTTTATTCAGATGGCCATATCTCAGCCAATACTTAACATATTCAATTGGCTTTCGACACTTGGACATTATTTTTGATGCTCTTTTGAAAAATGAGAACAAAAAAATTGAGAAATTCTAAAAATAGATTTTTGATGAAGTCACACTTCACCACTCTATATTCCTGTAGTAGGAGCGATATATAAATGGACCTATTACTATTATTACTAAGATAATACAGAGAAAGAGAGACAGAGACAAAACAAAACTATGCTTCTCAAAACCTACCTTGCATACAGTATAACCAGTGGAATCGTGCTCGCATGCCAGAGAGAGTGTGCATCGAACGTCCACCAGAAGGGAGGAAAGTCCAACACCTCCAGTGAGATACACACGTTGATGCTAACAATGGAAGCAATGGCCTTCCAGAGATAGGGCTGTTCTTTTATATGCCAGGCGCTCCACAGCACCATTACAGCAAAATTGAACATGGCTGTAGCAAAGAGAGAGAGAGAGAGAGAGAACTTTTTTATATTTAGTCAGATTTAATTGAAACTTTCATCAGTTTGCTTCTCTGATTTTTCTGTTTTCTTTTAGAGTAGTTGTTTATTTGGATCATATTTCCCTTTAACACAGGGAACTCCCGGTTCCGAAAGACAATGGGTCAATTTATGTGCAGAATTACAGAACACTTGGTAATAAATGGGAAATTGAAAGAGCAAAACCTTGAACTCGTCTAGTTGCATTGTATGTCCTACCCGGGATGCCAGTTAGAATCGATCAGAGGGCCTGAAAATCACCTGGAATGAGTTTTTTTGTACACAAAAAAAGCCTAAACTATGGTCTGAAAATAACTTGCCAGGGCCTGAATTCAGGCTATTGCCTGAAAACTGGCATCCCTGTTCTACACAAAGATGATCAAACATATAAATTTACCTGTTGCAATATTGACTTTCATATTGTAACCGTAGTTGAAGTCAACAAAAGCCAGATGGCAGATGTGTTTGAGGTAGAAAAGAGAGGAAACAGCCGTGATTCCTAGGGCCACTTTCATGTTCAGACTGTTGTCCCTGACAGCAAAGACTCTGCAAACACACACACAGAAAGAAAGATTAAGATTTGACATCAATCTTTGACAAAGGTGCATCTGATCTACCGATTAAATTTGACAAGAAAATTTCATTTAAAATGCTATGTGTTGTCAAACTAATTCCAAATTGATTTCAACATTTAAAGTAATGCAAAGTTAAGGAAAAATTTGAAAATTGAATGTATAGTAAATTAAGCCCCTAAAACACTTCTGCTTTTGAGAAATTCGGTGCTCCCAGTAAATTTCAAATAGCAATTAAGGTCATTTCATGGTAGCTGCGAGCATGAAAAATTTCAGAATATGCAGTTCTGATATATAATAGAATAGCAAATCGGTTGATTGGAGTCAAGTAAAATTGTTTTAAAGTTAAAGTACTATCGGTCTTGAGAACATAAAGAGTTTATTATTTACAATTTCATCACTTTAGACTTGATTTCAACTGTGACAACGATCATTGAACATTGTTAAATCGCATGCTTCCAGTATGTTCATTTGAACCAAATTCATGACCAAATACCAAAACTTTGTATTACTTTACACTGTGTGATTCGTGTCCATTGGTGAAGGCTAACACAGTTCAACTTTGCAATTTGTTGAGTGATAATAATAATTCACATGGATTCTAATTACTGGTATTTAAAGATCTTAAGTCTCTATTAAAGCACTAGTTCATTACTCTAATTGTTATATTTCTGCTGAAATTAAAAGAATGAGTGATGACATTAACTTCATATATCCTTACCTAACTAATGATGTTATTAAGCTGCACATGACAATAGAATATGCACAAAAGTAGTCCATTTTCTGAAAACAAAACAGACAACAGATAAAACTTCTTGATTCAGCACACCATAGAACGCTAGCATGGTTGCAAAAGTAATTCATTGATTCTAAAATTTGGCTTGAAAAAAAGGGGGGAAATTTAGTTTAGTTAGGGGAGTAAAATCTGTTTAATTTGATGTCAACAATAATCATTCTATTCATGCCATGGACATACATAACCTTAGAATCGTCTATGTTTTACTGCCATTATCTCTTATTTTCATCATACAATTCAAATGTTAAATAGTACAGTTCAGTGGAAATTAAAACAGACAAGTATGACTCATTATCTAACTACAAATATGTAAGCCTCCAGCACTATTTTACAATTTAAAGGTGTCTTTTCAGGAACGATACTTATATTTCCCTAGTTGAACAGGAAAGAAGAAAACATACCTCGGTCCAGGGTAAATCTCTGGAGTGAAAGACAGTTGACCAAATCCAGGCATTTATTGCAATCTGTTGGAAAGAGAATAACAAGCAAAATGAAAAGTCATTAAAGGGAAATCCAACCTTGATAGCAAACTACTAAAGTGCAAAGCAGAAAAATTTGAAGTAGAGTGGTAAAAGTGTGAATGAAAATGGACAACAAAAAGTTGTGCATTTTTTTAAAGTTGTAATCACTACAAATATGGGCTCTTCAAATTGGCTTAATCTGTAATGTATCTGTGATGTAGTTGCAGACAACTTTCCCTTTTTGTTCCAACACAAAATGACACAAACAACGAAATGTATGACTCCAGAGAGTCTTCCTTAGAGGACCTATTATAATATGCTAATATAATAATAATAATAATAAATTATATTTCTATAGCGCATTATACAAGGTATGTCTGTATGCGCTTTACATTGTATTACAAGCTTAATTAATATATCTTGAGTAGTGCCCGAAATGAGAAGGCATTTAGGAGATAAACAGAAATTAATGATATTTTTGTTACCGGTATCTGCGACTGCGCCACAATCCACTCACCAAAATGCCAATTTGAAATTCGCATAGGCTTAATGATCTTGTATTTCAAACATTCATAACCACTCTACTACTGTACTTACCCCACCCTGTGCTAGACCAACATAATACATCGGTGCAGTATGTGGCACCCTCTTTCTCAGCTGGTAAATATAGAAGACTTGAGCTAAACCATTGCCAATGGAGAAGATGACTGATGCTGGTTCCTGAATTCCAAATACTCTGATAAAGGGCCACTGAAAAATGAAAAAATAAAATACATTGCTTTACCTTAAAATACATTAGAGTTTGTTGATTTTGATTTTGTAAAACAAAATAAATAACCATTCAAATAGTTTTAAGAAAATATAAAAATGTATCTTCTGTGTTCTACAAATCAATTCAATTTAGAATCTCTACACCTGCAGGTATTTAGGGATTCCTTGAATAATGTGAGGTTGTGACTCAAATAGAAGCCCTTAGACAGAAAACCAAGCAAAAAGGGTTTCGTTAGTATTTGATTGCCTCGAGCATCACTGCATGATAGATTAAAGCCATAATCATTCCCATCATCAAAGGACAAGGAATTATTATCATCAGACATTCTTCTTCTCCTCCTTTCTTCTTCTCCTTCTCCTTCTCCTTCTCCCTTTCCTCCTCCTCCTTCTTCTTCTTCTTCTTCTTCTTCTTCTTCTTCTTCTTCTTCTTCTTCTTCTTCTTCTTCTTCCTCTTCCTCTTCCTCTTCCTCTTCCTCTTCCTCTTCCTCTTCCTCTTCCTCTTCCTCTTCCTCTTCTACCTCTTCTACCTCTTCTACCTCTTCTACCTCTTCTACCTCTTCCTCTTCCTCCTCCTCCTCTTCCTCATTCTTCTTTCTCCTTCTCTATTCTCAGCCCCAGTCTGAATGAGTTTATCTATCTATCTATCTACAACACACATGTAATGAGTTAATCTCTTTATTTACCTTCCCATAAAACTGAGGAATGTCAGCAACTGGGGTACCCTTCTGGAGCAAATGATCGACCGTCATCCACATGGACAGGTAGCGACACTCGTGTGTGCAGTCCCACCCAAGCATCCACAGCTCCAGGGGTTGGTTCTCGTAGAAGCTCTCCAGCTGTTGAGGGGTGCTACAGTCCTGATTGAGGCACGAGCGAAGAAGGTGCATGTGCACCTTATGCCGGTCACCGGCTGAAGCAAGGACGTGGTCCAGATGACAGAGGATGACTAGAATGAGGATGGTAGAGTAGGAATAGGTCCTCCAAGTAGAGTCCATGGCTGTTCTTCAGGTCCTCATCTCTTTCAACAGATCATACATGTATGTAACTGAGAATCTGAGAAAGAAGAAATAAAATAAATTAAACAATCATTCACATTTATTCCTAAGAATAGCCTAGCCCATTTATGGTTAGACTTCATGCATTGCAGGAGTGATTTTAGGGGACTGAGTGAACATTCCAAAAAAATATATTGTTAGAAGATACAAAATGGGTAACAAATAATCAACAACAACCATGACAACGGGGGAAAAAATCACATAAAATAAAAATCCAAACATAAACACACATAAAATAAATAAACATGAAAGGCATGAACACACAATTTTCATCTCTAGGGTCTATAATATATTATAAAAAATAAAAATATAAATATACATATAATATTTGAAGTCGGGCTAACTCGGCCCACGGGACTACTCGGCCCAGCTGGAAAAACTGGGCCGAGATGTCCCGACCTGATTAATCGATCGAGAGATACCAATGTGTATATATTTGTGCTCTTTGTGACTTAATAATACCCTTTCCAACCAAAATCTTTAATGGAATTGTGTTAAATGATACCAATGAAGACAATTTATAACTTATCTTTAGGTAAAATGACAAAAAAAATGACATTTCGGACAATTTACTCACAGCTCGCAATCCGCATTGCCGCACGTACATTAAATGTGCGTTGTATCTACTCGGACCACTGAAATTCGAGCAGTGTTTTTGTCGGTAAATCACTGCAAAAATATCATTTTTATCTCGTATGAAGGTCTATTTTTTATTCCTGACACAGATTTCATTATTGAGAAGTCGAATATAGTACATTTTAGACGAGATGGTTGATGTTTGTTCACATTCTTTCGTCCTGGCCGTAAATTAGCAGACTACTGCCTAGTGCTACCGCAGCAGCTCAGCTCAGTGTGCAGCTAGCCGTACAGCGCCGCCGGCCTGGTCGGCGGGGGAATTCACTGACTCGGCGCCCGTACCGGGCCGCTGCACTGCATTGCATGATTGTACTGCCCAATTTGATCGAGTGATGTGAGTATAACTAATCAAACTAGATCTATATCTACTGTATTATCATTATTCATTCCGAGTAGAATATCCAATTTGATTTAGTGAGTAAACTAGACCTAGATCTATATCTACTGTAGCTACATCATTATCATATACTAGATTTAGTAGATTAGTCATTCAGAGTAGAATATTTGATTAATGAAGGAATGGAATTTTTCTTTTTCATAATCAGATAATCATATTTTACTCCTAAAAGTTAAAGACTTGATAAATAGCTAGATCTAACGTAAGGGTCTAGCGTAGTACTGTAAGTGAAGTGAGCTGAAGAATCGCCTTCTTCTTTTATTTTGGAGGGGCAGGCGCGTAGCCAGGGGGAGGGGGGGCAGTGGCCGGGGCGGTCGCCCCCCCCCCCCCCCCAAAAAAAAAAAAGAGAAAAAAAAAAAAACAGGAAGAGGACGTAGGAAGAATAAGGATTAAGAGTCGAGAACGGTACGATGGGAGGGATGGAGATGGTGACAAGATGGTGAGAGGGATGGAGACGGGAGGGATGGAGACGTCTCCATCCCTTCAATCATCAATATCTTCTTCATCCCTTACATCATCAAAATTGTCTCCATCCATCTCATCATCTCCAATTCTCCATCCCTCACATTGTCTCCATCCCTCTCATCATCTCCATCCCTCACATTGTCTCCATCCCTTTCATTATCAATATCGTCTCCATTCCTCTCATCATCTCCATCCCTTACATCATCAACATTGTCTCCATTATGTATTATGCCACGTTGTGGAAATGCAATTTTATTTTTTTAATTCATTATTTATTTATAGTATGTACATATTTACAGGTACACAAGATCAGTATAAATCTGTTAACCCCCAGCCCACCCCCCCCCCCCCAAAAAAAAAAATTAAAAAAATTGTAACATGCAGATGACACGCCACATCATTCCTTGTGTTGTGGTATTGGTACGTATTATTTCATATGCAATTTACAAGGCAAAAAAAAATCTGAATAAATAAAGTTAAAACAATTTAATAAAAATGAGGACATTTCTGAAAAACACACATAATAGCAATAAACATTATTTTTTTACGACTCCAAGATAAAAATTCCAACAATATGACGTCAAGCTGACTCAAAATAACAAATGATAAGCAGGTGTAATCGTGTATTAATTTTATGCCACGTTGTGGTAATACAATTTTTTTTTTTTAAATTTATTATTCATTTATAGTATACATATTTATACAGGTACTGTAGAGATATCTACATATGATCCTTGAGACAATGTGGTAATTTCATGGTTCTTTGTTTATTAACACTCAACTGAACTGCAATCATTTCCATACACCGGAATGTACAAAGTAGCAATAGTAGTAGTAGTTTAGTAGGTAAAACAAAGTTTTCCTTCCTTGAATCCGTGCCCACATCATATCATATCTGTAGTTTCCATGTGACAAGCCTAGCTACGTTTGTACAACAATTCCAGTCAATCTACGGTATCCTCAAAACAAAAACTAAATTTGGCTTCTTATATCTTGATCCTTACAGGTACACAAGATCAGATATAAATCTGTTAACCCCAAGCCCCCCCCCCCCAAAAAAAAAAAAAAAAATTAAAAAATTGTAACATGCAGAGACCAGTACAGATGACACGCCACACCATTCCTTGTGTTGTGGTATTGGTACGTATTATTTCATATATGCAAGTTACAAGGCAAAAAAAGCCTAAATAAATAAACAAAGATAAAACAATTAAATAAAATTGAGGATATGTTTGAAAAACACACATAATAACAATAAACATTATTTGTTTACGATTCCAAGGTACAAATTCCAACAAGATGACGTCAAGCAGACTCATAATAACAAATGTTAAGCAGGTGTAATCGTGTATTAATTTTATGTCACGTTGTGGTAATGCAAATTTGTTTTTTTCATTTATTATTTATTTATAGTATACATATTTATACAGGTACACAATATATCAGATATAAATCTGTTAACCCCCAGCCCCCCCCCCCAAAAAAAATATAAAAATTGATTTTGCTCATAGATCTTTGCCTCTGTTGCTGATTACTTACCTGGCCGAGATGGATGGGAGGTGGGGGGGGGGGCAGCTGCCTTTTAGAAATTTGAGGAACGGTTAAATTAATGACCAGTTGACCAAAGGTCCAGGAGAAGGCTTACCAGAATTAAGATCCCCCTTCCCAGGGGCGGCCGAGCAACTTCCAAAGTGGGGGGCACCAACAAAAAAGGGCACTTTCTGGAGAAAAAAAAGGGCACCTACAGTGGGAAATCTCAAAGTGAAAATATACAATTTTTTAGGCATTGGTATATACCCCTACATTGTGATTACATTATCAGGGATGATTTCAATATTTGTTTCTCTTCATACATCGTACAAGATATCGCTTAAGCATCAAACTTTACAGTTGGGTGTGATGTCTGAAAATGCATTTACGAGCGAGCGAAGCGAGCATGAAAAATTTCAAAGATCTATGAGGTCGCAGTGCGAAAAATTACATCTTATAAAGAGGAAAAAAGCCAATCGTGATGGGGTTATAAGCACATTCTCATAACGGAAGACTGAAAAGACCTTTGATAAGTAACATAATTATATCATCTTTAAATGCGAGCGAGCGCAGCGAGCAAACTTTGGGCGAAATTACTCTTAGTCGCCTTAAATAAGGGGCACGTTTAATGATTACATGAAAAGGGGACAATTATCGAAAGGGATAAGACACTTATAAGAAAAGAAAAGGAGCACGTGTCAAAGTACAATGGAATATTATGAGAGGTGAAAATGAGGCATTTTTTCACTTGAAAAGAGGCACTCACCAGTGATGACAAAGAGGCGTTTACGAAAATGGGAAATAGGCATTTGTTGACGGAAAAGGGGCACCCATCAGATTTTGATAGGGGCATTTATAAGAGGTGAAAAGGGGATAGTTACCTTATTAGAAAAGAAAAGGGGCACGTATCATTATTAAAAGGGGAATTATCAGAGTTGAAAAGGGGCATTGACCAGATATGAAAAGGGGCACTTATAATAAAGGAAAATGTGCATTTGTTGAATGAAAAGGGGGCACCGTACAGATTTTTAAAAGGGGCAGTTATGAGAAGGGGAAGGAACTCTTTCTTTTTAATGGGGGCACTTATCATAAGGAAAAGGGGCACTTATTAGAAAATAAGAGGGGCACATGTTAAAATGAAAGGTGTGCTCATCCGAGTTTAAAAAAGGGGATAGTTATTAAAAGGAGAAGGGGCACTTCTTACAAAGGAAAAAAGGGGAAGTTGTCAAAGTAAAAGGAGCACCTCTCAGTTTTGAATAGGGCAATTATCAGAGGTAAAGGGGGCACTTATTAAAAGTGAAAAGGGGCACTTCTCGTACTTGAAAAGAGGCACTTACTAGAGCTTAAAAAGGGCACTTATTCAAGATTATTTCAAGATTTATGAGAATGGAAAATGGACACTTATTGCAAAGGAAAATGGGAACATGTCGAAGGAAAAGGGGCACGTGTCAAAAATAAAAAAGGGCACTCGTCAGAGGTGAAAAGGAGGAAGGGGCACTTTTACTAAGTAATAGGGGCACTTGTCAAATGAAAAGGGGCACCTTTCCTATGTAAAAGGGGCACTTCTTACAAAATAAAAGGGGCACTTTTCCTATGTAAAAAGGGGCACTTTTGGGGTATCTGAAAAAGTGGGGGGCACTTTGCCCCCCCCCCCCCCCGGGAGGTCCGCCTCTGCCCCTGCCCCTCCATGCACCGGCATGCATTGCAATATCATGTCTTAATTGCTTTGCTTTTTATATATCTCTTTGATTCCCAGAAAAAGGGAACAAAAAGGAGATTTTTTTTGTTTGTTTGGGGGGGGGGGGTGGTGGGGGCTGCATTATTTATACAAAAAAACTTGAAGCCAATACCTTAATTCTTTTCGTAGAATTTTTTTGAAGCAGCCCCCTCCAAAATAATAAGAAGGCGATTCTTCAGCTCACTTCTCTGCTTAGAGTACTAGGCTAGGCCCTTACGTTAGATCTAGCTATTTTATCAAGTCTTTAACTTTTAGGAGTAAAATATGATTATCTGATTATGAAAAAAGAAAAATTCCATTCCTTCGATCATTAATTGGATATTCTACTCTGAATGAGTATATGATAATGATGTAGCTATGTACAGTAGATATAGATCTAGGTCTAGTTTACTCACTAAATCAAATTGGATATTCTACTCGGAATGAATAATGATAATACAGTAAATATAGATCTAGTTTGATTAGTTATACTCGCACCACTCGATCAAATTGGGCAGTACAATCATGCAATGCAGTGCAGCGGCCCGGTACGGGCGCCGAGTAGGTGAATTCCCCCGCCGACCCGGCCGGCGGCGCTGTACGGCTAGCTGCACACTGAGCTGAGCTGCTGCGGTAGCACTAGGCAGTAGTCTGCTAATTTACGGCCAGGACGAAAGAATGTGAACAAACATCAACCATCTCGTCTAAAATGTACTATATTCGACTTCTCAATAATGAAATCTGTGTCAGGAATAAAAAATAGACCTTCATACGAGATAAAAATGATATTTTTGCAGTGATTTACCGACAAAAACACTGCTCGAATTTCAGTGGTCCGAGTAGATACAACGCACATTTAATGTACGTGCGGCAATGCGGATTGCGAGCTGTGAGTAAATTGTCCGAAATGTCATTTTTTTTGTCATTTTACCTAAAGATAAGTTATAAATTGTCTTCATTGGTATCATTTAACACAATTCCATTAAAGATTTTGGTTGGAAAGGGCATTATTAAGTCACAAAGAGCACAAACATATACACATTGGTATCTCTCGGTCGATTAATCAGGTCGGGACATCTCGGCCCAGTTTTTCCAGCTGGGCCGAGTAGTCCCGTGGGCCGAGTTAGCCCGGATTCTAATATTTGTGGAAAAAACAATTTAAAACAGTTGAGGAAAAATTTAATTTTAACTGTTATTATTATCATTATTATTATTAGATCTAGAAGTCATCTTATTCAAATAAAAGTTATTCAATAGGGCACAAACAAAAAAACACATACAAATCCCAAACTATTGAAAGTTGAAACTGTATGTTTTAATGAATAAGTGCGCAGACATCATTGGACATGGACACTTTGTTTTTGCAGTGTCCAAAGGAACTGAACTCATTTTCAAATAATAAATATTTTCTTGTGCCTTTAAGTTTAAGTTTAACAGTTTAACTTGAGCACAATACTGACTTAGAAGTTAGACTTAGGTCTAGTTAAGAAGTTAAGAATAAGATGCAAATGACATTTGTATGAATTATATAATAAAACAGTCTTCTTGAATCTTCACAAATTGTTAGCACTCCCAGATCTAGACTAGTCCTACTCTTAAGTTTAGAGTATTTAATCTACCCTGTGGTCTCCTGTACTAAGTGTGGGTAATGCTATCGAATTAATCATACACAATTCACAAGGTGTAGATCTACTGCCAGTCGTACAGATCTAGATCTACAGAACTTCCGAATTCAGAATTTGCTCACGTTGAACTGGGCAGGTGGGACTACATGTTACATCTTAAGACTTAAACTAATATTAATAGCATACAAAAGATCTTTACAGCAGGAATAGAAAGACTGGTTGAATATCCATATAATCCAAAGCCCTGGACGATGAAAAATTACAATAAAAGAGGCAACGTATTTACCTGGAGGCTGGAGCCTCGGGCTCGAATCCTGTTCGGCTTGCAGTAGGAAATAAAGGAAGATAGGATCCTACAATCTCCCTAGATCTATTCTCGATCTATATCTCAGCATGATCAATTTTAGTATCAATCTATTTATTTGGACTTAAAATACATGGTAACAAAATATTTCAATTAAAAACATTTAAAATACTAAAAAATTAAATATTGTAATTAATATTGAAAAATTATATGATATAATAATTGTTTGATGGTTACTTTATTGGAATTTATATGCTGCGATTAAATTGGTAACGCGAAAAAATGCTCGCAACATTATTAACAATTAGCGAACTTGAGGTCAGCAACGTCGGCTACGCTAGCGCTGCGCCGCATCGCTCGCTCGCTGTCGAGTGTTCGTTGGCGATCCGCGAGCGAGCCATCGCATCGATTCGCGAGCGCGCGACATTCTACACAAATTATGTAAACAAGTTGGGGAAAGCTTGATCTGGAATGTGTAGAGTTACTCGCTGGATTTCTGTGAAAAATTAACCATCTTGGATAAGAGGAAGTGACAGAGAGCGAAATGGCAGAGAGTAGCTGCAAAGATACAGACGTAAAGGAACCCGTACAATCTGATGATGATTGCGGGTCTATTTTACATGTTGTTGTGGTTGGTTTTCATCACAAGCGAGGATGCCAGGTAAGTGAAATCATGCTAAACCATCTAATGCAATGCCAATGTGCACCAGGCCAGGCCAGGCCAGTCGATCATCACCAGTCACCAATGGGCGCCTTGCATCATCTAATAAACATGATAAAAGTAATTACCCTTCAGTCCCTTCTCAGTGTTTTTGAAGTGATGATATTTTGAGCTAACATTGACAATACAGTTGGCGATGTTGCCTTTGTAGTTTGTTGGTTCTGCATTCTGCCGCAAACTCGAGGCGCATGAAGCCGAATTGTACCCAAAAATGTTTGATCTCGCATTGGCCATTGCCAATTTGATGCTGACTTAACGATGATAGCAATTGGTTTAGTGTAGTCCTGAGTAGTAAGATGCATGCATAGAATTCATTGAATTTGGCAAACTCCCTGGGTGCTCCTTTTTCACCTTGATCACTAAAAGTGAGGTTGCTCAAGCATGTCAAGAGTCGAGACAAACCTTTACTTTAGAAAAAAAAATAGGAACGACAACTAGTAATTGATAGCATTTTGCACTGTCATGTTACAGATAATTACTGGTAATTGGATTAAGGAAGTGACTTCCTGAATCTGTTGGCCTTTGTGCTTTGGGGATGCTGGATGCATTTCGCAAAAACATATTCATTGAACCTGAAGTCCTGCTCCTTAGACCTTTAACACTTTCTCAGAAGATAAGATTGCCTGAAAGCTCAAACATACATGTACATGTAGCTCTAGATTAAGAAATTGAATATTATTATACAACATACATTTTGTTTTTCTTGTTCTTGTAATTCTGTGAACAAGTGAAATTTATATTGTTTATATTTTATTGTATGACTTACATGTACATTTGACTCTTTGGCCTTATTATAAGGGGGTTTCCAAAATGTTATTCAATTGGTCCATCTTCCTCCTTACAACACATGTATTTTTGTTATCTTGTTCTATTATTGTATCAGTGTTTCTTGTTTTGTCATGATATTTGCAGTTACATGTAGTATACTTCTGATTATATTGATATTTGATAAGTGCTACAGTGTACATGAACTTGAAGCAATGATTGTAGTAAAAATCATGCTTTTCTTAAAATTGGAATTTAAAAATCATGTTGTTGTTGTTCGTTTGGTATTATAATGGCTATTAGTCAAATTTGACTATTGTTGCCAATTTCATCGCATCTCTTTCTTTTAATGTCTTGGTAAAATTATTAATTCTTTCTTTCTTTTTCCAATCTCATTTTAATATAATATTAGTCATAGTCTACAAAAAATAAAAACAAACAATTATTTCAAATTAAACCACGATCCGCACACAGTTCCAACTCACGCTGGCCCTGTCCTTTCTATGATGCCTTCTTACCAGCCCAGCGAGTTATGTTACGCCGTACGCTTCTCGGTTGATAAACTCAACCTAGGTCACTCTGGCATAGACAAGGGGGCGTCGTGTACCTGTATGTTTAGAGGGTTTATTTATTTATTAGGAGAAAGACAACTGCATAAGCAAAACACTTGTGGGCTTTATTAGTATGAGTTAGTTCATGAGATTATTTATATAGCGCATGACTTTTAACTACTATAATCATTGGGGGGTTAATTATGGTGGCTTTAATTATGGTGGCTTTCAGATGGGATGGACCATTGTATTTATCAATGCAAACAATAAAAATGAGAACCGTACTTTAAAAATGTGTTGAATGGTATACTATATTAACTGTTGAGTTGAAACTTTAGTAAAGGTTAAATCCACTCCAGGTCTTGAAATTCTTCTATTTTATTTTACAAAGTCGAATCAATGCATAGAAAATTTCAGAATTTGCAAAATATTCAAGTCATAAAATGGCTGACAGTATTAAAACTCATGAAAGTGTCGGATCATAAAAGTTTCTGATTTAACAGTACGCTCTGTGGATGCAGACTTTTATCCTGGCATGTTTATACACATGTATTAAACATGTCAGGGTACAACCAACCTGGGTGCATCGGTTGGTGCCAAGTTGTCATACAGGTGTATATTTAGTTAGGTTCACATGAAACTGTTACTGAAAGCCTGTTAACTTTAAGTTTATGTTGTTGCTTTAAACCTCAAAATCACAATGTATTGTAGTTCGGGAGACAGTGTGGATGCACTCGTAGTTATAAAATTTTAAGTTTACCAGAAGTTATCAATCACAAACAATCTTAAAGTTAGGGGGGTAACCACAAGCAGTAGAGGGAAGGGGGGGGGGGGGTCCTCACTCTAAGTAATATTTGCCTTGCAAATGCGATTTACTTAAGGTTTCGCCAGTTAATAGGTTAAGTGCATGCTTGCCCTGCTTTAGTTTAAAACTTTGAATATTTGTTGTTTCTGTGTGAACCCTTGTCATTGTTTAATAGTAGATTGTTGTTTAAAATGTTGAGGTTTTGCAAACCGAATGTTTAAAACTATGATGGTCCCGTGTGAACAGACAAGTAGTGCTGTAACATCACGGATATCTCCAATTCCGTTTAACCGCCTGTCAAAACCGAAAGAAAAAGCAGAAAGGTGATTTAACTGAAGGCGCCGATTTGTGCTTGTGAACTAGTCACAAATAATAGTAACAATGTCGTTTTAGAATAATGTGTAAGATCATTAAAGTAAATTAAAAACAGTAGAGGACCTAGGATAGAACCTTGTGGTACACCATGTGTTAAACTTGGATGAATATATATTGAGATCTATTACAAAGATTACTTTCAAACCAAGATGACAGACAAATTGGAGTGTTGTTCTAGTTTCCAAGTGGTAAGTCATCACACCGATTACTGAGCTGGGAGACATTGCCAGGCATAGTGCCAGGTGGAGGGGCATAAATCGAAACTTGAAAAAAAAAAAAAAAAAAAAAACACGGGAAAACGAAACCGTCCAATTGAAAACGGAATCCGCCATGGGCGGTCGGATACCGGACGGTTAAACGTTTGACTACAGCACTACAGACAAGTACATATAGCTAGTGTCAACTCCAAAATGACAGATCTGTCAGTATGAATCAGCTTTGAGGGACGTCATCCTCCTATGTGAGTCATGAACTTGTTCAAGTTTAGGATCCACCCCCAACGACGACTGATACTGATATTGATAGCTCTGTTCTCACTAGCCAGCAGTGTCTTCAGGAAGATTTGATCTCATACAGGAGATGAAGCACAATTTTGTTTACCATCTCCCTCCTTCCCCTTAATAAAAGAGCCCTTGTTCAGTGGTAAAGTGGAAACACTTGGTAGCGAACGCAATTGTCTTTTTCACAAAATGTACATGTACCTCTCGAATATCATTTCACTATCTCAGTGCAAAATTCATCTCTTTGTGCTTGCTCGCTCAACTATACAGTATACTTCTTTTAAAAAACATTGTTAAATGTGTAATATGGTGGTGGCGTTCAATTTGAGAAGGGCATCTTTTCAAGAATGAAACCCCACAGCTTTTAAACAAAATCTGTACAACTGGATCAAGCAATAAGAAAAAAATGCTAGAAGATTTTGTGACAGGGCAAGCTCTGTTCATCATTATTGTTTGAGTTCACCATGAGCTAGGTATTTTGGGCCGAGTGGGCAGACATGCCTTAAAGGGCTTTAAATCAAAGCCCCACTGTACTACTTGAAACTACTTGCTCCCTCTAGGCCTCTACATAGAAAATAATGCCTAAGCAGTGCCCATTGGTCCCCCATGATCCTCATTTTCTTATGTTAATTGAGAGCTGAGTTGATGAGATAGCCACCTGTTAGTGACCTAGCGGGGTGGTCTAATCCTTCCTGATCAAACAATTACAGACAGGCTTTAATACACATGGGGGCTTTGGGCAAATAGTGATGCCAAAATTGGCTCAAGGGCATCATCTTCCAGTGTAAGTGCTGCTTCAAGGTGAGGCAGATAAACAAACTTATACTCAATATCTCATAATTCTCATTAATTATCTTTTTTTTTTCTTCTCCAGGTGGATTTCTCGTATCCACCTCTAATTGAAGGCCAGCCTGAGGATAGTCATGATGTACCCAGTGAATGGAAGCATCTTCCTTTCCTTGCCCTGCCAGATGGGGCACACAATTTTGAAGATGGTGAGTAAGAGGCCCTCTCAAACTTTGTCCATTTTGTCTTTTCCCCCTTTTTTTAATTTCTAGAAAAGTATATTATACTGTGTCGTGTATGATTCATCTGTACAGGTTAAAAATATAGTACATTTAAACGGTTTTACAAAACACTAAAAAAACTTGTGTATAGCTAGAATAGTTATATTTAAACATATTTACCTGCCATTTCACACTTTCAGGAAAATCAATCCACAAATTAAAATTAAAAAAAAAAAAAAAAAAAAAAATTAAAAAAAAAAAAAAAATTAAAATTAAAAAAAATTAAAATAAAAATAATAATAATAATAAAAATAATAATAATAATAATAATTATATAACGGTACATATTTACATACATATACTAGATTAATGAGTAAACAAGAGCAACTAAATCTGCATATAATGCATCCATTTTTCTTGCATGATCATGCTGGGGTTTGATGCCAGGTATCTTTTTAAAGGAAAATAAGCTTTAAATTTTAAAATGCTCAAATTGGCAACACATTGAGAGGTTCTGAATGTTTATTTTTTTATCAAAATCTTCAATTTTCTTACATTTTGGCAAAGTCCGTACACATACACATACGTATTGTTCTTAACCTCTTAGAGACATTATATTTTTTATTAGTGGCGATAAAAGAAAAAAAAAACACTGCTGCTCAATAATCTGAAGAACAACATGTGATCAAATTAGCCCTGTTTTGAAAGGGTTATTGTTTAAAGTTAAATTTAAGTCAGACTCAGAATCTGTCATTATATACATGTACAAGCATGTATGGGTATTCAGTGTATGAACTACAAATGTACTGTACGCTGTACAATGTACAATACCAGATGCTCTTATCTACCGTATGTTAAAACTTGTCATAATGTTTATTAAAAATTGAATACATACATACATGTATTTATAGCTTAGAACTACTTTGTGCACTGTAGCAATATGGAACCCATAACATGCAGGGCAACAGTTGTCAATGGGTATCCTTGAAACATTGTTAAATTCACGAGCACCAGTATCGAGTCTAGATTACATTAACACCCTATAGAAAACACATGATAAGAGGTCTAGATGGAATGTGAAACCAATTCCACTATCATTATTCAAATTACATATCCTTTAATTGAGTTGCATGTAAATTCAATAGCAACAGTATCAAGTCTTCATTAGATAGACATTACAAGATTAGAGGTCTATGGAAGCTGAAACGAATTCTATTATTATTATTCAAATTACATACATGTACCCTTTAAGTGAGTTAAATTAAATAGCAACAGTATATCAAGTCTAGATTAAAGATAAAGACCAGTTATGGTCATGCGATTGTATTGTGAAAGAAATGTTGTGGAATCGATCAGAAAAGGTTGATCATCTAGCATAGATGTACTGCAAGGTTCTGGAATCATCAAAATGATAAGAAATTTGGCCCAGCCTCTTCATAAAGTTACAAGCACTGTACACAGAAACATGTATATGGGACTACGCACACATGCGTTTTTATCTCTCACACACCAATAGATAAACTAATTTACCAAATATATCAATTAGTAGGCGGTTTCCCAGCAAAATTTTTATCATCATGTATTATTCAAAACATATTCTTTCACATGATTGGTAATAAATAAGAGCTTCCATTTCATTTTTTGAAATTGGGGTGTTTCCAATACTGGTCTTTAACTTTAACATTAACGTCCTATATAAATCACATGATAAGAGGTCTATGGAAGATGAAGCAAGAACCCTTTAAGTGAGTTAAATTAAATAGCAATTAGCAACAGTAACAAGTCTACATTAACATCCTCTATAAATCACATGATTAGAAGTTTGTGTAAGCTGAAATGAATTCAATTATCTTTATTCAAAGTACATACAAAAATGGATGTATTATTGTATTGTGGACTGTAAAGGACACTCCATTCATTTGTGATCAAAACTTCAAGTATTCAATCTCATAAAGACTTTGGACCTTAAAACATGAATGTATAATTTGTGTACTTTAAATGTAGACCCACAGTTATGAAAATTTACAATGTACAGTAATGAGCTTTGTTGTTTATCAGTTACTTCTCTACTGGATAATTCTAAAAGGGCGATCCACAGCCTGGCATTCAGTTAGTTTGACAATAATTTTTTTTTTTAAAGGGAAGTTAAACAAGATAAAGGGGATTTCACTGAATGAAAACTTCAACTGATGATGACCTTCATACATGTATCTCCAGTCAAGTATCAGAACAACTTTATTACGATACCTCTTTTTGTACATTTTATTCTTTATCCCTAACATTCATCCTAGAAATGCACTTGACACCATCTTTTGTGAACAAAGCAGCTCCTGCAGCTGTCATTAGCACACATTGTGATCTTCTACATTACATGTACATGTACTGTATGTACCCCTATTATTATTATATCATATTGTCTGTCTTTTCTCTATTTACTCAATCTGCGAAGGATACAACTCCGCAGTTCTCCAAACCTGGAGGAAAGCAAGAAGAAGAAGAAGCTGTACAGACATACATGTATACATGCTTAGACAGTCACCATGTTTCTTATTCATTTTTTGTTTTCCAGATACCATATATTTTCATCTTCCAGGAAGAGGGGAGTGCAAGTCTACAATCTACGGTGTGTCTTGCTACAGACAGATCAAAGCCCAGGTTGGTTGTCAAGCTCTGTCTGAATCTGCACGTTGTTATGATAGTAACTTTTCTGGGGTAGTATTTTGAAAAAGTCTGTGAGTGGTATTCTCGAAAGCAGACTAACTTTAGTCCATGGTTTAATTCACTGACTAAGTATGGAATGACAAGTGTCCATATGAATATATTTTTGAATAATTGGTGTCCCTAAATTACCATGATAACATTATTATATCATAGTTATACTAGCAGGACCCGCGGAAATCTGCGGGATCCTAGAGGGGGGCGGGGGGTGTAAATAGATATATAGAGACTGTCTAAATTAAAACCACCAAGAACTTTATTTGCCATTCAGGCCATTAAGAAATATACATGTTAAGCGTCCCCGCCCGCTTCCTTTTTGGGGGCCGCCTCCTATTTTTTTTTTTTGAAATTTTTTGAAAAGTTTTTTTTTTTTTTTTTTTTTTTTTTTTTTTGAAAGAAAAAAAACATGAAAAGCACTGCTAAAATGTATTTCTGATTTTAAAAAAGAAAAAAAAAAAATTATCGGCCGCCATCTTGAAAAATAGCCTGAATGTCAGGAAAAATGTACGGAGCGGCCATTTTGAAAGAAAATAAAAAGAAAAAAAAAAGGGCCTCCTCCTTCCCATTTTTCGAAAAAACAGGAAGCTAAACATGTTTTTTTTTTAATTTGGCCTTATATAAAAATTAAAAAAACGATCCAACTGTACCGGTAGTTATTCTTTAAGCCACTGGAACTGTGTAGAGTTCCGTAGTGTGGCGTACCGACTACGCAGAAATTAGGCTGCGTATTAATGGGGAAATAGTCCCTGCGTAGGTTATGCGTAGGCTGGCGAAAAAAATTAAACAGGTTGAATTGTTTTCGTTCATCTTGCGTACCCCTTTCCATCCCTCAGCATATAGTAACGTAGGCCAGCGTAGTTGTTACGCAACACTACGCAACTCTACGTATTGACCCCACGCCAATTAGTGACCCGCAAGTGTCACAAATAAAGTATTAAAAATATGCTCATCTGACCCTATACGCCTAAAACCCCCGAGCTTTCGGGGGTTTATGGCCCCTTGAACGCCCGTGGACCCCACGCCTATATTATATATATACACTCAACTCGCTGCGATCTGATCTCTCCCCCCCCCCCCCCCCCAACTTTGAAAAACGTAACCCCCGAGCTTTTGGGGGTTTATGGCCCCTTGAAACCCGTGGACCCCACGCCTATATTATATATACACTCAACTCAGGACCCGCGGAAATCCGCAGGATTCTAGAGGGGGTGCGCAGGCAAAAAATTAAGTTTTTCATTTCGGGGGCTCCATTTCAAATTTTAGGGAAATTTTCGGGGGCTCTTTTTTCTGGGGCTACTTTTTCATTAATTCATATAAGGATAGGCCTACACTTTGTTGAGATTTGTTTAGTAGGCTATTAGGTTTCAGGCTTCCTACTTCATAATTGCCTATTTAAAATTCTAGTTCAATAACTAAGTTTTCATGCATTGATTTGATGCAAGAACTGTAACATAATAGACCCTAGATTGTGATTATTTCTGACCATGAATTTCGATAATCATTTTTCAAAGTAAAATTTTCACAGGAAAATCAAACAGTCTTTTAAAAACGTAGACATTAGAGTCTAGTAATACTTTTACTAATTCTAAGCTCAGGTTTCGTAAATATATTCACGAAACTATATTGAAATCGCGGCAATAATGATGCAAACCAACAGATAACAATTTCAAAGTGTCAAATCTCTTCGACTCGAATTCAACTCACACACTTTCAACTGCAACTCAGCTCATCTCACACACACTACACAGTGGCAATGCACTGTATTGTATGCGTGTCAGTTACGGTGATTTTGTCTGATTTTCTTTACTTTGAAGAAATGATTATCAAAATTACGTAAACATGGTGACAACATCACAAAATAGGCTTTAATTTCATACCTCTATTTATGGAAACTTTATAATATTGCAGCAATCGTGAATTCGTGATGGAAATTGATTGCAGTTTCGCGATGTTTAGTGGTTCATGGTCTAGATTCAGCTTCTACCGAAACAAAATCGACCGCCAAAAACTCGAGCCCTACGCTCCGTCTCGATCTCGCAACTGCGAAAATGTACGTGTTTTGGCGTACTTGCGTGCGACATGGTAAGCCAGGTAAGGTATGGAATATGGTTCGAGTTTTTTTTACGACCGATTTTTGTGTATACAATTTTATACGGATAGTCATCGGTCGTGTGTCTACGGATGTCATGTTGCATATCCATGAGGTATCTCTGTCGTCACGCATATCCTGCATTATGCATGTTGCGTCTGTTTTCGCCCTGGACGTCGACACGGAGGAGGACCTCGGGCGGAGTATAGCCAATTCCACAGAGTAGACTCTCCCGCGGACGATGGCACCGGGCATGGGTACCCCGAGGGGAGGGTTCAGGAGGAGATAGCCGCACCAACTTCGGTCGGCGATCTCATTAAAAAACAATAGAATACAAAGGCTCGCGGAGACGTCGCACCCCCCGCGGAGCCTTAGCGTATTACTTATATAGATTGTTGTTTATTAATCATGTTACCGATATTACATTTTATTTTAATTTAGTGACAGATTAAGCTATTCAAAATCATATTCATATGGACACTTGGCATTCCACACTTACATGTAGTTGGTGGATAAAACCATGGACTAAAGTAAGTCCACTTTCGAGAATTCCACCCTGTAAGTTTTTAGTATTTCCTGAGATAACAGAGCTTGGTGTTCTGAAAATTGTCTTAGCGGGACTCTTTTCTCTGCAAGCTATGCCTCTATATTAATCTTTAACATGCCCAATTTTTGTGACCTTACCAATCAAAATAAATTGCATATAAATAAGTCAACCAATATGAGCACCCCTGAAGTAAACAGGCAAGGCTGTACTATGTCCATATTAGTTAATGGTAACTTAGGCAACTACTGTAAGGCATTAGTTAAGGAAATCATTTCTTCAATAAGTACACCAGTACAAGTATCTACATTTGTAAGAATTAACCTTATCCTTTAAAGCTCAAGATTGGTATCATATGATGCCTTCTATTGTGGACCTTCACATGAAATCTCACTGAGTATATATTTAGTTACACACATACTGTACATTCAACTTCATATATCTGCTTAGGAAAATAAAGACATCTTTGAGGAAATGAAAGATTAATGGACATGTGATACATGCACATGTAGCAATCAATTTGAAATGGATACCACAATTTATTTCCGTGACATATTGTATAACTCCACTAAACAAATAATAATTGCACCAGAAAGGCGATATACATGTAGGCGTTTAAAGGGAAAGTCCACCCCCAAAATAAGTTTGTTTCGATAGAGGCAGAATAATAAGAAAATCAGGTGAGTGAAAGTTTGAGCAAATTCTGAATGAAAATAAGAAAGTTATGAATTATTGAAGTTGTGATCAATCAAATACAAATTGGCAACTCTGTGACTTATTATACGAGCTCTCTTTCATTTGCTTTGTGCATAATATTCCATAAAATCATGTTTTCTTCGTTATTGATGACGGAATATATATTTGTTCCTTGCAGGGGGAGTATAGAAACATATTTGCAATTATTATATTTAGGGTGCATGTATGGTTGAAATTTTTCTTGAGGGAAAATAAAAATTTTAGATTTTTTTAGTACTGAGCAAATGGAAGTTGAGCTCGCATGATACGTCATAGAGTTGCCAATTTGTGTTTGATTGATCACAACTTCAAAAATCCTAACTTCCTTATTTTTAATCGGAATTTGCTCAAACTTTCACTGACTTGTTTCTCTCATTTTTCTACTCCTATTAAAACTAACTTAATTTCAGGGTGGACTTCCCCTTTAAATAGTGTAATACATACTTATATGAATGCTCAGTGTACATGTATGTTCTATTTGAGGAAATCCAAGTTTGAGAGTTGTGACAATGTGACAAAGATTGGCAATGATGTGCATTACTGTACAAGCAGCTCTTTATTTGTTTGTGTTTCCAATTTATGTTTGACTAATTACAACTTTAGTATGTTCTTATCCTCAAATAAATTTGTCCTTACTTTTGTTTCTCTCATTTCTGCTTTTAGTACCGGTATTTAAAAAAAATCAACCTGATATCAGGTTGTATGGTTGAATTAGGGCCTTAAGTTGAATACTTTTAGACGTACCGTATTAAGCTAACCTGTCTACAGCGACCGCTCAAGGGAAACACAAAAGTGGTCTTTGTAGACAGGTTCCTTTAGTACATTTTTCAATGAGAAATCATTTTCAAGGGAAACTAAAAATGTGCTTGTTGTAGACAGGTGGTCACTAAAGCAGGTTTGACTGTATCACATTCTCAAGAAAAGTAGATCAGGGCAAATTAATTTTTCACATACTCACAAGAATTACGAAACTTGGTAAGGGTATGGATAATTTAGTTGTTAACTTTACATGCATGCAGGTACTTGTGATTTTTTATTCATTGCTTTATCAAACTTAAGCCATGTTTTGAGCAAATCTCCAAAAGGGTAAACACAAGCTACTACAAATGAACTACCCTCTGGGATTTCGGCTTCTAGCTCTTTTGTGCATTCACCGTCCCTACGAACAAGGGGCAGTGAAAGAGAATTCTTGTAAACATGCCTTGTTCCCTAGTCACCCCTTGAATAGTACATGCCCTGCTGCCATGCGAACAAGAACAAGAACAATATTGGGATCTCGAACCGGATTAACTTGGGACTAACAGGGGATTAGCTCCCATTCGTGAGGGATTTGAATTTGTAAGGGGCACTTGACACTACATGTACTGGTAGGCTAATAACTGGAAAGAGGTTAAATAGTCTGGGTAAATCTTCTTTTTTTTTTAAATAGCAGAAAATTCAAGAGAAGCAATTGTACAGAAAATAAGAAATTTATGAATTTTTGAAAGATGTAATTACTATGTATCAGAACTTCAAACTGAATTAACTTGGGATTAACAGTGGATTAGCTCCCATTCATGAGGGATTTGAATTTGTAAGGGACACTACTTGACCATTAATTAGCTAATATTACTGGAAGAGGTCAGCATGGTAATTTTTTTTTTTAAACTCAGAAACATAACAGAAGCAATTGAACAGAAAATGAGAAAGTTATGAATTTTCGAAACCTGTAATCAATATAATACCAATTGGAAATTCAAATTGGTTGAATCAGTAATGTCAGTGTGAGGTAGTGGCGGAAAACTTTCCCATTTGTTCCAACACACAAAATGACTAAAATTTCAATTTATCAAAATGTATGACCCAGGAGGGTCTTTTCTTTCTAGAGAACTTTGATAATATGCTACCCACAAATCCCACAATATATTATGATTGATATCCCAAGGGAGAAGGTGTTTAGGGAAAAGAAAATTATGATATTTTTGTACATGACAAACTGTAGAGTCGTTTTAGACTACAACACAATCTAGTCACTAAATTGTGAAGTTGCTGTTTGCATAGATTCAGTAACTTCATATTTCATACAATCATAACTTTTTTGATAGTGGTCTGATTTATTTCAAGCTTTCCCGACTCTGTTTCTCTTATTTTCCGCTTTCACAAAAAGAAGTTATTATACAAGGGATGGATTGCCCTTTAAGATCATAATTATTTCCCTGTCTCCCACACACAAGCTTGTATTACACTAGAGTTTATGTAGTAATGCTTGTATGAATGTATGTTGTATTTGAATGTTTGTGGTTTATAGCCACAATATTACAAAGCTCTTATTTATTTCTGCCATGTAACAATGGTATTATGTACATGTACCATGCCCATTTATCTAATTAGAAAATGAAATGATATTAGGAGGCAATGTTTAAAAAGGGAAAACAAGAATATATGTAAAAACCTCATCTTTGTATCTTTCATTTGGAGAATAAAAATCATCTTCATTTTCATATATTCTGCAAATCTTTGTGCCTCCCATTTGGAGAATAAATATGCTTTCTACATTTTCAGTTATTTAATTTAGGATAAAAATCCCCTTCTTTTCAGATGTGTCTTCCATTTGGAGAACAAAAATCCTCTTCATTTTCAAATATTTTGTTAATCTTTGTGTCTCCCATTTGGAGAATAAAAATGTTCTCTTCATTTTCAATTATTTCATTTAGGATCTTCTTTCAAAGACTGCAGATGTGACGAGAGGGACTGTTCAGAAGTGCGTCTGTGTCCTCAGTAAGCTGGTAAATATTGATGTTGGAGTTATTTGTCTCTTTAAAGGCATCGTTTGACAATGTTAAATCTGAGATGCATGGCCCTACTGTGATATGGTGAAATATTGCAGCCCTTAAAAAATTGCGCTTCAAAATAATCATTAAGTGCCTCAAAAAAGTACAAACCTTTGAGTGACCGGTTTTACCATACTCGTTTTCCCTAATAGACTGTAATGTTATGAAAACCGTTTGGCAAACTCAAAATTTGATTTCAATTTTCAATCATAAAAATCTTGATAATCAGACAGGCGATTGGCTTGTAAAAGTCATGGGGTTCCTGACTGACCTAAAGGTTTATAATTATCATTGCAGCATGAGCTAAATCAAATATTTTTGTAAGGATCTAAGACAAAGTTACCGGATCCCTTTAAAATGCACTCGATTGTTTGCAATCGCTGAATGCTAGTTGAGTCTTATTCACATTACATGTATTCTCAATCTCAACCTCAGAAAATCCCTTTTTGGCTATATTTCTGTGGTTCAAATTATAAATGTGGCATCTATATTATTAATACGCAAAATCGCCGCGGGGGGTCCAACACGGGGCAAAACGGTTCCTCAAAAACGTCTTTCCCCGACCCCGCCCGCCTCCGCCGTGGCGCGGGGACGGCGGCACAATTCCATGAGGCCTGTCTCCCGTAACCCGCGTCCCACGTCGACCCCGCGATCGACGTCCATGCCGTTAAACGCGGTTTCGGGGCGGCCGGGGAGGACGGGCGGACGAGAGCACGGCGGGCGTCGCGGATTGCGAGGAGGCGACGAACCCGCGAGAGCGAGTCGGCAAGGCGTGCACCCGCCCTCTGTCTAATTATCAAAGAGAGACGAAGAGACACACGATGGACGAGAATCCACTCGCGTCAACGGGTGTAGCAAGTCTTATTGAAAAAGCTGCGACGTATCCCGAGTAAGGCCTCTTGCTATAGGATTCGCTTTGTAGCGTGTAAGAGAAATACACATCAACAGACGACTCACCCGGGTGATGGGATGTAGCCAATATGTACGCTCAACGGGTTGAGCTTACCCGTGCTATGCGTCTTTCTATAGGATATGCTTTGTAGGCCAGGCGGACCTGCTGTGTGTACGAACGTACGTGTATAATGTTTGCGATGATTCTACGCTCACCGTCACACGCACAGCTCAGTCGGTTCGACTCTGATTCTATGATGATTGCCGTGATTTGTATATAGTTTACGTGAATAGAGGTATGCAAGCAGGGCTACTTTGGTATTAATCTGTCCATGTTTACTGAATTTTGAAAATCATTCTTCAAAGTAGTTTTTTCACAAGAAATTCATCGTATCGTAACTGACAGTTCAGTTGCAAGCTAGCTGCCGTGAGGCACGGGCAGTGCAGTGCGCCACTGCTGTCGAGCACTGTCGGAACTGTGACTGTGTGTGAGGTGAGGTGAGCTGAGCTGAGCTGAGCTATAGAGTAGACTCGACAACATTTTGAAATTGCTCTTATTGCCCCTATTTCAATATAGTTTCGTGACTATAGAGGTATGAAACCTGAGCTTAGATTGTGATTATTCTGTCCATGTATAGTTGTATGCTGAATTTTGATAATCATTTTTCAAAGTAAAGTTTCCACAGTGTATTGCCACCGCAGCTGAGCGCTGCTGTCGGAGCTGAGTGTGTGAGCATGGAGTAGCGGTGACCTGAGTAGCCAGGCCTGTCCGTGGTGTGAGGAGAGTCTAAACAACACTTTGAAATTGCTATTATTGCCCCGATTTCAATATAGTTTCGTGAATAGATGTATGAAACCTGGGCTTAGATTGTGATTATTCTGGCCATGTATAGTTGTATACTGAATTTCGATAATCATTTTTCAAAGTAAAGTTTTCACAAGAAAATCAGACGGTCGTCATGGTCGTTTAAATACATGATAATACTTTTAGTATGATACATTTCTTGCATCAAATCAATTTTTAAAGTATGGGGGGGGGGGTCAGGTAACTCAAAGCGATTTGAGTGCAGGCGTGGTGTCCACGGGTACAAAGGGCTGAACCCCTGAAAGCTCGGGGGTTTTGGGCATTTAATTACGGTCAGATGAGCATATTTTTAATACCTTATTTGTGACACTGGCAGGTCGATCACTAATTGGCGTAGGGTCCATAGTAGAGTTGCGTACCAACTACGCTGAGCTGAGAGTACGCTGGCCTACGTTACCATACCCTGAGGAACGCAAGATGGACGCAAACAATTTAATATGTTTAACAAAATTCGCGTACTTTCGGCGTAGAAACTTGACGCAGAAAGTACGCCTTTTTTTACGTAACACTACGCTACTAAACTAAACAAACTGCATCTTTAAATGAATTAATGAAAAATTAGCCCAAGAAAAATGAGCCCCCGAAAGATAAAAAAGTAGCCCCCCCCCCAAATTTTCCCAAAATTTGATATAGATCGAGTCCCCGAAAAAAAAATCTTTCACTGGATTCTACGCTCACAGTCCCACACACAGTCGAGTCAATTTGTGCACAAACCGTCCGATTTTTTGCGTAAAATCTTTACTTTGAAAATAATTGTACACATTTTGTGAACAATGCCAACATAATCATAATCCAAGCCTCTGCATATGTAGTCTTTTCATGAAACTACATTGAAATCACAACATTAATAATGCAAATAAATCGTAATTATCGAGATCCTATCTGACATAGTTTGTTTTACGATGCGCCATTTATGGTCAAACAGCATATATTATAAAAATTCTCTATATAAAGATAATCTATTTTTTTTTGGATAGCACATAGGCCTCTATCTATCTATCTATTTGGCCCCCTCCCCTAGAATCCCGTGGATTTTACACGGGTCCTGCTAGTAGTACATTAAAGTATAACATGTACTCTAAAGTAGGTTTCAAAAAGATAGAAAAGGAGAGAGAGTGAGCCAAGAGTAACAGGAAGTATAAAATGAAGTTTAGCCAATAGCCACATACTGTGACATACTGTAACGAGGATAAATTGATCTTTCTCTGCACATCATTCATTTCTTAAAATCATATGTAAAGTATGTGTATGCTATTCATGTACATATGTACATGAATGAGTTGAAAGCTGACAATACCTAAATTGTTTATCATGCAGTAGACAGAGCTTTTTTTTACACGTCAAACAACTGCCCTAAAATGGTGATTTGATCACAAATTCAACAGAAAACAAAATTTAAAACATACTTGAAAAGAATGAAATGCCGATAATACCAAAATAACCACCAACAAAATTCCTGCTTGTATGGAAAAAACAGCATGATGAATTAACATTTCTGGATTGGAAGTGTGTCGTGCGTGGTTGTAAGTTTCGTTTTTATGAATTCCTTTTTTTTTGCTTGAAATTCCTTTTTTTTTGCCATCATGATTCCTTTTTTTGGTCGCACAAGGTTGGCAGCTCTGAGTAGATGGCTTGTTTAAATATTCAGCAATTTTTAAACTGTAAACTGAAAACCTCACTCACTAAAAAGGAATGCAACAAAAGATGGGGGGGGGGGGGGGGCTAGTGCGTGTTCGAACTATAGCTAAAGGTAAATTTAATTGTATTTCTTTCTCCACTACCTCCATGACAATAAGGCAATTGAACTTTGCACTGATTCATATTTCATATTGAACAAATTTAAAACATGTATAGTGGCATTTATAAATTAGTCACAGATATTTACTTTGATTGCAAAATTTATCTTTGAAAACTCTTTGGTTAGATAAATTCAAAGTCCTGGTTGTATACAATTGTAGCAATAAGGAAGTGTTTTTTATAGTGAAAAAGCAGATAATACATGTATAAATAAAACAACTGAACTCTTTCAACTTGATTCATATTTTGAATGGAAATATTCTGAAGCATTTATACCTATAATGGCATTTATGTTTTTATGAATTAGCTTCACTTTATTGATAGTAAAATTGTACTTTTCAGTGAAAAAACACTTAGGTTGGATAAATTCCAAGTCACATGTAAGGTTTAGCAATAAGGAAGTGGTTTTTTATGGTGTACAATAAAAGCGGATATATATTAAATGAAGAGGAAGGAGAAGAAGAAGAAAAAGGACTAGAATTCTTTGTGTACTTCATGTACATGAAGGACATGTATATTCTTTCTCCTTAGAAGTAATTTAAAGTAAATCATACCATCTATACATGCAGATAGTAATAAAAGTAAGATCAATTTACATAGTGCAGCTACTATAGCGCGATAGCTCGTTCAGTTGGTAGAGCAGTGGTCTCGTAATTTGGCAACCCGGGTTCAAAACCAAACAATGCACTAGTGCCCTTTCGGAGAGGACCTAATGTCGTCGGTCCTCTGCTTGCTTTAATTACTAACATGCATTTGATTTTTGCTTTCTTAATAGCAGTCAGGTAAAATAACCACCACTACTGCTAATATACATGTACATGTACTCTACAGTGCTGTGATGAAAAAAGAACCCCTAACAGTAACAGTACTTCTGTACAGACACAATAAAAAAAACTATAATAAGCACCTGAAAAAACAAGTGTGTCTTTGAAGACAGCATCAGACAAAGTTTTTCTTAAAGGTAAAGACCAGTTATGGTCATGCGATTGCATTGTGAAAGAAACGTTGTGGAATCGATCAGAAAAGGTCGATCATCTAACATCTAGCATCTGCAAGGTTCTGGAATCATCAAAATGATAAGAAATTTGGCCCATTCTTCGTAAAGTTACAAGCAATATACACAGAAAGATGTATATGGGACTACCCTATATCTCTCACAGACCATGAGAGAAACAAATTTACCAAATATATGAATTAGTAGGCGGTTTCCCGGCAAATTTTTTGTCATCATGTATTAGTCAAAACATATTCTTTCACATGATTGGTAATGAGAGCTTCCATTTCATTTTTTGAAATTGGGGCGTTTCCAATACTGGTCTTTACCTTTAATCTAGTGGTAGGTCATTTTAAAGCTTTGGAGTGGTGCAACTGACACCACTACTGACAGTGCAACGGAAAGCGCAACTGAAAGCAACTGAAAGCAACTGAAAGATGATGAAGTATTCTCATTGTAGTTCAAGTGCATGTGAAGATGATACAACAATCGCATTGCGGTTGAGAACCATCCTAATTTATTACACTTAAAGAGAAGGTTGAGTTCTGGGAAAGGTGAAAAATAATTTGTGAGCGTTATTATGCAAGTGTGGAAGAACATCAGATAAGACATGTTCCCTGAAAAGCATGGCTCTTCAAATGCCTTCATATTCTAAATATGTCATGTAACATCGTAAAACTCGGGGGTAGGATTTTTACGCCATGAGTTCGTGTAGTCCCTTATACATCTTTCTGTGTACAGTGTTTGTAACTTTACCAAGACTTGGCCAAATTTCTTATCATTTTGATGATTCCAGAACCTTACACACAAATTCTTATATGCTAGATAATCAACCTTTTCTGGTCGATTCCACACCATTTCTTTCACAATGCAATCGCATGACCAGAACTCACCTTCATCTTTAAAGTTAAAGTTGAGTTCTGCATGGTCATGCGATTGCATAATTGTGAAAGAAATAGTGTGGAATGGATCAGAGAAAGTGGATCCATGTAGCATATAAGTATTGGTGTGTACTGCAAGGTTCTTGAATCATGTGTGAGCACAGTATGCAGCACTTTGTAACTGCAAGAAAAAGCCCATACAGTAGATATCAAAGAACTTTTGGATTGGAGTTGATATCTGAATTGATCTTGATATCTTGTTGAATATCGGCAAAATTGACATTTTACCTCTATCTTCTTCTTTTTTAAGGGGGGGGGGGGGGGGGGGGGAGTAAGAGTTCCATGTACACATGTACATGAAGACCTGTGCACTGTAAATTGCATGCAGAGAGATCAATTAGATGCCGGTACTGCTGGACGTAACATGGAAGAGTCATTAATAGTACTGTATCACAGCAGGCTTTTGAATTTCATTATTTTATTGGTATTTTTTGCCAGTCCAAACAACCAACAAACAGTACTGCATTAATTAGAAACAATTCTGATTGACTTGCAGCCAGTTTTTCTGCAACTACACTTCCAATTATAGAAGAATTACCTTTAAGTAAATGATATTTTCAAGGCTCAAGGCATTGATCTAGAAAGGAGATCTTCATTTGGATTGGCAAAAGCCCAAAGGACTGATTAATCTGGGAAAAACACACCCAAATTGATGTACATGTACTATTAGTGGGCCAAGAAAGTACATATAGATATGGCAGTAATATTTAATTTCATAAGGACAAATTAGAGTGACGACTGGGTGCCTAAAATAAGATCCCCTTCCTCCCCACCTTGACCTTAAGATTGTTTACTATACTGTCAGTATAATGTATGTCATCATGTGCATGAATACATGCCAAATTAAAGGTAATACAAAGTTTGGTAAGGGGTCATGAATTTGGTTCAAATGAACATATTGGAAGCATATGAGATCATACAATAGTCATTGATCGTTGTCGCGGTTGAAATAGAGTCTTAAGTTATGACATTTTAAATAACAAACTACTTATGTTGTATAGCTCCCTCTCAAGGTCAAGCTATTAATTCTGCTATTAAACAATGTTTCTTGACTAAAATTGACCGATTAGCTATTCCCGTTTGGAAATTATAAAATCACAACTACATATTCTGAGATTTTCATGGTCGCAGCAACCATTGTACGGCCGTAGGCGCTATTTGAAATTCATCCAAATTTATCGGGAGCACCGGTAAATTTTTATATACAATTTTTCTCAAAAGCAGAAGAGTTTTATGTTGTTGATGTTGTATCTATTAAAGATTAATTCTTAATTCATATCGAGACAATATCATGTTGCTGTTGTTATATGTTTATAAAAGATTAATTCTTAATTCATACAGTCAGTAATTTGTTGTTGTTGTTGTTGTTGTATTAATTCCATAATAATTCTTTATTTATTTTTTAAGAAAAGAGAAAGATAGAAAAAACGCTCACCTTTTGGATAAAGCCTAAATATTGTGGCATGTACTGTTATGGATGGAAATATATACTGTATCATTTGTAAGTTTAAAGCTACCCAGTCTTACAGTATGTTGAAAACTAATATTGCTGAATTTAGTGGATTTCTTTTTCTTTTCATGTTTAATAGTTAATACCAACTGAATTAAATGTTGCTGTACATGAATTTTGCCTTAGATGCATCACCTATGTTTTCATAACCTAATTGATTTCCTTCTTTTTCATTTTTTCTTCCCCCTTGCAGCCGTTGTATGGTTTGATCCAGGCTAAGCTGGAGCTCATCACTCACGCATATTTCTGTGAGCGGGATTTCTCCAAGACGAAAATACTTCAGGTATTGACTGACATTTTATCCCCAGAGATCCTTTATCCAGACAGACACACAGACAGACAAAAGGCCTGTCCTCATCAGCTCGAGATTGGCAAATAACCCACTATCTCTGATTTGGGAAATAATCCCAAAGTTACAAAGTGCGTCTTCATCAGCTCGCGATTTGACCTTGAAACTTGAAACTCAAGCTTGAGATATTTTGCTCAGCGTTCGCGCATAGTGCGAGTCTTCGGGATGGTGAAAACGCGCCAGACAAATAGCGGGATATTTTGCAAACTAGCTTAAGATATCTTCGGATGATTATCTCAACCAAGTATCCCACTAATTGTAACGTCGAGCTGATAAAGACGCAAATTAACTAGATAATTTGCAATCGGGATAGTTCAAATAGCGGGATATTTGGCAAAATTTTGAGCTGATGATGACAGGCCTGGAGAGTCAGACACAAACATCCTTAGAAATAGTCATCCCTAGTGGTTTTGCTTCCTTAGTTTTGAAGGAATTAAACCAAATTTCATTCCATTTTAAAGGGTGCCGGTGGAAATTTTCAATTGAAACAAAGGGTTTGAATTATGCATACATTTTTTCCTTCTAATATACTTTTAAAAGAAGGTTCATCCAAGCTGATTATTAGTATTGCCCCCATCCAGCTGGGTTGCGACTGTTGGTTTTGCAAACAGCATTTTGCAGGGGAGTCTCCCCCAAAATGCATTCTGTTCTCTGTGTCTGTCTGGATAAAGGAATCCAGAATAATAGTGTATTATTACAATTTAAAAAATCACTTAGCTTAAAGGTGAGTTGAAATGATTGAGATCATAGAATGAATCATCTTGATCCTAATTACGAAGACCAATTAAACCCTGATCTTCCCTCTCCTTTTCTTATCTCGTCTTCATCACCAAATCTGGTAGTACCATATTCATTGTCATAAGGCCTGTCTCATACCTGCCAACCCTTCCGAATAATCCAGAATATTCTGTTTTTCTGGATTTTTAGGACCCCAAAATCCGGAATATTCCGGATTTTCAAAATTTTCTTAAGCCAAATTAAGCTTGTTTTATCATATGCCGCGATGTGAGAGTTCACGTATTGCGTGCGTTGAAGGGCTGCATGATTGAGCAGCGAGTTTGTATTTGCTTTTTTGCACAGATTTACCGCGTATTGCCAGTTACACTGCCGCTGCATGTGCGAACGCCTGTTAAGGGTACAGATTTCTTATTTTCGAAGACATACCGTCCTAAAAATTCTTAATTCTCATTTTCAAATGTTGGCAGGTATGCTGTTTTCATCAGGTCGAGAAATTTTAACTATTCCGATCGCGAATTTACAGCTAATTTGCGTCATCATCAGCCTGCAGTTGCAATTAGCGGGATATTTGGGCGAGAAATATCTCGAGAAATCTTGGTCTTGTTTCCAAAATAGCCTGCACTTTGGGAAATAAAAGGTGGGCTACTTTGGGCTCGTCCAAGCTAGTTTGTAATAAGCGTATCCGTCTGGTGAAGACGCAATTTCGAGCTTCGGTATAATATCCCAAATCTGAAAATGGCGGGTTATTTGGCAAACTCGAGCTGATGAAGACAGGCCTAATGTTGATCTATCCTCCTGGGAGCCACCCAGGTCAAATCCAGGGACCCGTTTCACAAAGCCTTTTTTCAATAACAAATGACAAAAATCATTGACAAATCTGCTGATAACCAATCAGAAGCAAGGATTTCAGTAGCTTATCACAAAAAGTGTCTCCTTTGTTACTAATGACAAGTTTTGTGAAATGGGGCCCAGACTTGACTTTCAGTGATATGACTGGGTAGTCTGCCAATTTCCCTCCCCCATTTTATTAAGAGGTTGACGCAAGACTACTCTATCATCTCCTTCAGTGGTGATTTATTTATCTGTGACCTATTTGAAGGAGCCTACTCAAGTAGGTCACCTGACAATCACACTTGACCTATGAACAGAGTGGATGCATGTACATGTACATGTATGTATTAGCCTAGCACTTCAATAACCCTAAACCTTAAGAATGAAGGAGAAGAACAATGAAGAAGGGAATGAAGATGAATAAAAGAAGGAGGAGGAGAAGAAGAAGAAGAACGTATTGATAAAACTGCACCAAAAATATTTAAGACAAAATTTCACAATGGCACAACTTTAATAGTTTGTTGAAAGTTTTTGGAAAGTTTAAAGAAGATTGCTCCACCATTCATAACCACATCACAATGACTCCTCACTTTAAAGCCCCACTGCACTACTTGTATCTACTTGCGCCCTCTACATTGCAAACAATGCCTAATCGGTAACCATTGGTCCCCCATGGTCCCCTTTTTCTGATGTTAATTGAGAGCTGATATGATTAGATAACCACATGTCAGTGACCATGCAGGGAGGTATAATCCCTCCTGGCCAAACTAGTGCAGATATAATACAAAAAATATATACAAAAAATAATAGTAAGCTTGGAGTGAGAATTTAGTTTATTTTGTAATAATTATAAGTGTAATGTATTACATGGCCTTGTCCGTAGGCAGCTGTGCATACATCTATTGAGGGTAGGGTCTATTGACCATGTCGGGTGAGGTGCCTGCCCCTGAATCATGGTTATAAATAATGCAAGATAACCCCAATTAAACTGGTTTCCAAGGAAACAGAGGGTTCAAACTCGAAGGAGGGTTCATTTCATCTGTTTGCAGCCAGAAGGGTCTAATACAGCCTTAATATTTTTCTGGCTTGGAACAGACAATTTTATCTTGACAATGTCCTAAGTTTACAAAGTATTTGAGTGACAAAGAGAAATTTTGGGAGACAAGTTTGAAATCATATAACTTTATTCCATGATACCGGTATCTACAAATAAATCAACAAAATTCATGAACCCATTTTGAATTTCAAGTTTGAAGACAAGATTATCTTTGTCGAATTTTGTCGCAAGTATTAGTTATAATAGGATATAAAATTTGGGTTGTATACTTTGTCTTTTGAACTTAAAGAGAGTTTGACCATTTGCAAATGGGGCCATCCCAGCTAGTAGACCAACAAAACGTGAGACATGAGCAAATATTGAAAAGAAGAAACTTCCAGAAAGTTCAAGGGACCGATGTCGCTGGCCTTGTGGGCTATTCGTTTCATGGGCAAATTCAAATGTCAGAAAGAGGCTACTGTACAAGTACCGACACAATCAAAGCTTTTTGTTTGAGATATAAGGAACTTAACCTCGCTGTGAAATTTATGGACATCATATGAAAGTAAAACTGGATTTTCTGAATGAGTATTAAATTAGGATACTTGTGCAGCAATTAATTATAAATGAAACATGAGTGGACTTTCTTAATTAGAAGACATTTAAAGACCATAAATATGTGGTCAAAAACCGTCAAATGCAAGCTTCCCTGCACTCACAAGAAACAATGGTAATTCAAATCTCTTTTATATCGGTGATCAATTTTTAAATCATGCTAATTGCTCTCAATGTGAAAGGCCCTTGTGAATAATTTATTTGTGTCAACGTTGCTCTCTGTAGGCTACATTTAACCTATAGACTGCTGAATATTCTCATTCCTATATGCTTTGGTTAGGAGGTACCCAGTTGCCATTGACAACGGGGTAATAGTCAAATAACTAAACAGGAAATGAAGTCAGACTTTCTACATATTAGTTGTATTTTTTTGTAACGCATGAAACGTAATACCTTTAAAAGATATTCCACATCACAGGATGTTTCTACAGCCCATTCCAACTACATGAAGCTATCATCATGAAAACTTAATTACCTTGTCAAAACTTAAAGAATTACTTTGTCATAAATGTCTTTATTTTGTCATAATTTATTTATTGATAATGTGCATGTGACTAACCTAGACCTACATGTATCTGTATAGCTCTCATTAATTTTAAGTACCACTTATTACTGTTTTGTATCAAGTATCACTTTCCGTTCAAAAAGCTTATAGACTCTTCCATATTTTGTTTTCCTGTACCGGTAATCAGTATTTCTTGCTACTTGTCTACTGGATGTGTTCCGTACTGTCACTAGACAAAAGTACAAATGTGGATAATGTTTTGTAGGTTCACAGATATTTGATTAATTCAATAAATACATTTTTTTAAGGTATGAAGTTCAAAAGTACTTTTTAATCAAGTTCAAGTTCAAGTTTATTTTCCACATGTGGTTCATAAAAAACAAATATACATACATGTTCAGACATATATTTACAAAAATGCAAAGTAACACAAAATTAACAAACAATAATATTAAGAGAAAAAATGGCGATAAAATTTAATGTCTATAAACACGGAACAACTAAATACCAGCATGTCAAGGCTAATCACCAGTATACATGTAGATATTTTGGATATTTTATATATAAAAAAAAAACATTAAAAAACACGAAAAAAAAAAAATATCATAGTCATAAAAGTGACATACAGTGCATGACAAAGCAAAATCAAGTTGGCAAATTAAATTAATAAATCAGTGATGGAGTCAAACATACTTTTCAACGACCACCTGTATAAAAAGACCACCTGTCTACAAAGACTAAATTTACAATAAATAATGTTGTAGTAGAGTGAAGATTCTTGTGAAGTAGGAATGGAAAACAGTGCTACATAAACAACAATCAATTTTTCCTCATGATAACTTTCTACTGTAAAAAATCTTATAAAGCTGCTTGTTTTTGTTTTTTGTACAGGAGTTCTATGAGAATCTCAACAACTGTATACCAAGGACGATACCTGAAGATTCTCAAGTCTTTCTCGGTCTATCGTTGAGGGATCTGGTCACAACTTTCAAACACAAGGTATTATGTTTAATTTGATATCAGCTCTACAATAATAGTTAGAGAATTGTCATTTATTTTGTTAATCATCCATTTTTAGAAATAAATAACAAAGAATGATATAATAATATTCACATTCGTATAGCGCTTAATGCTACCCATCTAAGCGTTTAACATTGTGATGATTATAACCCAGGTCATTGAATTCAATTGCTAATCCGCACATGATAGTGCACGCTCTCCGCTCCCTGGGGAGTATTCCGGCCAGGTTCCATTTTTACAAACGTACACATGCCAATCCAACCACCAGGTATTGATTTAACACCAGGATGGAGAGTGGCAAACAAGTTTAAACAGTATAAGTAGGATGCTTTTGAGAAAATCCCATGGCAGATACTGTTGCTATAGAAGACAATTATATTATCATTATTATGTTTTACAGAATTGGAAATTTTTCATTTGACAATAACCATTTCATAAATTTTATATATATTTTTTGAACGTGTTCATGAAGGGGCGAAAATATCCTCTTTTTCAAATAAATTTCTTTCCTATGCCGTATTATTTTCCTTCAGGTGATCCAAAGAAGCAGGAGATGGTGTGATTTGTTCCGTAAACCTCACAATGATCTAACTTTAAAGCTTATCTGCCATAGTTTACAGGAGGGATTAGAGCGCTCTGCAAGGTCACTGGACAGGTGGTTACCTCATTAACTCAGCTCTCAGTTAACATAAGAAAAAGAGGATCATGGGGGACCAGTGGTCACCGATTAGGCTTTGGTTGTTATATAGAGGGCGCAAGTAGCTACAAGTAGTGCAGTGGGCCTTTAACTCCTCTCTTGTTCCCTTAATAGATCTTGGTGTTGTTTAAGCTAATGATGTTAGAGAGAAGAATCCTGTTCTACACGTCGCCTGTCCATAAACTCTGCAATACACTTCTGGCTATTGTCTCTTTATTCCCAGGTAAAAGACTATTTAATATCGTTTTTTCTTTTCTTTTAAGGTAAGATACATTGTTTCCACTGGTTTGCACTTCAATAGAGTTTATGGCTAGGATTTGAATGTTTAAATTTTTTTTTGACCAATTCAAGCACTAGTAATAATTCAGTCACACCGCCAATTTTTTTTTTTTTTTTGCCATAGAGGTTATGTAATTATTATTTTTTTTTTTATTTATTTTTTTTTTTTTTGGGGGGAGGGGGGGGGGTTGTTGTTCGTCTTGTTGGTGTGACTGAGTATTACCCGTACCAAAAGGATATTCAGAACTATTGGAACTGTTTAAATGCAGATTGATGAATGATAAGCTTTAGAGGTAATCTTAAATGTTATCTTAACCATTGTGTATGGCATCATTCAGTGGTTGATGTGTATTATGAGTGAGCTAGCAAAAGACTTGAATTGTTTATGCAAACAGTTAGTGGCAATGAATTATTATCCTCCATTAAAATGGGACCAAGCAACAACTGCCACTGGATGTTTTAGTTGATACTGACAGAGACTATCTAGGATTAGAACCTGCAATTATTCATATGCATCTTTCTCATGATTTCATATTGACTATATTGATACCTTGCGACTCAAGTGCTATTAAACTACAATCGTATCATCTTACCTGTGTGTGACAGTTTTGACTCATCTGGCATTTTTATTTATTTGTTATTCAACAAGGAATGATCGAGCGCGGTCTTGAGAAATCAGCATGTCCGAAGCACTACAACCCTCGCATCTCCACCATCGAGCTCACGGATTACGGTATCAATACAGAGGAGTACCTTGATGTGAAGATGTCTCACGTGCCTAATTACAGTCATCAAAAGAGCACGGAGAGCAGTCCTGAGAAGAGCAGCGATAGCGGCGAGAAGTGCTTGAGGATACCTCTGGGAAACCCCAACACAAACTCAAACGAGGATGAAGGTATGGGCACACACGGTTCCTCAAAGACGGAAGGAAGACCCAGTGGCGGCATCCCAAGGACAAATCCATTCGATAAGGAAAACATTCCCGGTGGGGTGATTCAACGCGACGGTGAAAGCAGGAAAACCAGTCGGTCCTCGTCTCAAGGGTCGAGCGGTGGCGGATCGAAGAAGAAGATCGCGAAGGACGTGTCGCCCGAGGAAGAGCTCATAGATCTCATCGACCAGGAGCTCTATGGAGACTTCTTTGAAGGTGGCACAAAGAGGAGCAGCGACGGCAGGGATGATTTGCTTTCAGAGGAAAGGGATAAAGTCGGTGACTCCTTAGAAGCCAGGAAAGAGAGTAATGCCTCTGAGTATACCAAAGAAGACAGTGATGTCGATCTACAGACTCAGGACCGTCTTCATCAGCACTCCGCTAGTATTCAGTCCGGTGACAGCGGCATTAGCAGCTGTCAGAGGTCCTCTACGGTCAGCAGTGGACGGTCACAGGGGTTCGAAGACGGTGTTGGGGAGATGAAGATGAACAGATATAGTGGAGTGGAGGACTTTGTGGTTCTTCCAAACATGCCACAACAAGAGCCGATGGACCTTGATCGCTTTGGCTTTCCACTCGCAATATTTGGAAAGGTTAGAATATTGTTTTACATATGATTGTTCTAAAATATGTTGACTATTGTATCATTCCTACTGCCCTGCATGGTACAAGGTAGAGTATCAGTTATGATTATGTACATGTGCTGATGCTGTCTTATTGGGGACAAATCTTGGTTTAATTCAACAAATCGAGGAAACAATGGAACTCAGGTAACACGTTTGTTTAAGTTCTGTAGAAAGGAAATTAATCGTCAATAACTGTATAGTCAACCAGTAACCCATGTTCAGGTACTAGGAAGAGACATATTTCCATGTACAATTTAAGGTGTAGTGTTTTTCATGTTTCAAAGCTATTCCTGAACTGAGGGGGGGGGGGGAACTGTGAATAGAGAAAGGCAAAGTAGAATAATAGAGAATAACACTGAGAGCCAAGCTTTGTGCCTGAAACTTTGCCTGAAACTGCGTTTCCAAGTAGTTTGAAGCCCCTCTGCACTAGTTTGGCATGGAGGAATTAGACCTCAAGTCACTGTCATGTTGTTATCTCATCAAATCAGCTCTCAATTAACATAAGAAAAAGGGCATCATGGGGATCAACGAGCAATGCTTAGGCATTATTGGCTGTATAGAGGGCGCAAATAGCTATAAGTAGTGCAGTGGGGTTTAAGATAAATTCATGCACAGTTCAACCATTTGAGGTTAATTAGACATTTTCTGTCTGTATGATCTTTTGCAGGGCTCCTTATGTCACCCCTACATATCCCTTCAGCAACACGACATGCTACAGGATGTCAACGTGAGGTCATTCGTCATTGGAGCAACAAACGCTCTCTTCAAGCATCATAAACATCTCATGGATGTAATCGTTGAAGTAAGTAGGAATAATAATAATAATAATAATAATATTTCCCTTTTATATAGCGCTTAATACAAATGTCTCTAAGCGTTTCACAAATATACAATCACCCTGGTCATTGGATTCAGTGCTTGCCGCACACACTGTGTGCACAATTTCCACTCCCTGGGGAGCATTCCAGCCAGGCGTTACTTGGCGCTCAAACACTGTTTGTCCAACAATGACGGTCCTACCGGGAACCCATTTAACACCTGGGTGGAGAGTAAGCAAGTGTAGGTTAATATCTTGCCAAAGGATATTAGTGCTGTGTCGGGATTTGAACCCTCGACCTTTGCACCTCCAGTCAAGCGCCTGAAACCACTTGACCACAGATCTCTCACATGTGCTATCCTATCTTCTGCCTTGTCCACCATTTCAATTTCAAATGGTTTGCAAGGCTCTTATTCCCACTGGCCTGGAACTGGACCGGAAGCCCAAAACAGAAGGTCTCCAGGACCAGGCCTTTCCCGAACTCCCACCACTACTACCACTAGACTAGCCTGGATATTTAAGAACAGTGATAAGTTTGACCGTAAGAAGAAAGCTGCTCCTTGACATCTATGTAGAGGAATGATCAGTTTTGTACATTAGTTTTTGTCACTTCATTATTGTTTCAACGTTTTGATTATAAAAAAGAAAAGTTCATCCCTTTGTACCTGTGTTACAAAGTTGGGTCATTGTCTTTCTTTTTTTCCTTTACACTTAGGTTGAAGAGGGTAAAGTGACCATCTTAGACCCTGAGTTGAAGAAGCAGGTAGCACTAAGCACAGCTGATCTGAGGTTTGCTGACTTCTTAATCAAACATGTGACAGACAGCAGTGATGTATACCTAGATGGAACAGGTAAATCTAGTCAAACCGGCTTTAGCGCCACTTGTATAGAAAGACTACCTGTCTACAAAGACCATATTTTGAAGCTAAACTCAGATAATTTCAATCTATGAATGCGCCTGTGAATAGAAAATGATAATGATAATAATAATAATATTTAGCTTTTATATAGCGCTTATCACAAATGTCTCTAAGCGCTTTACAAATACATATAGATGATTATATTATGATGCTTTTCATGTGATTTTTTTAATGTTCATCAATCAATGAATCTTGATGATTGAGATTTGTTTCAACAATATGAATATCTTACTATTAAAAATACAAGGTGAAATAGTTTCAGAATACAACCCCTGGGCCTTGTCTTGTAAAGAGTTGAAATTAATCGCAACTTAATTTGCGATTGATATCAATTGCAACAATGTACATTTAGAGTTAGAAGACTGCAAACTTGCGATTGATTGGAGGACTTGTGATTGATGTGGATCAATCGCAACTCTCTATAAGTTGGGGCCCTGGTATTGTGTTAAAGCGGGACTGCACTACTTGTAGCTACTTGCGCCCTCTATACAGCCAACAATGCCTCAGCGGTACCTGTTGATCCCCCATGGTCCCCTTTTTCTTATGTTAATTGAAAGCTGATTTGATGAGATAACCACCTGCCAGTGACCACGCAGGGAGGTCTAATCCCTCCTGGCCAAACTAGTGCAGATAGGCTTTAAGACCTCTATATCCCAACTGGTCCACCTTTCTTTATTCTTTCTTTTGTTAGGATGGGAAGGAAGTGATGAGTGGATCAGAGCTCAGTTCAAGCTATACCTCCTCTCCCTCGTCTCAACATGCACGAGTATCGGTAAGTACATTGTAGAATCGATTGCTCTCATTAATCAGTAGTGCCTTCCTGTGGCTGAAGGGCCTAAGTGATAAATGGCTTACATCTTAAAGCTCTGAGAGAAGCTGGGCTGCAGTCTTTACAAAATGACTGTGTGTTATACCAAATATCAAATAATGTCCTTAAAAAAAAAGCACAGAAAGCATAAATACTCATAGAGTATTACAAAATAGGAGGAGGCGCTATAGCTCAGTTGGTTGAGCAGTGATCTCTTAATCCGGTGACCCGGGTTCGGAACCAAAAATTATAAAACTCAGAATGCTGATACAGTATAACATGCATACAAATGAAAAAAGGATCTCAGTGAAATCATCATATAAGTATCAGTGTTGGGGGGAGATTTTTTTTCCCACTTTAATTAAGTTAGCAACCAAAAGTTTGTTTTTGCGAAATGGAATAATATTTTTTGCTTTTTCCAGGAAACAATTCCGGCTTGCTGGCTTGTTTGAACTGGTAAGAACTCAACTAATTATTTGTGATTGCATTCTGTATTTTTCTGTTTATCCCTGGCATTACATTTACATACAGGTACCTACACAGTGACTGAAATAGGAGATTTTAATGAGAGCTTCGTGCAAGCATGGAAAACAACTCATAACTTCAGGATGTGGAATAGTAAAGTCCATCCAGGAATCGATCAGATACATACCGGGTGAGATCTTGTTACTCTAATAATAATGATACTTTGAGGGGTCAGTGACACACAGATATAACTCCATATTTTGCCAAAATGAGTACTTGGTATCAAAATGTTCAGAAAAATGTGGGCCTTCCAGGAAACACAAAAACTTGACTCCACCCAACACCCCATTGAAGTCAATGGCTAGTGAAACATAGACTTAACTCCTTAAGGCCCAAGTGCTCAGTGACAGATAAACCACTTTTTCTCAAAATGGAGTTACGTCTTTGTGTCACTGACCCCTCGAAATATGAGATTTGTAAGGCACCAAATCCACTTGAAATCAAATGCTCAAGTTGCATTTGTGAAACAAAGAAATACAAAGTGGGGAAGAAAAAAAAACTAAACAGGAGATCACTATAAGTATCTGCATGCTTTTACGTGATCTCCTGTATGTGATCTCAAGAAGAAAAAAAAGGCATCTTCATTATACACAAAGGAATAGAAGTAAGATGATCATCCAAAAATAACAGAACAGTTAATGATATGCTAAATTGAAAAGACACGTTATAAAGGTTATCTGTACTAGAGTACAGGAGGGATTAGACCACCCTGCAAGGTAACTGGACAGGTGGTAATCTCATCAACTCAGCTCTCAATTAACATTTATAAGAAAAAAGAGGATCATGGGGGACCAATGGTCACCGATTAGGCATTTTTTTCTAAATAGAGGGAGCAAGTAGCTACAAGTAGGACAGTGTGGCTTTAAGATAATTTTTAAACACTTCAGCTGATCTGCTATTATAAATCTCACAAGTGAAAAGATTCTACATGAAAAGCCATGCATGAGCAAAAGTTCTTTCCCCCCACTTAGTATTGAGCTTTAATAGGAAGAACAAGAAGTCAGGAGTTTTGTTAGCATAAAGATCTGGACGGAATGTTATGATTTATTAAAATAATATTGTACTGTGGAACAGAGTAATGGACACGATGAAATAAAAGCACAAGAATTTTGAAAATATTGCGTTCACTCATGAGCAACCAATGGAGTGCTTTGAGATGTGATGTCATTCATAACAAAGCTTTAACTCTGTGTAAATGATTATGAGTTAATCCCCTTTCTGATGATATTACTCCAAGCGATGACCCGAAGATTCAAAGTAAGCTGAAACTCTTAATACCATCTTCCTATGAGTTTTTCATTGTTTTATAATAATACTAATGCTGTTTACCCATATGGTACTTGTCAATTTAGGCATCCTTTTCACGGACACCTCGGCGTAAGTGATATGAAGATAAGACTGTCAAGGTGAGTTTTATTTTTTTCTTTAGAGTATCTTTGAGGAACATTATATACATTCTTGTTTCCAAATGTGGTACTTTTCGAGTGAGGTTTAGGCTATGATATGTGATGAAATCATTATCATCATCATTTATTAAAGTCAGCATTTTCCCTGTTTTGAGGGGTTACAGACTTTCATGCCATAATGACACCCCCTCTCTCCAGTTTTTCTTGTCTTGAGCATCCTGGTCATTTAGGCCAACCTTACTGCTTCTTTTTCCACCATATCTTGCCATGGAATCTTGGGTCTTCTCTTAATTCTTACGCCATCCACTTTCAGATTTCCACACAATTTTCCCAGGTTCTTCATTTTCCCTTTCAAACACATGACCCATCGATCTCATCCACTCCTCTTCACCACTTCCACCACAGTTTCTTCCTGACGCAACCTATCCATGAGTTCACTTGTGTTCTTTACCACCCGGAAAAAAGAAAAACTGATGTGAGAGAAAGCTGTGGTGACATTATGTTGTCAAAGACATAATGTGTGCGAGAACAGTTCTGATGCCATGCATTGGTTGTGACATAAAGTACTAAATGATCAACGCATGTGACAATATCCAATATTTAGAGTCATTGTGCGTTATGCGATATTGTGAAATTAGCGGTTGGCCCATTGCAACATGGGTTTCCTCTCCGCGTTAGGAATGTAGCTCTCTGCAGAAGTTAAGATTTTTGCCAAAGATATGATGGAATAAAAGTTTAGAGTTCTTGAAATTTTATATGATATTATATTTGTAGTATTGTGAGGAGCAGTTTTACAGAACCTTGTCAAATCTTCCGTGCTGTGTCTGTTTTCTTTCTTTCTTCCTCTCTTCCACTTTCCCTCTTTTTCTCTCTTTTTCTTTTAACCTCTGTTACTTTCTCTCTCTCTCTCTCTCCAAATACATTAATTACTGACGTTTCTTCCCCCCTCTCTCACCTCCCTGTATCCCCCTTTCTCTCCCCTTTCCCTCTCTTTCTCTCTTCCTCTCTTATCTCCCCCTCTCTCTCTCTCTCTTTCTTTCTCTCTATCTCTCCTCTCCCGTCTCTCTGTCCTCTTCCCCCTCTTTCTCTCTCCTCCCTCTTTCTCTCTCCTCATCCCCTCTCTTCTCCCCTTTTCTCTTTCTCACTCTCCCTCCCTCCCTCCCTCCCTCTCTCTCTCTCCCTCTCCATGTCTCTGCCCCCCCCCTTTCTCACCATCTCACTGTCTGCATTTCAACCATTTTTTTACCAATAGTGTGATGCAGACGACCGACCGGGGAAAGAGACTCAACAGCGCCATCAACCGCACAGGAGTTGCCGTGATGCAAACGGGGAAGGTCGTTGGGGAGGCCCTGACGACAGCCAAAACAGCCGTATCTTCGTGGCTGTACGGGCTTGCCGGCGAATGGAAGGAGGAGGGGGGAGAGGATGAAACAAACGCCGAGGTGAAATGAAAAGACGTACCATGTACCAAAACGCCTGAGCTGAAAGTGTTGACTGATTTGGGCTGGAGGTTATATATAGAAAATATGCCCTTTACCTAAATCAACTGGTATTTCACCTAGATAACTGACTGTTCAAAAATGAAAACAACATTTGCTGTTTTGCTATTCTGTTCAATTAAAAAACACAATGACAGAATGCAACTATTTAATAAGCTTTGCTTAAAGGTACTATGTCCCTTTTGCAGCCAACCTCAAATTCTGTAGAACTTTGCAGAAATTATGAATATATCATGTTCTTGTGATGTTCAAAATTAAACTGATTGAACCTTTGCGCAGCATAAAACGTATGACCATTTGGTACAATGGTCTGAAAATCAAGACTATTACTTATTGGCTCTATAGCTCGTAAGTCGATTTGACAACTTGTAGTCATTATTTTCCCACTTGAAGACATTTTCAAGCCCCACATTTTTTAGGGAAGTTCTAAATTAGTATTATCGTTCAAATGCCGTTGGAATTTAACCTTTTCATTTTTTTGGCCTGCAAATGGGACATAGTACCTTTAAAGACATAGTTTAACAATGTTTCCAATTTTACAAATCTGAGATGCATGGCCCTACGTGTCTGTGTCTGTTCAGACAGTGTTCAGTGTCTGTGATATGGTGTGGTATTGGAGCCCTAAACAAATTGCGCTTCAAAATGATCATGAAGTGCTTAAAAAAGTAAAAATCTTTGAGTGACCGGTTTTACCATACTCTTTTTCCCCGAAATTTCGAATTCCAATCATAAAAATCAGACAAGCGATCGGCATGTAAAAGTCATGGGATTTCTGACTGACCTAAAGGTTTATAATTATGATTGCAGCATGAGCTAAATCCAGGATTTAAAACCTGAAATCATGAAACTTGTTTTTTCTTATCAGTTATCAGCACTGCTTTAAAACCTAGATAGTACTCCATTTTTTACCATGATGAATGTACAGACACTGTGAATATTCGTGAGATATTACTATGTGTATATGTTTGAAATTTGTTATACATGTTCATGTACAAAGATGTATTTAATTTCTACCTTCTGTGTTTGATTGTAGAAAAGAGTTACATTCAGAATATAGTCATGAATATTTTTGTCACATGACGATGATGTGATAGTCAAAAGTAATTTGTCTTTCAAATTTCTGAAAATATATGTCTTTAATAGTCATATAATTTGGTGTCACTACTTTTTACATTACAAATTTTTGACAGCTTATAAAGACTCCTGAGTATTGTTATGTCATTGAGAGTTATGCTGCATATTATAAAGGAAATCAGAGGTTATATATAAATGTATATAACGGTAGAGTGTTTATATACTTAAAAATTCAAATTTATAACAGTTGGTATATAAGTCATAGTTTTTATATGATACAAATACAAAGTATTTACTGTCATGAATCTGTTGAAAGTATTTTTCTCTTGTTGGACTAAGATAAAATCAACTTTCAGTTTTTTCTCCAGTAGCTTAGAATACTATAAATGGGCAACAAAGGTTTTAGCAGGCTGGACCAATAAAATGTCCACTTTCAATGCTCTATTCTTCCAGATTTTAGAACCCCTTATTATTCCAAGTATTGATATGAAGGTACCTTTTATCTCTAAATTGTAACAATGTTATCTGATACTTGTTTAACAATGTTTCCGGTTTTACAAATCTGAGATGCATGGCCCTACGTGTTATCAGTTTCTGTGATATAGTGTAATGTTGAAACCCTAAAAAGATTGGGCTTCAAAATGATCATAAAGTGCCTCTAAAAAGTAAAAAATCTTTGAGTGACCAGTTCCATACTCCTTTTTCCTGATAGACTGTAGTGTCATAAATTTGAAATTTCAAATTCCATTCAGAAATATCTTGATAATCAGACAAGCGTTTGGCTTGTAAAAGTCATGGGATTCCTGACTGACCTAAAGGTTTAAACATGTAGTTATGCTTGTAGCATGAGCTAAATCCAGGATTTTGTTTCAGAATCTGAGACAAAGATACCCAATCCCTTTAAAATAATATAGCCTGAAGAAGGAAAATTTGAAGCCCTGGAGAAGCCGGTAAGGGTTAGTTTTCAGTAATGTAGGATTGTGTTAGTGTTTTGAGCTGGTGAGCTCTTATGTATTATCAGCACTGATAACATCATAATCTCCTTCTCAGTGGGATTAATACAGTTCACCATCTGGTGTATTCTCGTACTAGTATAGGTATGATGTACATGTACAATATAATGCCATATAACAAACCTTAATATGTATACCTGTAATATTTATGTACTAAGAAGAAAAAAACTAAGTTTCTTTGTATTCTTTTTCATAAATGCAGTTCGTTTTTCTGTGCATAGTGCCAAAGTTGGATATATTAAACAGATGGTGTTTATGAATACTTTGTGTGAAAAGATATTATCAAATGCTGTTATGACTCTCGGCAGATGACTTTCTTTCCTTGGTATTCTCTCCTTGGTGTACCTTGTAGAGGTGTCTTTATAGTCGAGAGATTTGAGCACTTGATAGGAAATGCAAAGGTCCTAGGTTCCATCCCAAACACGGCAGTAATTTCCTTTAGCTAGGCTTTAATCTATATTTGCCACTCCATACCCAGGGGACCTGGTAGGATGACCAAAGTCTTTGTGAAAGTAATTGCCATATGGTAGCAATACTCCCCAGGGAGTGGAGAGGATGCAGACTGTGAATTTGATGACTGGGGTAATATTGATATCTGTAAAGTGCTCAGAGATGGTATTCTGGTTATGTGCTATATAACTACAGATTTGTTGTTAGATGTTCTGTTTGGATGTTCCATGATATAAACTACTGGGGGCGTTTCACAAAACTTGTCATCAGTGACAAATGACAGTTTTTGTTATAAGCTATTGAAATCCTTTCTTCTGATTGGTTATCAGCAGATTTGTCACTGATTTTTGTCATTTGTCATTGAAAAAAAGCTTTGTGAAACGGGCCCCTGATGAGGATTTTATGCATATTGGTCTGTTTATTAGTAAATATGAGTGTATATTTCTTCATCCTTTAATGTATACATATGTTATTGGTTATGTGAGAGAGAAAGTGACGAAACTTTCATGAGTATTCTTTTGTTTAATGTACAGTTGTGTATATGTTTTTAAAGCTTTTCTTATATTTGTACATCACCAGAGTTATTTAGTCTATTCACTACCGTGTGCAATTTTGTGTTATTAATAGACAAATCACAAATTCATATACTTCCAGAATGTAGAATGAACAAGTAGATCGTACACATCCACTTTTAACCATTTTATGCAATACTCTTTCCATTATTGTTTGAATGTTTTGCTTTATTATTTGTCTATACCCCTTAGAGTTTTTCTTTATAGAAAGGTTGGACGTGGAATTATCTCCTACGTACATGTAGTAGGCATGATCAGCTTAATTCTTTCTTTTTTCTTTCTTTTTTTTTTGGTTTTTGATATGCATGTAGCACATAGATAGATTTTTTTGTCTATACAAAGGGCTTTTTTCTATTAACACTACCTTTACATGATCTGACTCCAACTAAAAAACATGAAGAACTTGCAATGAAACAGAAAAGCAGATCTTGATGATTGGGCTAGACTCGAAAGTAGCAAGTTTGTGTGAGCCTTTTGATTGGCCAAAAAGGATAGAGAGGTCTCCAAGTTTGAGCCAATCATGCACATTGTCATATGATTGGCAGGTGAGTTGGTGTCTTTCCAAGTTTGTGTCACACCCACCATTCATGTTTCACATATTGTACTGCATGGACATTTTGATATGAGAGAATAATATGGCGATTGCATTGATTTATCATTGAATCCATTGGTCCCTTGGATAGGACGTTAAACGGGAGGCCCCATGTAGAGGAGAGTCACCACCTTTATATGTTAAGAACCCACTGCACTATTTGTATAAGAGTAGGAGGAAACCCTGGTGTAGTGGTCCACCTGTACACCTCCAATCAGTTATACAGGGAGGAGAGACCCAAGGGTTACAGCAATTCAGTTCGCTTTTCGCCTCCCAGACACAGGTAACACCTAATTAATAATAATAATAATAATATAAATTGTGATCCAGAACATTATGAGTAAAGGAGCAAAAAAGCTCTGCCTGATCTGTTCTCATGTCAGTTGCGTTGATAATCAGACAAAGCTTTCATCTTCTTTCCTTCAAATTAATGATTTATTAAGCCATGTCAAAATGTAAGATGTAGCACCTTTGTTTTTGTTTAATTAATTTATAAAAAAGAAGTGCATATCATCAAGTTGGACAGGTTCTAATAGTTTGTCTTCCTCATGTACTGTAGTTTATTAAGTGCAATAAATTATGTTATAGCTATGGTTTTCAGCAAACTATAATTGTGGAGACTTCTCTTTTGTTCAAGGCATGTAGGCCTATAGTGTTGAGAGTGTATGGTTTTTACTTGAAGTGAAAAATTATTACCCTTTTCTATAATGGTTGCTTTTGTAACTGTATTTGATGGGGAGGGGGGGGGGGGGGGAGTCGCACAGGGTATTGCAAGTTTTAACTCGACCCCATTCTATGTACGTCCTGTAAACCTTGAATCCCTTCACCCTTTTCTCTCTTTTTTATTTTTCCATTTTCCTTTTTTTTTTGCCATAAATAGGGGAGGGCACCTTTGTTCCATGTCCCCCCCCCCCCCCCCCGAAACCTTACATGCACGAGGCTTTATCAAAGTAGGGCCTACTCCTAAATTTGGAAAGTAGATCTTGTGAATTCATGAAACAAACGGTGTGAAAGCAGGAAGAGTCCAAGATGGAATTATGACCGGGCTGGGAAGAGGGTTGCACTTGTTATTCATGCCGCTTTGAGGAAAAATAGGGCGATGGAAATAGAGTGGCCATGCAATTCCAAGCAGACAGACAAACAGAGGGGGAGAGAAAAGGAGAGAGTGTGAGAAAGAAATAAACAAATGAAGCGAGAGGATCGAGATAGAGACTGAGGGGAGAGAGAGATGGAGAGAGGGTGAGAAAGAAAGAAATAATTACAGTGAGGGGGAGAGAGAGATTGATTAAGACTGACGAGAGAGAGAGGGAGAGAGAGAGAGAGAGAGAGAGAGAGAGAGGGGGGGGGGGGGGTCTATTTGACGTGACAGCTGTTCCACAAATTCTGTGCATGTTATCAAGCTTTGCCTTTCAGCTCGGTGCGTGCAGAACATCTCGCGATCGCAGGGTCGTGGACATTAGTCTGCTTTTGAAACCATAATGATTGTGGAAGAGGAATTATATCGTCAAATTTACATTGTTGATCATTTTTTAAAGTCTTTATTATTTTATTTTTCATAATTATAATTGAATTATAATGTGTACATGAGTTTAAAGTTATTTAAATTTAGTTTCACGTCAACTTGTTGCTGCAGATTAGAACTAAAGGTTTTTGAATTGAGACTTGTAATAAAATGTACCTGGCGTTTTCTAGGCTTTACTCATGACTTTGCTAGTAAATATTAATTTATTTTCATACAAAATATGACCAAAATATTGTTTTATCTGAAACGTATAATTTTCAGTAATTAATTTTCAGAAAATATGTCAATACTTGCTGCAATTTATTTATTTTTTGCTGGAAAAAAAGAATAACTTCAATCAATACTTAATATATCAATAATTCTTAGCGTTGTCACTAGACTATACAAAAACGCACATGGAAAACTACCGGCTTATTTCTAGCACGTTTCAAAACATGTCAAATTAGTCACTTGCGAATTGCATGCAGAGAACAGAGCATCACTCATCATTTTTACCACTTTTACTCGACGTTTCTACTCAACAAAGATGGCATTCAGCTTAAAAAAGGTTTTAATCAGTGACAGTGTGTCACCACGATGCGCGGAAATCTTGAGGGAAAATGGAATCGAAGTCGACAACAACACAAAACTGAGCAAAGAGGAATTATTGGCCGAAATCCCGGTGAGTTTCTGCCGGATAGCGACCCCGCGGAGACGGCGTGATAGCACTCAGCTGTTTGCGTGATCAGCTGTCTGGTGCATATATTGCATGCCTTGAGATGACATGATGAAAGGACGGACTAACTTTTTAGAGTTAGACATTGACCTTTATCTATTAATCTATATACATGTAGACTTGATTTTCTCAATATTTATTGTTTTCATAAATGATGTCATCAAATAGACTTTCTAATGTCAGTTGTGCCAAATAGACCCTATAATCAGACATTGTCTTAGAGTCAGAGACAAGCAAAAGGGCAAGGGTCAACTCAAGGGCAAGGTTGTTCTGTTCTTTCATTTTTCAGTTTCATTCAAATCATGTCTGACAAAGGCAAATTAATGATCTATTATTATTGAGCTATGTTTTTCATGTAGTAGAAGGTATGTCTGTGTAATTGGATTTATTTTATCCACGTGTATCAATCTTATCACTATCAGATAGATGTCTATGATTATTTACGTATGGCCTGGGGATCGACCTAGTTTAACGTCACCATTCGAAAGACGAGACTCGGTTTCTATTTGTAAGAGCATACAAAAACCATTTAAATGATAAAATCTGCATATTTGTTTGATCAAAATCAGCTCAGAGACGGCTGAATTATAAATAGACTCTAGATCTATAACCATATTTAGATCTAATATTATTAACCGTATCAGACATCTGAGCAGGGCAATTTTTAAGGTTTGATGGATAAGTCAACAAAATTACAATAAGTTAGTCTGCTCAGAAAAGTCAATGGGATTTTGTGTGTAATTTGGCGGGCAATATAGGTTATACAGTAAACCAATGCGCAAATATTTTAGCCCGCTCAGAAGAGTCAATGGGATTTGTGTGTAATTTGGCGGGCAATATAGGTTATATAGTAAACCAATGGACAAATATTTTAGCCCGCTCAGAAAAGTCAATGGCAAAATGCGTGTTAAACTAGTGAGCAATAATATAGTGCCAGTTGTAATTTACATCGCGCATCAGCTATTGTAATTTACATCGCGCATCGTGTATAAGAAAATGCGCACTTTGCGCGAACTCTATTGTGACGTAACAATCACACCCTAGGCAAACTGTTTGCAGTGTATCGAAAATCTGTCAAACACTGGATGAACAGTGCTAGTTTGACAATGTTTTTGCAACTTCTAATGCTAGGAAACCCTGTGTAGCCTACATAATTTAAGAGTATAAGATAGTAAGAGTTTCTTGTTTGCTCTAGATGTCTGATGTGGTTAATAATAGTAATATTGACTGCCTAATTCAGGGCAATACGACTTGTCATATATCACCCTCACCTTCGGTTCGGGCGATATATGTCGTATTGCCCAGAAGGCAGTCAATATTACTTAAATATTTGTTGGAGCCCCACAAATATTTGATAATTTTGAACCAGCCGTTGAAAAAACAAGATACCGCCTTGTTTATATGACCCAATGGCTTTGATTTTTTCTGGAGGGGGTATGTATCAATGACAATGTATTGTTTAATTTATTTTTTTTTCTATTTTTTTTCTCAAACATAATTAAAGTAATTTCTTGAAACATTCCCAGCTAAAAATATTAAACATTTCAAACAACTTTCACCACCATAACCAATATATTAATATAATATGTGTACCTCTATCCACTTGATTATTGATAAAGTATATTTCTTTGTAATGGGCGTAATTGGTCCATTAATTGTTTGGAATCCCATGTGAAGCATTAGCATGTAGATACCTGTCTTATTGAATCTGTCTGAATTTCCTTCAGAAATACGATGGTCTCATCGTCCGCTCGGCCACCAAGGTGACGGCTGATGTCATCAAAGCAGGCACCAACCTGAAGATCATTGGTAGGGCCGGCACCGGGGTCGACAACATCGACATCAAGGCCGCCACGCGTCAAGGAGTGATTGTCATGAAGTAAGATGATAATCTATTGCTGCCCTCCAGTGGCGGATCCAGGGGGCCCAGGCCCCCCCCCCCCCACCCCTGGGAAAAAACACATGTAAAAGCACGTGATTTTTTACACTTTTGGGGGGATGACCCCCTCCTGGCCCCCAAGGGGGGGGGGAATTTTTTAATTTTTGAGGCCCCACTGAGCGACTTTTCGGCCGGCATGATTTTCAAATTATTATTATTATTTCAACAACAAAAAAAAGTTGGGCCCCCTCCCCCAAAAAAAATCCTGGATCCGCGCCTGCTGCCCTCTATTCCTGGGGATTGTTTCACAAAGACGAAGATCAACTTAAGTAGGACTTGAACTATGGCAGGCTGTTCATGCCCCTAGGTCCTCTAACTATTTCTGGCATTGTATTCTCAATAGACTTGCAAATCGTGGTCTACAGAATTTAAATTTTTCATATAGAATTGAAGTAAAAAATACATCTAAAGATCATCATTTTTTTTTTTTTTTTTCTCTCTAACTGATCTGATTCAAGACAATCTAAGGGCATAACTCACATACCCTAGTATTTAATCAAAGTCTTAAATACAACTTAAGTTTACAATGTAAGTAACTTTTTTTCTTCAACAATGAACTATTGAAAATGTGAATTCTGTAGATTTGTGACGTTCTTTGAGAGACCAATGGTGAGAGCAGCTAGTGGCATAAATGGCCTGCCATAGTTCATGTCAAATTAAAGTTGATCTTAGTCTTTTTGAAACAATAATGTTTTGGAGGAATGATTACTATTTTCAACCTTTAAACAGATTAAACTACATATAATTACTAATTTTAAAGGGAAAGTACACCCTGATTTTAAATTGGTTTAATTAGTATTAAGCAGAAAAGGAAGCGAAACAGGTCAGTGAGAGTTTGAGCAAAATCTGATTAAAAGTAAGAAAGTTATGAATTTTTAAAGTCGTGATTAATCCAACACAAATTGGCAACTTTGTGACGTATCTTGTAAGATTTGCTCCCATTTCATAAATGTCTATTTTCCCTAAAGAAAATGCACCCTGAGTATAATTATTGCAAATATGTTTCTATACAACCTGTTTTTGAAACAAATCTATTCCTTCATCAATAACTGTAAGAAAAAATAAAAGTTTACTTCAAATTTTAAATTAAATTGTTTGATTAAAATTGAATAATCGATGCTGACCTTTTTTACTGCCTAAAACGTGTGAATTAAATGTTGCGATTTGATTATTTTTGTGGCATGAAACTCATAAATCTAAAGCATTTGTGGAAAATCGCTGAGATTTCTAAGTTAATAGAATTTAAATTTAGGGAATGGATTATGCATTTTAATTGTTATGTCATTGTATTGTAAGTGACTATTTCAATCAACCTTGTGTTGGTGAACTTCTGTGCGATTAAGATTAGAAAATCACAAAAGAATACAAATTAATTGGCCTTCATTTCTATTTGTTTCAGTACACCTGGTGGTAATACCCTTAGTGCTGCTGAACACACATGCGCCATGGTATGCTGTTTATCAAGGTAAGCTGTACTGTCGATATCGAGGTACTACAGTGTGAGTCCAAAAAAAATTTACACCTAGAAATTGTTAATTATTTTAAAATTCATCTATAAACAGTAAATCATACATCTTATGAAAGATTATTTTATCCAAAATCATTTATGTGTGGTATGTGCTCACACTTAGATGAACTTTGTTTAAGAGATGGCACTATTTATTGTTGATAACAAGTCAAACAAAGACAACCTACAGTAGTACTGATAAGCAGGTGTAATTACAGAGGTTAAAAGTTCATTTTATGACAACTCGCATCATAAATTTGAAGGATACTCATAAATGTGTACAGACCCTCTGTCGTCTTACATAGGGAATCAGGTATACTTTAAAAGCCTAAACACATTATGTAATGGCAAAAGATAATGCTTTAGTGGATTTCGACATCTTAAGAGGAGCAAAAAAGAAGAAAAAAGCTATGCTTTGTAGTCTTTGAAAGTGGGCATAGATTCTATCTCTCATAGAATTTATGAGGCATTTTTAATGCACTTTTGAATAACAGTGTTTTTACATGTAGTGCCAAAAAAGAAATAGAACTTAATTTTCAAGTAAAATCTTATTTCCTCAGAGTGAAATTCGTAAGAAACTTTTGATTTTAGAATGCCTGTGTGAAGTGAAATTATGAATTTCTCTTAACACATTTTGCTTTTTTTTATAAGCTCCCTGATTTCTTTTCTAGCTGCTTTCTAAAATATTTGTCACTTGTTGGAAATGAGAAAAAGTATTTAAAAAATGTAGTTTTATCTATTGTTAGATCACACATAGACAGACATGATGTAGATACAGGGCTAGATAAGAAGATGAGCCTGGGAAGTCTACATACTGTAGCCATTAAGCATATATGTTTTCTGATAATTACGTGTTTTCCATGAAGTAGTTTAATCTTGATTATTCACTTCCATTATCTTCTTTTTACAATCCCTTTTGAACAAAAGCTGTTGAGAAGTCAACAATGAGATGGGATGATTTGTGTTTAATCAGATTAAACATCATTTATGAAGGGGGAAGGGGGGAAGGGGGATAAAAGCAGTGAACTAATTGGGTCCGAAAAAATTAATTCATTGCTCTGAACAATTGAGAAAAAGTTTTGCAAAAAAAATGAATTAAATGTAAAATGAAATGATTTGAGGAAATCTCGCTGCAATTAAAAGAGAGCTTCTGTGGAAGAAAAATAGTTAACAAGTAGTGTTTCTTTAACCCTACGTTAACTGGGGGGGGTCAATTTGACCCCCCCCTGTAAAAAATTTGCGACTACTCCGAAACCGCGGCAGATGTAAAATTCCTCTCATGACTTTTTACTTTCGAGTCTTACGCATCTTTTAAAACGATTTTTTTGAAAATCGGACCTACGGTTACAAGGTCGCGTGACCTTTTGTCTTTGCATGTCAGCCCGAAAATCGCTCATTTTCGTGATTTGTGTACAAAACATATGTAAAAGTCATTTTTCCTAAAAATAGATAAAACATTGGTAATTCAGTCTTGTTTAAAGTTTAGATGTTTGTTTTGAGGTCAAAATAGTTGAATTGTAGTTATAAATGAAATAAAACCACAAAAACAATAAAATACATAAGTTAAAAAAACAATGAAATACATAAGAAATTATAAAAACAAGAGATAACATAAGGAATAACCTGGCTCTTCCAATTTTTTGTGTTGTATTATTATTCCAAATGGTCTAATAAATATATGTAGTGAAAAAGAATACTTAAATATGAATAATCTATGATTTATGGGCCGAAATGTGAATTTTATGACCTTATTTGCATAAATTACCATAAATATGCAAATGAGTGAATTTTTCAAAAATTTGAAATTACCATAGTATTCTATACACTTCACTTGACATACATGCAAATTTTCGCGGCGATCGGCGGTGAAACGGCCGAGATGTTAGGGGGGGGTCAAATTGACCCCCCCCCCAGTAAAAACCTGGTCTGAAATAGCCCAGTTAAAATAGGGTTAAAGAACTAATGTTTTTATGTGTGTTGAAACCGTAGAATTGAGGTATTGCCCTTCATTTTGTATACTGTGAACTTATCCCAGCATTGAAAATACCAATCTGGCTATTTAAAACCTGTCTGCACTAATTTGGTTAGGGGGATTAGACCTCCCTGCAAGGTCACCGACAGGTGGTTATCTCATCAAATCAGCTCTCAATTTACATTAAAAAAAAGGCATCATGGGGGATCAACGGGTCCTGCTTAAGCATTGTTTGATGTATAGAGGGCGCAAGTAGCTATAAGTAGTGCAGTGGGGCTTTAAAGGACTACTGTTTGTATGTGTGATGAAACCGTGGAATTGAGCTATTGCCCTTCATTCTGTATACTGTGAACTTATAAATCCAAGCATTGAAAATACCAATCTGGCCATTTAAAGCCCGTCTGCACTAGTTTGGCCTGGGGATTAGACCTCCCTGCAAGGTCACCGACAGATGGTTATTTCATCAAATCAGCTCAGAAAAAGGGGATCATTGGGGAACAACAGGCACTGATTAGGCATTGTTTGATATATAGAGGGCGCAAGTAGCTATAAGTAGTGCAGTGGGGCTTTAAAGAACTACTGTTTGTACTGTATGTGTGTTGAAACCGCAGAATTGAGCTATTGCCCTTCATTTTGTATGTAAATTTATCCAAGCATTGAAAATCCTGTCTTACAAAGAGTTGATATCAATCGCAACTTATTTGCAATTGATATCAATCGTTACTACATGTATGTACATAATATAAGAGATAGGAGATTGCAAACTTACGATTGATTGGACAACTAGCGATTGATTTGGATCAATCGTAACCCTTTGTAAGACAGGGGCCCTGGCTATTATTATAAAAAATGTTTCTGTCTCTTCTTCCTACAGGAGCTTGCCCCAGGCCCACGCCACCCTCAAGGCCGGCAAGTGGGATAGGAAGGCATTCATGGGATCAGAACTCTACGGCAAGACGCTCGGCATTGTGGGATTAGGAAGGATCGGACGAGAAGTTGCCCAACGTATGCAGTCCTTTGGGATGACAGTAAGTTCTTTCACCGAGTCGGCTACATTCACGATCAATCAATATTTAATTCATTTGAAATTTGAAAAGAAATCTAAAAATTATATTGTAATCAATGATCATTTTGAGTATTTCTCTTTCATATTTTTGTAAGAAGAATATGACATGTAAATGGATTTTTTGATGGTTTTATCAGTTATTATTTGTGGATTTATTTGTGTAATAGTCTATTTGATTAGTGAGTTAGTTAGTTTGTTATTTTATATTTTTTTTTACTCTTTCTCGGTATTACTGGTAGGCCTAAAAAATAAATGATGTTGTATTGCCCTTTAGGTGTCAAAACATGGGTGGGTTGGTCAGAAATCTTTTTTTTCCATCAACTTTTTTTTTCCCCTCCCTCTTTGGGCTGATATTTCTCAGTGTTGAATGCTTTGATATTTTTTTTTTTAAAGTCGATTTCAAGATTTTTGGGTCAGTCGCATACTTTGGCCTTATGGTGGTGTTTTGTTTGTTTGGGATTCTTGAGAAGATTTTTTATGAAGAACACAAACTTGTCATCGAATTAAAAATAACGCACACCTGTATCTCTCTCTTACAGACTATTGGTTTTGACCCCATCGTGCCTGCTGAGGAAGCCAAGCAGTATAACATTGAGTGGCAGACTTTGGAGCAGATGTGGCCGAGGTGTGATTACATAACAGTACACACCCCTCTCATACCACAGACCAAAGGTGAGCATAGTATGCAGGATGTGACACTAACGGGCCTCTGGGACACATGGACACCCAAAAAACTTGGTCTGGACCCCCCAAAGTGTCAGAATTTGTACATACCCTGTACCGACATAAAGGGCTTGATGAATATTTGGCCTGTCTTCATCAGCTCAAGTTTGCCAATTAACCCGCTATTTTAACTATCCCGATCGCAAATTAACCAGTCAATTTGCGTCTTCATCAGCCCGCGATGGCAGTTAGCAGGACATTTGTTCGAGAATAATCTCGAGAATTTTTGGGTCTTTTTCCAAAATATTCTGCTATTTAGGAAATTCTGGCTAATTTGCACCCGTCTGAGCTAGATTAGGATGAGCGTATTGTTCTGGTGAGGACGCAACTTTGAGCTTAGAGATAATATCCAAAGTCTGAAAATAGCGAGTTATTTGGCAAACTCAAGCTGATGAAGACAGGCCGTATAAAGACCAAAAACTCTCAATCCGGACTCCAAACACAAAGGTTAGCCTTGAGTCCTGGTATTTGGGAAAAAGAAAGATATTTATCAACAATTTAATCTTCTCTGACTTTTTGGGAGGGCCTGTATATTGTCCAAGTATACTTGTAATGCCAGGGTAGTAGATGAGGGCAAGGCTAAATTAGGTTTCATATCCCTCAAATAACAAGCCATTTCCTTTGTGTTGTCATTAAACTGACCACTAAACAGCTAACAAAAGAGAAACAAAAGAAAGAATTGAAAGATGACCTGTTACAAAACTTGTATAATATATGTTGGAACTCAATCTTACAATTTTTATTCAGTGTGTGTTCATTTATTTACCAAATTACCTGATGATGAAACAATTCAGAATTTCAATAATCCTGTCCATCTTTGAAATGCATTTTTCATTATACTAATGCAATATTAGCTACAGGTAAAAGTAATCCAAGATGCACCCCAAGCTATTTGTTACACACATGCTATCATTATATAATATTGGATTGTTGTTAGTGTGATACAAGAATATATTCCTCGAGCTATGACAATATTGGACGGGTCACGAGTCAAGGACGAGCCTAATATTGTCTTAGCGAGAGCAATATATTCTTGTATCACACGAAAACAAAGCCATGCAACATTATTATTATGATCTATATTAGTACGACTAGCGAAATGACAACATTTGACTTACCTCAATAAATATGGCTTTTGTTTTATCGATATTGATAGTTGAAGTTCCCGGATGACTGAGTAATACTAACAAAATATTGGGTCTGTCATCCGGGTACTGCGCTAAAGATATTGAATACACTGATATATTGTACCAATTGAAAGCCTTATTTGGATAATAATCATAAATATTCAATATCGTTGGTATACGACAGGTCTTCTTGGTGATGCATCGTTCAAGCTTTGCAAGCCGGGTGTGAAGGTTGTCAACGTAGCTCGTGGTGGGATCATCGACGAGGAAGGCCTTGTCAGGGCTCTTGATGCTGGGCAGTGTGGTGGTGCTGCCCTCGATGTCTTCGTACAGGTAAGTCCGATCTGGGAGATTGCGCTTTCAGTTGTGCCGCACCACCAAAGCTTTGGAATAACCTACCACTAGACATAAGAAAAGCCTCTTATTTTTAACAAGTCCGCTTAATGGGATGCATTTCAAATAAGTATAAGGTAATTTGTGTGAATTGCAGATACTGACCGTTTTATTTATTTTTTGCCATTTTTCTCTGTCAGTGTTTTGTTTTCCTTATTACATAAAGACTTAAAGGCATCGCTCAACAATGTTAAATCTGAAATGCATGGCCCTGCGTGTTATCAGTGTCTGTGATATGGTGTAATATTGAAGCCCTAAAAAAATTGCGCTTTAAAATGATCATAAAGTGCCTCAAAAAATAAAAACCTTTGAGTGACCGGTTTTACCATACTGGTTTTCCCCAATAGACTGTAGGGTAATGAAAACCATTAGGAAAACGCAAAATTTGATTTCGATTTCCACTCATAAATATCTTGATAATCAGACAGGCTTGTAAAAGTCATGGGGTTCCCGACTGACCTAAAGGTTTATGATTATCATTGCAGCACGAGCTTAATCCAGGATTTTGTTGCAGAATCAGCGGCAATGTTACCGAGTCACTTTAATATGAAATGAATTGAACGTAACATATTTGTTTGCATCTCTCACTTGTTTTTTTTACAGGAACCCCCAACGTATACCGCCCTCATCCAGCACCCTAAGGTGATCGTCACCCCTCATCTTGGCGCAAGTACCGTTGAAGCGCAGGAGAGAGTAGCCTGCGAGATCGCTGAGCAGTTCGTGGATGGCGTCAACGGAAAGTCACTGTTTGGTGCTGTAAGTACAGAAAAGGATTTTATTCAAATTGTGTTTTGGGGGCAGTTTAAAAGCAATTGAGTCAAGATGATGTCAAGGGTTCTTAGATAGTATATTAGTACATAAAAGGGTAACTACAGACTCAAATTCACATGCATGCTATGATAGGGCTTATGTCCCATCTTCCCATGAGTATATTAATTCAACCCGTTCTTAAGGCACGAGGTGAAGGAGAGTAGTATACTGTGAGTCTACTGCTGGTGGGTATTGGATGTTTGAGAAGTTGAAATTATTACTCCAATGCTATGTTGAGAGTGAGATATGCCTTGAGATAAAGAACGGTATCTACAGTCTCAAATTCTCTTGGATCCAACTTCCTAGAAGTCGATTTATTCAATCCATTCTTAAGTCACTAGTGGAAAAAGAAACTATTTTTTCCTGAAGAATAAATAAAGCTTGGGCCAAGTTCTTCAAATTCTGGTTGCAACTTATACTTTTCTCAGGATGTCCGTGAACTTGGAGACTCATGGTGGTTTTGAGAAACTGACCCCCAGATTCTTCCTACCTTTTGGTAGAGATCCTCGGTGATAAGCTGCTGGGTTGCTATGAACTGTACATGTAGATAGTTGGGGTATGGGGCTTGCAATGATTACGTTTTTTGTGGAAAAGGGCGAGTCAATAGATCCAGAGGCATGCTGGGAATGAAACTGTAAGAATACAGTGTAAGGAAAGGACGGTAAAATAGTGAGCAGAGGAGTCATCGAGGTGTGTATGTGGTAGCAGGGTGAGGTTGATGATGATGATGATAATGATGATACACAGCATTTGTATGGCGCTATATATCTGTTTAAAAAAACATTCAAAGGTGCTCCTCCAATAAAGTTAGCATTAAATGTCTGAAGGAAAATGTGAGTTTTGAGTGACGCTTTGAAGTGGTCCAGGTTGTCAATTTTGCGAATAGATGATGGGAGGGAAAGCTAAAACCAGATGATTGTTCTTGGCTGCCTTCATTTCAGGGAACAGCCAAATCAACAATGTGATAGATAGAGAGCCTGTCAAAATGTAATCGTTTTGATTTTTTCCATCTCAGATCAATGCCCAAGCTCTGTCCAATGCCCTCACACCCGAGACGAAACCGATGGTGTCCTTGGGTCAAGGGTTAGGTGTCGTGGCCGCTTCACTTGCCAAGGGACAGCTCAGTGCTGCCAGTATCCAAGTCACCACATACGGTAAGAGAGCAATAACCTTACTAAGGCTATGAAACCACTAAAATTTGTTATACTGTGCGTCCCAGAAAAAAAGAAACCAAGAATTATCATTGTTTTATAATAGCTTAATCACAATTGAAATTAATAAATGACATATATTTGTAAAGCTTAGATCCTCTTTCATTTGATGCAACTCATATGATGCATTTTTCAGGCATGAGCAATTAAGACAATTAGAAGAGAGGGTACCAAAAATTCATTTGGCGGCCGGTAAAATCACATTTCTAGAAAGTTCATTTTCTGCCCTTTCATATGACCCCTTAACCAGGAAAAATGAGCCAGGAATAACCAACTTCTGTTCGTTTAAAGTAATGCTTGCATTTCCATCATTGATTAAAACAAATTCGTTTTCTCTGGCTGCCTGCCGTAGCAACAAACAGAGTTGACAAAAGACTTAACTAATGTTTTGATAACTACATTTCTAGGTCCATCGTTGAAGAAGGCTGGATCATATCTGAAGGCTGCTGTCTCTGCTGGGATCCTCAGAGTGCAGACTGGCGGTAACAATGTCAACTTAGTCAATGCACAACCACTCCTAGCTGAGCTGGGCCTAGAGGTTAGTTTACCACTCTTCATCAATCAAACTTCAGTTCCATATATGTATACAATATGATTTTTTTTGTTAGACTTTCAAAATCGACTTGAGGGGAAATTTGGATGCCATAGTGGTATTTCTTATGGAAATCATGTTCATATTATGTGGTACAGTGAACCTGATTTAGTGACCACCTATATATCTCTTGAAAATAGTTTCTCATTGAAACATGTATGAAAGGAACCTGTACATATAGACCACCTGCCTATAAAGACCACTTTTCTTTTTACCCTTGGCTGGTGTTTATACACAGGTTTCACTGTATTTGTAATGTTGCCACATTTCAATAGATGCCACAAGTCTTTTCCAATTATCTTTGAGCGTTAAATCAGGCAAGTCTTTGCAATTGTGTATTTCATCGGTATAAATCGCATGCCTTTCTTGTTCTTTTGGATTGGCTATTAGAAATAAGGGTACACCAATTAGTTGTGATCCAGATATGCAAACTTTGCCAAACTCCATTTTCTCATTTAGAAATTCTAACCCCTTCAAATTGATCTTTGTTTTTCAATGAAATGTACTATTTTTAAAGAGCCTAGTTTAAAGCCCCTCTGCACTACTTATAGCTATTTGCGCCCTCTATATAGCAAACCATGCTTAATCAGTGCCTGCTGGTCCCCATAATCCCCCTTTTCTTATGTTAATTAAGAGCTGATTTGATGAGATAACCACCTGTCAGTGACCTTGTACACAGGTCTAATCCCCCTGGCCAAACTAGTACAGACAGGCTTTAAAAGACACTTCTTGAAACCAAATTTGTATTATTTTTGAATGACAGATTACTGTGAACAATGAGGATGCAGCCCCAGCCAATAGCAAGGCTTCTGTCGCCGTCACCATCACCGTGGGCGGCAACCCCCACAGACTGGGCGGAGCCGTGTTTGGCACCATCCCACAGCTGGTCGAGGTCGACAGCGCGACCTTTGACACAGGTTGCCCTCTATCTGGTAACTGGCTCCTGTACAGGTCACAGAACGCAGCTGCTGCTCTTGCCGCTGTTGCCAGTAAGACTTTGTTCCTTTGATTCCGTTTAATGTTGATGATTTGTAATTTGTCTTTGATATTAGCAAAATAATAAAAAATAATAATAGCTCACATTTAAAATGCGCCTAATACTTTGTTTCTAGGCACAGCACATATTATTACCCCGGTCATCGGATTCAGGCCCACCCGCAACACAATGTATGCACATTTTCCACTCCCTGGGGAGCATTCCAGCCAGTCTAATCCAATAACATTAACTTTCGTAACCTACCGAGTACCTATTTAGCAAAAAGACTTTAAAATCAATAGACATAACAAGCCAGTCACTTTCTGGACTGTTTTGGCAAGATGTATTTCAAAGATGAAATGCATTTCGCATCCATTAATCTTCCTTTGAAACACCAATACCCTTTGTAGCACTTTCTCTGTGTCTCTTCTACTTAACTGATTTTCTCTCTTTCTCTGATTTTAGGTGGACTTGGAGATAAGAACCAACTCCTTGCCTTCTCATCCAGCGCCCAGACCAACGGCGAATCATGGAGCGTTATCAAATTGGCAACACCGCAGCCCGGAGTAGAAGCGCTTGCTGGGGCTGTGTCCAGTGCTGTGACCTGTAGCATCTAAAGGGTCACCCAAGATCACTCTCGTGCCGCTGTATCCGACCTTCCTTATCTAAGTTGCGTCCAAAGAGCGCTATCAAGTTGGCAACACCTCGGTTCCACGGCTCACCTGGTGCTGCATGCAACAGTGAACGCAACACAAAGTGTGGTATTTTATTAGAAATACCCTTGCCCAGAAATATCTGTTTTAAAGGCCGGCTGTACTAGTTCAGCCAGAAGGGATTAGACCACACAGTGAGGTCACTGACAGGTGGCTATCTCATTAACTCAGCTCTCAATCAACATAAGAAAGAGAGGACCATGGGGGACCAACAGGCACCAATTGGGGAAGTTTTCTATATAGAGGGAGCAAGTAGCTACCAGTAGGACAGTGTGGCTTTAAGCTGCATCCAGTAGCATCATCAAACTGGCAATACCTTCTTAAAGCCCCCACTGCATTAGGTATAGCTACTTGCGCCCTCTATAGAGCAAACAATGCCTTATCGTTAACTATTGGCCCCCCCCCCCATGACCCCATTTTTTTCTTATGTTACTTGAGAGCTTTTTTAAGAGATAACCACCTGTCAGTGACCCCGCAGGGAGGTCTAATCCCTCCTGGCCAAACTAGTGCAGTGGGGCTTTAAGTGAAAACTTTAGCTGGTGCTGTAGGCATTGCTGCAACAATTAGTATGCAGATTGTTATTTTTCATTCCCTATTTTCTAGTTTCAGTTAAGATTTGTTCTTTTCCTGTTTGCGCAATGCTATTCCACTACCTTGACCCCGTACCACCTTGAGCATTTCCTTAGTAGGGAATTTTCTTAAGGGACAAAAGGGCTGAATATCGGTAAGCATTTTCTTTTTGAATAGGTAAGAGGGATAGTTATTCTTTTACTGTTGACAGGGTAAGTTATTATTTTCCTGAAAAGACTTTACATGAGTTGTAGATGCTACATCATGCTGCAGAACGGAAGCGTTTTGAAAATGTGTTGCCAATTTGATAAGTTTAATGCTCATTTTCCTTTGATGAATTGTATTTAAGTGTGCATTCCATACCGCATGGGAATGGGACTCAAATTATGCAGTGATGATGGATGAATATATCTTTTTTAAATGGCAGTATTCAGAAATGTAATGAAATCTAATTTCGATTATTTTTATGAACATGTACCAATGAAATAATAAACGTCCGCACTCCTGTTTTTGTTAAAACCCATCGTAAAAAAAATAAACGTTTGTGTACTATTGATTGGACAATGTAAACCTTTCCAATAATATTTTTGTTATGTTTGGTTTGTTTAAATTTTTCTTGAAAGATCATTATCTGATTTATTCCAATAAATCAAACAAATCACTTCATATCATGTTTTTTTTTTTTTAATTTTCTTCATCATATCTGTGATTTAAAGCAGCATTAACTTGAATCCAATACAGGCATCAATGCCCTTTGTTAATTGTAGCAAGGCATTACTGTACATAATTATGCCACTCTCCATCCAGGTGTTAATTGGTGAATGATGTATAGAGTTGATGTGCACTTGCTTTACAAATGATTACTGTTTATCTTTTGTTTTTGTAGAAAAGATTTATTGTGTGAATCCATGCACATTCTTGATGCTTGTAATAAGCGAGTTCGTAAATAGCTCTGGACCGCATGACCCCAAAATATCCACAGATCTTAGACACGATGGATACTTCCCACGTGTGCATTTTAGAATAATCACTGCCAAAGTGATTGAGGTGCTTCATGAATACCTTTTGTTTGCCTCTTGAGAAGAATACTTCCACCTGTGTATCAGATAAATGTACCGTCGGTACATAAATGAATACTAATTACACAACTTTCATGAGCATGATACAAGTACTTGTCTCAATGGTGTTACAATTTTGGTCCAAATGACCTTTATCTGCCCGTGCGCAAATCCTAATTACGAACTCGCTTATTGCAGCTATTTGTATGTAACACATCAACCCATGAGAAATTGTAAATCTGATTGTGATTTCGCACACTTGGGAGTGGAATTATGAAGCCTTTTTTTTAAAGGGGGGGGGGCAGCATAACTATTCCATGATTTAAATTTGCATTTTGTTCTTATTGATTTGCATGACCTGTACCCTTGTTATCATATTAAGAAATGTGGGGGTGTTTCACAAAGACTAAGATCGACTTTAAGTTGGATTTAACTATGGCAGGCCGTTCATGCCACTGTTTGCTATCACCATTTACCGGCATTGGTCTCTCAAGGGACGTACAAATCATGGTCACACAAATCATGGTCACAAATTTACAGAATTTACTTTGTTTGATAATTCATTATTGAAGAAAAAAATATTATCTAAAGATTTTAATGCTGAGAGCTACCAGTGGCATGAATGGCCTGCTAAAGTTAAGTCCAACTTAAAGTCGATCTTAGTCTTTGTGAAACACCCCCCTGGTTTCTTGCAAATGTCAGGTCTAATCATCCAAGAAGATTGGTGATTGAGTAAGTCATAAATCGTGCCATATTTTATGTTTACTTTTTGTGTTTGCTTCGTGCTACTTAAACCAAAGGGAAGAAAATAAATTGGAATGCTGTTGTATCACCAGTTACAGTTTACTGGTAATTAGATATTGCACTCCATCTATGTTTATTTTTGTTAAAGAATAATGACAATGATCATGAATGGAGTTGGGATTGCCTGATGTACTTGGCTTTATAAGGTCTAATAATATATGATGTGATGTTTCCCCATTGACTTTCCATGCTTGAAATGGAGAGGGTATGATTTCCTTTGTATCTCACCGTTGATTCTTCTCGGGTAGTTTGAGCAGTCCTGCTGTACATATGAAATTTTGTCCTATTTTCCAAAATGACACATTCTTTTATAGAATAGGAACATATTCCGAATAATGGATATATGATCCTTCATTTTAGATCATGGCACTTTTTACAGTATTGAGCTATTGATAGAGAAAAAAAAAATGGTTATATGTACACTGGCATGCCAAGCCCTGCTATAGTCTTTGTTACTTTAACTAGTAGAGTAGAGTTAAATTTCTTGTTTCAGCAACATTACATTTCCAATTCAAGGAAATAGATACCAAGTACTATTGTATGTTTGTAAGTGAACATCTGTATGGAGTACATGAAGTACATGTAATATTGGGAAGGACTGTAAAGAATTTCGACTCTAGAGAAGAAATATGCTAATTTAAAAGTGCACATTTGGTTACCTTGGTTACGTCAATGAATAATGATGACCGTACTTTCTTTCAGGAAAACATATCCATCGATTATCCCGACTGGCTTTTGCAGTTATGTACAAATGACCTTTTATTTGCCTGTGAGCAAATAGTACAGTATCTCTGAACTGAGCCTTGTTCATGGGAAGTTTTTCAAATTATCCCTTGGTAGAACATTCCCACATTTTACCCCAAAATTGCAGCTAGGTTTCAATGCCAAGACATGTTCCAGTTTTCTGTATTGAAAAAAAAATGTTACAAAATATTCATATTTAAATATAGTTTGGCTCAAAGCTCATTATATAAAACTCTCTGCGGTTCATGTTTGATTCTTGTTTACTCAACAATGTATTCAATAAATGTGTTTGAAGATTAGATGGATACCATACACCAACACAAACAGGTACATGTAGTTAAATTGCTAGACAAAGCCAGTAAGACAAATCCCAAAACATTGAGAATTTTGTGAAAAAGGGAAATGATCAAATTAAATGATGCCGTATCTAAATGTACAGACAAAGATGTAGGTGGAAGGAGAGAGGTGGATATTAGACAAAGAGACTGAGAAAACAGAGGAAAATCTTGAGATATGTGTGAATGTGAATACAAATGTAAAAGAAAATAAGAGGAAAAGACAATTTACGAGAGAAAGAGACTGGGGGGGGGGGGGGTGTCATCACATTGTGGGTGTGCTTTTCAATCCCAAATTTGATGAAGACGAAGCAAGCAAAAGTACTTGTAACTTTGGTTTTGAGAGATTTTTTTCTCTCTAAAAAAAAATGTGTGCGCATATCCGCACACTTCGTTGTTGCATTTAAAGGTCATTTGTTTGTTGAATTAGGAGGAGAATGAAAACGAGGAGATGGAAAAGGAAGAGAAATGAAAGACATCATAATCTATTTATACTCCGTTTCTTTAATTGGTAGTGGGCATTCTAAAGATATACAGACTAAGATCCCTCTATAATTTGTGTAACGTAATTAGCAAATGGCTCTTGTGATAATTACTAAAACTGAACCAATATGCGGCAACGTAGGCAACAGAACTGGTGGACGCATTGAAGAAGATGATGTAAGGGGTATACAAACTGAACCGTCCACCGGGAATAATACAATAAACAAATACTCGAGCTTTGCATTTTTAGCAGAGATTCTTCACTGGATAACATTATCAAAAAATACTTCATTTTTAGCAAGAGGGATATTTTTTTCTTCTTTTGTGCATGTATAATGTGAGGGTGTGTGTGCGCGTATATGCGTGTGTTTGTGTGCGTATGTTTATGTGGAGGGGGGGGGGGGTGATCATGGGCGGAAATCGCTCTTAAAATGTGAAGCGAACCCATTAGAAAACAAAATATTCTGACATGGAACAACCCCCCCCCCCCAAAAAAACAACAACAACAACAACAACAACAACAACAACAACAACAAAACAAAACACGAATGGAATTTTGTAACGATATATTCAAGTGTAGACCTGCAAAACGTGATGGGGAATCCCGTGGGTTTGGGTGGAGGGCACAGCGGACGTGTCGCACACTTCTGCAGGAGATGACGTAGCTACGAAATGTCCCACACGACATTTTCATTGTCATTTTAGCTCATGACAAAAAAAAATCACTGAAACTGAACTTCATTTCCTTGAAGCTGCAACAGACATGCGATGACGTGATTTTGTTTTTTCTCGCTTGCTCGCTGTTTTTATAGTTTTAAAGAACGACCTAACCCATTGTCGTGACCTTTTTTCCTGTGGGGGGGGGGGCCGAGAGGGTAGAGAGAGAGAGGGGGGCAGGGGAGAGGTTGCTTGTCAGAATATTTTTAAGGTACAGTGGTGGGTCCCCTTCACTTTTTAAATAGTGATTTCTGCCCATGAGCACCCGCCCACCCCCGAAAAAAAGATTGTGGTGACAAACTGCCCCTCATTATGACGTGTGAATTGTGCTTCGCCATGTACCGACTCCTTATCGTTCCCGCTATGTCTTTGTCATGCTACACTATTATAGTATTAATGACTGCTTTGAGAGAAATAGTTGTTTTTATATGCTCAAGGGAAGGTTGTGCTATTGCCCGAGGCGTGCCGAGGGCAATAGCCCAATTGTAACCTTCCAGAGAGCGTATAAAAACAACTATTTCTCGAATATTAAAGCAGTCATTAATACTTTTATATGCCGAAAAAAAAAAGAGTCAACTTATGAAACCATCTTGGCCTTTATCTAGTTTGTCTGCATGGTTGTATCTATTAGTAGACTAAAACATTTTTTTTTTGTTTTTTGTCGAAGATGGGATTCGATTTCTTGCGTACCAACGATGATGTGACCAAAATCACCGCCCTAGACCGCTCGGCCATCGCGCACTAATACCTAATCCAGCAGTTTACTCTTATTTATACATTAAAATGGATTGAAAACGGCTTCGCATGCTGGATGCTTCGCGGCAGCTCCATTAAACGGGCCCTTCTTTTACTTTTGCAATGCATTGGCACGAACTGAGATCAAGATCTATCGGCAGGTGTTGTTTTTGGAAGTTTATTTTCGTCTTCATGTCAACAATGCAAGATAAAATTGTCGGTAAGATCGATCGAGATTCAATTTTATTGAAATTACCGACCAATTCATCGCACACGTACGGTATCCTCGATCGCTCAGACCATTTTTTAACATGTGAACCTATGGGTATTTCACCAAGACTGAACTATTTTCCCAGTAACCATGGTAACTGGGATTTTAGAACTATTTTTTGGAACTATTACATGGGTTTGGAATTTTACCGGGAATTTTACAGGAATAGTTGAAGTTTATGAATGCAATTTCGACCAATCAGATGGCTGGATTTCTTAAGTGAGGTGTATAATTATTATTATAATCGAACTACACTGCATGGCTTCCAGTTACCATCACAGAATTCAATACGGATAGGCCTACTTATTAAAACTTGTCCACCACATTTCCTTGATACATCCCCTTACTCTTTTAGCAACAGAGAACATCATATCGAGGGATCAGTGACTTAAAGACGTAACTCCATATTTTGCCAAAATGAGTATTTGATATCAATATGTTCAATAAAATGTTGGCTGTCCAGGAAACACAATGACTTAACTCCACCCAACACCATATTGAAGTCAATGGCTAGTGAAAATAGACTTAACTTCCAAGGCCCAAGTGCTCAGTGACACATAAACCACTTTTTCTCAAAATGGCCAAAATGGAGTTACGCTTTTGTGTCCCTGACCCCTCGATAATCACTTCGATCAGTTCCTTCCCTCCTCATTCCCAAACCCGAAAACAAGTTAAGCTGGCTATAAATCTTTTCTCACAGATTAGACAAACTAATGTTTGATAAAGTTTGACAAAGGATAGAAAAGCAATGCCTTTTAAAAAGTTGAAATGGTACTTTTGAAATGTTAGAATCGTACTCATTATGATTATGGCGAGTGTCATATCGGCAATTCCATCATTAATATGTGACATCAAACTGTATTCTCCTTTCGTGATGATTAAACATCCCTTAATTGTGATTTCCATTTAAATGATGAAGTATATATGCTTCTCCAAGACGCATCGAAATACATGTGAGTCTTCATTCCTTGAGAGTTTAGAAATAAGGCTTACTGTGAGTAACTTGATGATAGAACATCAAGGGAACGCATGGCATATTGTACCGAACAACCAAATCGAAGTTGACCCCCCCCCCAAAAAAAAAATAAAATAAAAAAAATAAAATAAAATAAAAAAAAATAAAAATAAATAAATAAATAAATAAATAAATAAATATATTTATTTTTTTAAATAAAAAAATTAATAAATAAATCCCCCCAAAAAAGTATGTTTGTATCCATTTTCCCCTCTGAAATTGTCTAATCCCACCCAAGCAAACTTCTCCTGAGCCCGATGAAGGGTAATTAAGTTCCTTCTTTAATATACTGACTAAATCAAACTAATTAATTAGATGTCATATTTCCAGGCCCGTAGCCAGAATTTGATGTTTTGGGGGGCACATACATATAATTGATCGACGTCCTGGGGAGGGGTCTAAAAAAGTTCAACCGATCTTGGAATTTCGTGGGGGGCACGTGCCCCCCCCCCCCCCCCCCCCCCGTGGCTACGTGCCTGCATATTTCAAAGTGACGTATGGCGGGTGCATTTATTATTATTATTGTACCTATTACTTAGAGAGAGCGGGATAAGAGCCTGAGAGAGGAGGGGTGGGAGTAAGAAAGAGATCGAGAGGGGGTTGTTGAGGGAGCAAGCAAAATACTCGTGGGGGATGATAAGCCTGCAAGAATTTGAAATTTTGCTTAATTATTGTAGGAACACAATATAATAAATAGTATACAAGAAAGACTTTTCATTTCACATTACAATAAGTTTGCATTCTAGTGACGCCGTTGGTAAATCATGCCTAATTTTGCAAGGTCGCAATTTTACGTTTAATAGTTTGGAACTTGCATTTTAATCACACAGGCATATGTAAGTCCAAAGTCAAACGATAATTTCACGGAGAGCACCTAAAATGTTCGTATACAAAATACATGTAGCATGAAATCGATATGAGGTCACTTCTAAAGATTTTACCTCACCGTAGACTACCATTGGTTTAACTTCCATACTTGTAATAAAAATGGCGCAGGATATCGGACCCGAAGTGGTAATTTCACCTTCTCGTACTGTGTTTCAGGTGCACAAAGGCGTCACCCTTCCAAACCATGTGCTGCCAGAGGTGATAGAAGATCTTCAGTCCTTCAAGTTTCGACCTGATGACATCATCATAGTCACATCTCCTAAATCGGGTAAGAACAGCTCCATATTCGCCATTTTGTCTGGCGGGTCGGGGATTCATGAACTATAAAAGTCATGGAAATTCATTGCAAATAATGTGTACTCCTCTCCCTATAAGACGATGTCATCAAGTCGATAGCTAGTTTTTGGGTCGACACCGTCTGATTTTCAAAGATTAAGATTAAGAGTTTGCAGAGGGCTGTTACTCCTCTGACAGACACTGAAATAGCATATAATTTAATTTAAGTCAACTATTGCATTTTTCACCTCCTATAGGCACGGGTGGCCAACCCGCGGCCCGCGAGCTCTTCTGGTGCGGCCCGCGGAGCAGTGAAAAAATACTTCATAAATGAAATGCAGCCACATATAGCAGCGATGAAGTAGGGTAAAACATTTACACGCAGCTATCTCTAATATTTCCATAATTTGATTTCATCTTTCACAACGCATTGACTCGTTACTTGGTGATACACTGACCCCTCAAATTCCCTCTCATTACATTATATTAACGACATTAATACCCGCATTAATATCACTCGCCGTGTTAATTTCAGTTTCTAATTTCCGCACGCAACTGTTGTGATACACTGACTCCTCAAATTTCCTCTCATTATATTATATTAATGACATTAATACCCGCATTAATATCACTCGCCGTGTAAATTTCATTTTGTAATTTCCGCACGCAGTAACAACTGTTGTGAATCGAGAAATAATGTTTGAAATGCCATACTTGTTTTCAAACTTACAACTCTTTTCTCCCGCCGTACAATTTTCTCATGAATCTTAATCGTAAACTTTATAGTCAGTCCCCTTCCCTCTACACCGCGTTCAATTAGATGTACAGTGTACAAGTAATACATTTAGGATATTCTTTCTGCTGTGTCCTTGATTTTGATTGAAATAACAACCAACATGGCAACGACCTCGAGACCTGCGAAGAAAAGGAGAGTTTCTGATGAAGGCAGAAACTTTAAATCAGATTGGTCTCTAAAGTATTTCTTCATAGAAGAGAAAGGTGGACCACTTTACCTCATTTTCACCAGAGTATGTAATGGAGGTTAACAACATAATAGAAAAGTGCAAGCCACAGAAATCACACTAAATATAAGCCTGATTTGTTTTTCTCACTGATCTTGTTGTTTGCTTGTTTGTTTTTGCAGAATTTCAGGTGTGTACACGTATTGCATGAGTGTGTGTGTGGGGGAGGGGGTAGACTATGCCAATCGTTAGCTGTTGCCCGCGAGCTTTAAAAGGTTGGCCATCCGTGTCCTATAGGGTCTTTCAGAAACAAGATGAAAAAAAGGAGAGTATACAACCTCCCCAAATGGCCGCACCCAAGCGCGTACGATATAGCGTCGATAGTAATTTTTTTTTAATTCATATATATATATATATATATGTGGAGCCCCACAGAATACCCCCCCCCCTATTTTTTTGTATATCTTTGACTATGTATGTATGACACAAGTATATTTCTAGCCCCCATATAGTCCCTCCTCTTAGTTAGGTACCCCCTCCTGCGAGAGTGGCCTCACCCACAACCAACCTAAACACACCAGCTGGGATACCAGGAGTGGCTTCTCACTTTGTTTTGCCATGCATCCTAGTCAACACCTTTCTTATTTTGTCTTCCTTTAATAGGTAAGAAAGAATCTTATATTATTCAATTGTGTTATATTCTTGTTCTTCATAATATGTGTATTTCTAAACTATTATAACTTCACTATTCACATATCTTGTATTACTGTGTAAAAAGAGATATTGATGATCTTTGCCAATGACTTGTTGGATTATATGACATGTGGACTATGAGAGGAAATATAAGAAATGCCATGTGGGAAGAGATGCCATGTGGGGAGAGATAATGTCATTGATGAACATAGTAATCACTTGTAGAAATGATAGGAAACTATTACTGTGTGTATGTGAGGTTGATGATTATGTTGTTTGACTTAGACAACATTCTAAGTAAGTTTTGAGAAGAGAATATACTTTATTACTGTCAGTATATTTGTCTTTTGCTCGATATTCATGTGTATATATATATTCTTAGCCAAGGACATGTGCCATTTACTATGCATTATGCCAAAGCACATTGTTATATATTCTAGTTCGAGTTAGATACAGTTTGAATAGCGAAATGAGTTGTTCAAGTCCAGATTATCTTTAACTTACAGTATTATGGTATGAGTGAGTGTGGACGCACCATGTGTATAATATTAGTGTGTTATTAGGATATGGCAGTGCGTTCAATGTGAACACAACTTCTTATCAGAGTTCTTAATCCCCTCTCCCCCCAAGCTTGACCATCCACTGCAATGCATTACATGCACACAGTGTATATAGAGTATATGCTATACCCAAATGCTATGTTGAGAAGTGTTAGAGATAGAATGTGTTTGTTTTTGACCCATGCTGGAAAATGGTATTTTAGGCGGGAATGAAAGTTTGGTAGAGTCAGCAAAATGAGAAGACAAAGGATTTGAGTTGGGGAATACACTTGTTGAGAAACACATGGTCAAATTGTCTAATAGTTAGCTAGTGATGGATGGGTTGATGAAATATTGTAGTTGAAGACTTGCATAACCACTGTCTGGAATTCATTGTATTATATTGTTAGGAATGATAATTCAGGTTAAATGTTATTGGGAATTACTCTCTTTCTCTCTCTCTCTCTCTCTATATATATATATATCTCTCTCTCCCCCCCCTCTCTCTCTCTCTCTCTCCCCCCCTCTCTCTCTTTATAGTCTCTCCCTCTCTTTCTCTCTCTCTCTCTCTGTATGGTTCACCCTTTCTCTTTCACTCTCACTTTGCTTTGTATATAACCATGAAATGAATATACATGTATTTAGTCAAACTATTGGTTGTTGTTTAGAATTAGAATATGAACTGTATGTGAAGATGAGATTATACAGTAAGAGGAATTCGTAATATTGGTTGTAAGTTTGTTAGAGCTATTAGTACAGACTGCAGACTAAGACTATTTGCCAGTTCTGTGAATATTGTAAGGAGTTTAGGATATAAGTTGTTGAAGATGTATCTTTTCAAGCTCAGTAGTCTCGCTGAAAAAGATAGTATTAGATCAAAGTGATGCAGATGACTATTGGAAAATACATGAGCTATAGTTAAGGAAGAGTTATAATGTGAAGTCCTGAGACGAGAAGTAACTTGTGAATTTAGGGATTAGTGAAGGCTGAGAGTAGAATTACATTCTAAGGGTCTATGTGCACAGTGGATCCTCAGTCTTGGAGCGTAAAGAGTAGAAAGCTTATTAGGCAATAGTATAGGGATGATTATGCCAACATTCTTGTATTAGGTCTATATATGTGATTTCTTGAAAGAGACGCTAAGTGAAGAGTTATATGATTAGAAGCTAAAGTAGATTGACTGATACCGCAATGTTATAGACATTTGATAAGGGTTAAGTTATTTATTAGTAGCCAAGTTATGATTATGAGATCGATGAAGAGTTGCACTTTTACATAAAGCATGGAAGTAAGGATAGTTTCGTTTAGAGATAGTAAAGTAATGAAACTAACCAGATGATGTTCTTAGTGATATAGTAAGAGAACACTGAGAGCTAATGAATTCAATGTATGCGAACAGGTAGATTTATTTGTGTTTAATACTTGAAGAGTATTGTTATGCCATTTGATCGTATATATGTTATTGTAAGAAAAGATTGTTATTGTAGAAGATTAAGTAATAAAGACTTTGTTTTGCCATGCATCCTAGTCAACACCTTTCTTATTTTGTCTTCCTTTAATAGGTATGCCCCCTCCCTCGGGGTGCGGGCGCTACATATACGTTCAAACTTTGCTCTTAATTACGTAAGAAATATTGAAGCTGGTAATTTGAATATACCTTAGAACCCAAATTCATTGAGGGCAAACTATCTAGTGACGATTGGTCCCCATTTGGGATGGAATTTATAAACTATTTAATGACATGGACAAAGGTCTGATGCGATTGCAATATATCTCAGCTTTATCACAACGCACCTTCTTGTCAGCCGTTATCAACCTATACTTTGCCCTTTATGTTCAGTTCCATTGTTTATTCAGAATAGTTACTGTGTTTACGTGTCTTCAGGATTACTAACAACGAATGTAGTGTGCGATGATTCCTGCGCACGTGTTTGACGATTATCGTTGCTGTGTTTTATAATGATTATACGTAAGTCACACCGCCAAAGTGACTCCAAACCGACCAATGTTTTTTTGGCCGTATCAGGACAATAACCGCCCGGAATAATCTCCCCGGAAAATTACCCCTGAGGACCCCCTGAGGACAGTTACCCACACACCGGAAAATTACCCCCTAGGACATTTACCCCCCCCCCCCCCCCTCCGTGAACAATTACCCCCGAGGACCATTACCCCCCCCCCCCCCCCCCCCACCACGCCACCCCGAAAGTCCCCCTCCCCTGTTCATTAAATGGAAAGGCTAACCTGCTAATAAGTTGGTTTTAATAAAAGCACAGTTTTTCGGGGGGATTGTGCTCGCAGGGAAGGGGTGGGTGATTGTCCAAGGAGGGCATTTGTAGGGGGGGGGGGGGGTATTTGTCCTCGGTGGGTGATTTTCTGAGAGGTACTTTTCCAGGTGGTAATTGTCCTTGGGGGGGGGGGGGGGTAATTGTCCCGCTGCTAATTTGCCGGGAAGGGGTGGGGTGATTGCCCAGGGGGTAATTGTCCCAGAACCGTTTTTGGCTGTTGAGGCTAATGTAAGTTTTTGTTCGGTCTGTAGTCTGGCTGGTATCGGTCTCATTCGTGTGACTGAGGTGTTAATCCTTAGTTGTTTGGTTATCTTCTTTATAACTATCCCACGTAATGTACTTACTCTTTATTAGGTAATAATCATTTATAAAACAAATCGTACTCCTTAACTGAAGTCTTCATTTCGGATTGTCAGAGCTTGCAAGAATTCATGGAAGTTTGGATAATATTAACTCGATGAATAAAAAACATACTCTTGACAGTTTCCGTGTACATTGAAACATACTTCGCATACTTTGGACCCTTAAAATCGCATGTGGGGGGGGCGTCTTTTCTTCTTTTTCTTTTTGTCCAGGGGGGTGCAAGGCCCCCTCGGCCCCCTGGATCTGCGCCTGCCTGCGAATATGAATCACTCGTGAAAATTCATGGTCTTTTTTCATCATTTTTAAAGAATAGAACGGCTCTGCTGCATACCTGAATCCCCCCGCCCAATCCATTCCTCCTCGACCACGATCATCATGACAATTTGCATTATTGATATTTTTCTTTATTGCGATATAGGCCTAAAAGTTGTTAAAGTGACAATGTCAATAACCATGATGTATTGTTTTCACATTTAACTGTAGATAGCTTTTTGAAATATATTATACACTGAGTAAATTATGTAACAATAATGACATGAAATCTTTTGAATGTTGATATGAAGACTTTAATTAAATGAGCTACATCCATGTTTGTAATTTCAGAGAAAAAAGACATTCTTAACCAGATTGTGTACAGGCGTTTAGGGAAAAGTAATATTAGAAGGTGAATTTTTTCATAATTGCTTCCAAAATAAAGGTAAACCATTTTGCTGAAAGACGAGTACTTAAGTGAACAATGTTCAGATATCAATGACTCAATTTTCATCAAAAGTGGATTTAGCTCCGTTTTAAATTGAGATCTTCATATTTCGTCTCCTACTATCACACAGGTACCCACTGGGTCAGTGAGACTACAGGACTTATCATGGCGTACGGGGTTTGGGAGAACGTTAAACGAGACACCCTGAAAAACCATCTCGAGTTTGCTCTAATCAACAAAGATGTGTTTGATGAAAGTATTCCTTTCGTTTGGTTCTATAAACAGTTGGACAAGATGCCTTCACCAAGAATCATGTTCACCCATCTTCCTCTTGAGTTCCTACCACCTGGTGTATTCGATGTCAAGGCCAAGGTCAGGTTCCAGGGCCATTGTTTGAATTTCTTTAAAAATTGTTATAACCTATTCAAATCATTGTGTTTGTTTGGCTGAGAGCGAATTTGCTAAAGATTGTGACTATTGATACTAGGGACTTTTAGATTGAGTGGACGAGATCGGCGTGAACGTCCACTGATCATGCCTGTCTATGGCCAGCCGGTTTAACATTTATTCCTGATATCAAGAATTGAATTCTTGATATCAAGAAATAGGAATAAATGTTAAACGGCTTGCCATAACCACGCATGATCAGTAGATGTTCACACCGCTCTCGTCCACTCAATCTAAAAGTCCCCATTGATAACTGGTTTTATGAAACAGGACCAAGCTTCGTTTATTTTGACCAACTTGAGTTTAAAAAAAAACTATTCAAAGTGGTCATTCTATCGCGTGACTCTGGTCCGCCTTAGCATCGCCTTTGGTCAATGAATGAACTCGAACGTGGTATACATAATTCTTAAAAGAAATCATCAAATCCCTGTCAAACAAACCAATTTAACATAAGTTTTTAGAAAGTGATCACAGTAAATGCTATAAACAGCAAATGGTGGGCGTGTGTGCGTGCGTATGTGTGGGTGCGTACGCGCGAGTGTGCGCGTGTGAGTGGTAGATTACATGCAGACTATACTATTTAAAAAATGCAACATTTTACATGACATTTTAGTACATAAAGAATACCTTTTCAGAAGGTTGTATAGGTTGTAGTGGTAGCGGTAATGGTAATGGTAGTGGTAGTGGTATAGTGGTAGTGTTAATAGCAGTAGTTGTATGGTGGTAGTAGTCTATTGTAGTAATGATACCAGTTTTAATAGTTGGTTGGTTGTAATAGTAGTAGTAGAAATAATAGTGGTGTCGGTGGTGGTGGTGTTAGTATAAGACAGTTTAAGTAGTTTACATAGTGTTAAAAGTAGTAGTAGTAGTAGGAGTAGTAGTATAATTGCAAATGGGAGTATGCTTAAGCAAATGACTGTCATAATTAACAATGAATCTTCTATGTGTGTCTCGTCCAACCAGATCATTTATTGCGCTAGGAATCCGAAGGATACTGTGACTTCTATGTTTAGATTTGTGGGACATGTCACAGAGCTACAATGCAAAAGCTTTCCAGAATTTTATGGTGAATTCTTCACTGATCAATGTAAGTGACCTGAAATAATTGTTGATCTTAATTTTTCTGTTGCTCACGAATTTTGATTTAAGAAATCCCAACCTTTTTTAGTTGGGGGATTATTTATCAAGTATTTCAGGTCAAGGTGTACCCGCATGAACTAACTAAAGAAACAAAAATGTGTATATATATATATATAAAGGACAATTTTGGAAGGGGAATCTTTGAAAGGGTGGGGGCTGTAATTCTTCATCTTATACATTCCCTTAAAATAAATGCAATGAAAAAAAAATTAACGAAGAATTCCGACTGCATTTTTGTTGTATTTTTGGCGGTCATATTCCTCGTTTATTCTAAAGAGTTTGACGTTTTGGCATGGGTAAATTGAGGATACTTCGCCCAAGGAGGCCCAATCGACATCAAAATATTGAATGTAGGCTTTATTTTATACACAAGATCTTTGTAATTATTTGTTGTTTCATTGCCAGAAGAATCGAATAACTAATTTTTCGTGTCACATTACATTTCATGTTTTACAAATCCATTTATAATTTATTCCCAAACTGGAGGGCTGTTCGGGGCATGGGACCGGCACGTTCTCTCTTACTGGAACCTGAAGAATGAAGACAATTTTCTCTTCTTAAAATACGAAGACATGAAGAAGGTAAGAAATGACAAATGCACAAGGTAGATCCAATGTTTTGTAAGTGTGTGGGTACAATCCTGGAAAAAACAGATTATTTATAAATTAAAGAACACATGGGTTTCAACAAGGGGAGAGGGCGTGGGAACCATGGCCCCGCTAAACCTGTCATGGGTTGATATGCAGGTATCAAAACGTAATGTATCGAAGAAATAATGACGGGTACCGGTATTCAAAGATTTTTAAAACTCTTTAAAAACTTGTTAAAGTTTAAAACCACAAGCCAAATATGGGATTTAAGCATGGTGAAATCCGTCTAAGACCCTAACTGACCGAATATTAATTTTACAGAAGCGTGCATTAAGAATAATTCATAATGTCTACTTTCGTTCCCACACTAACCACTTATTTTTACAAGACAAAATTCTTAAAATTAAAGACTCGTATTCTTGGTACCTCGGTATCTTTATGTTTCAGCCGATTAATAACGAGTTACCTCTCCCGATTTCCTCCATTTTTCAAAAAAATAACGAGATACATTCATACCCCACAAGACAGTCGAACCACTTCGTCACTCCTCGAATGAGAACAGCTTTCGCACAAAAGACAATTATTTACACCGGTCCAGTATATTGGAATAACATAGATCCATCTCTTAAACAAAGTATTAGTCTATGCATTTTTTTTTTAAAGTTAAAGACTAAACTTTTAGACACATATAGATGTACATGATAGAATCTCGGTTTGTTTGACTCTCGACTCAATCTCTTTCTCAATCTCCCTTTTCTAGAGCTTTTGTTTTTGTCTTCTACTATTTTCCTCCATTCATTTTTTTCTTTCTTTTCTTTTCTTTTTCTTCCTCATTTTTTCTTCTTTTTTTCCTTCTTCCTAGCTACATATTGTCTATTTATTGATCTATAAGCATACTTTGTTCATGTTTTATTGTAAAAATTGCATCTGAGGAACTAACACTTCAACAAGCTCTGCTTCAAGTAAGTTCCTCTTTTCTCGTGCTATTTCCACTATATTCATCGTTTCATTACATATTTGTTGTGATTATTTTTGTATTATGTTTTGCATGAGAAATAAAAATCAATCAATCATTAAAATAAGCAGCCATTTTAACCACAAGCTGAAACCACAATCGTCAGTCACTCGTTTGCCTGTGGCATCAAATCCAGACAAATACTTGTTGATCTGTCTCATATTGACCTATCCTACTGCTCTCCAAATCATGCAGACTCCTGGCAAGATCGTCACTCAAATTTCCGAGTTCATCGACCACCCAGTCTCAGACGACGTCCGAGACGTGATCGTCGAGAAGACTTCCATCGACAAAATCAAGAAAGAAATGAAGAGACTGGAAAAAGCGCAAGAAGAGGGTTATCTTTTCAGCAAGGCATTCGGCAGATTCAGCTACTACCAGAAAGGTCTGTACCCCCCGTGAATTATTTTTGATCCGTTATTCTGGATTTGTATATGAAACATGACGCTATCAGTATCAGTCAGAGCCGACATGTAGACAATGTCTATCAAAGAATTATAGAATGAAGGAAATTACTTTTTGATCCATTGAACTTACAAGCACTGTGCATTATCATGAAATAATCCCTAGCGCTAAGTGAACTGCAGGGCCCTCAGAGACAACAGAATTATTACTCGCGAGGGTATTAAACCTGGATGAAAAATACCAACTCATTACCATTTTCACATCATAAAGTAAATTCTCATTACGGATCAAGATAATAGGTTAATGATGATGAGTATTTGTAAAGAGCTTTATCCATTTCGCAAAATGCTCAGGGCGATCATGCTATGTTTTTGTTTTTGTCTAGGTGTAATCGGAGACTGGAAGAACTATTTCACTGTTGCACAGAGTGATGAATTTGACAAGGAAATACACAAGAGACTGGGCGAATCTGGACTTGAATTTGATTATGAATAATTCCAATTTCCTTGAGCAGTGATTTTCCTGTTTTCTATACTCTGTGTCTTTGATTAGAAAATAGATGACAAATAGTTCTATTGATCAATTACTCTTCGATCAATCAATTAGTAATCGGATGTAATCGGTGTCGATGCACCATTCGTTGTATGTTCTAAATCATTGACAACAACTGGTAAAAATGAAGAAAAGGACATCATACCCCCTTTTTATAGGAAAACATTTAAGGCTCCATTTTTTCATTCAGCTACACGATTGTGTATTTATCTTACTCGGACATTGAATCCTAAAGCGAATGAAGAAAAGCTTATGAAAGAAAGGACAACTTGGAATTTCATTTCATTTTTTTTTTTTTTTTTTTTTTTTTTTTTTTTTGCATACGATAGATGAAGCAGAAATAAGCCCATTGTCAGCTACATCATTTTGTTATGAGTAATATCTCTACATATAGCGTGTTGTTATAATTGACGATTACTATAAAATAATATGAAATTACATGGTGCATTAGATTGAAACTAATTTTCTATATATGCATCATTTGCATCATTCCATTTTGTTCCTTTGTTGCATAAATAGTTCCATTTTAAATTAGGTTTTCGCAAACAAAATCAAAGCGCAGTTTATTTTTTTCTTTTAGAATAATGAGGTTCATGCTGAAAATGTCATTTTGAATACAGGCTGAAGGTTTAAATAGTTATATTTTAATGCAATACGAGGCAGTTCTGAAGATCTTGACTTGACATTAAACGTTCGTTTGACGTGGCTTATTGATCAGTTCAAGTTTACCCAGCACAAAACGCGCAATCGATTACGTGTAAGCTTTCGATCAATACTGGACACCTGAGGCAGAAGGTCACGTGACTCAAGCGTAAATAGGGCCTGATAGATCTAATAAGAAATAAAGAGGTAGCTAGGTTAAGGGCAATTACATAAATGGAGGCAGTTGTGCTGGCTCTGACTAGTTAATTACAAACGAAAAATAGAAAATAAACCAAACAAAAGAAAACAACACAAAACAAAAAGAGCAATATCTGAAGAGTTGCTCTTTCCGTTGAACCGTGTGAAAAATGATAATGATTGAAACAAGAAATGAACAACAAAATCTTCAACATTGATAGATTTGAATACAGAAGAAAATCTTTAATGATTTTCATAACCTTATTATACATCAACTATATAGGAAACAAGAACCTATGAATAATATGAAATTAGATTTTCCGTCTTTCAGCGGTCAATGTAGCTTTTTCTTTATATGTTCTTTGAACAAGGCAGTGAATCCATCAATACATCTATTAATGTAATAATAATCGTAATCATAACATTTTATTTATTAAGCGCCCTTTTATAAGATACAAAGTGCATAAAAACCTGACTATCATCAGGTTTATTCAAGAATAATCTAATGCTAACCTTGTCGCAAGTAGAGAAAAAATGTTTGAATCCATTTTATGATCAAATTATCACCCAGTATTTCATGTTGTTAATTTGGTACTGATAGACAATTTGAGGATATCGTTCCCATGTTGTGCATGTACACAAAATTATTGTCACTGTTCTATACAAGTTCTGATTCTTATTGTGTCTGAGAAAACTTGGCATAATGACATTTAAAAACATCAATAACTGCTTTAGTAAGAGACATATTGACATACATGTAGCTGGATCGTGTTACCTCCAACAATATGACTATTCGCTAATTTCAGGCCTCTAGATTTCCCTTATGGATTTGTAAACAGTGATGAATTCGGCGTGGGAGGGATAAACGGTTTTTAGAAAGTGTTCGTGTCAAAAGCGCTAGTTTGTCAGACCGTTTCTTGGGTGTTTAAATCCCCTTCGTTCAGGCTAACATTCATGTTCGGAAGACTGGGCTTGGTGGAGCAAATCATTAAACGTGATTGCATCCGCTGTTATGGTGCGTGTGATACAAATAATGCAGGTCTTCGGTGTAATTGAGCCGAATGAAATATTTAAAGCTTGTGGTCTTAAACTATAATGAGGTCTGTAATGTGTGTTTGATTTGTCTTTAAGGCGGACAGTCAGGTATCAGACGAGAAGTAATATGCATGTAGAAGAGACAAGTAAATGATGTGAGATCACGGAAATATGGATAAAGACAGAGACATTGTAAGGGAAGGGAGATAGTTAAATAGATAGAATACTAGACAAAACCCTAAGGGCGAAAATTCGTAAAATATAAGGATAATTGTAATGATTGGGTCCTAATAAATGACACAGTCACACTTCAGATATCAGTTCAGTAGCTGCTACCCTGGCACGTTTTATTTGTGTCTGTCATCGTTACAACGTCACTGTCTCTCTATGTTGTTGTACTGTATGCGTGTATGTGTATGTGACTATGGTAAGCCAAATGGCGATACTACATTCCTCCCTTCCTTGGATGGAATCTACCACAGAAATCTTGTTAAGCATCAAAAGCAATATGAGCACGAGTAATATACTTTCCAAGATATAGAATGAACCTTTCATATCATACATATATCCATAAAACTTGTGTATTTCCACTTTTTAGTCTTATATTTTGGAAACCAGTACTTTCTTTACTTCTTTCAGACAAAAACTGAACTTTGAAATCTAACACAACTTTTCAACTGAACAAATGCCAACAAATACATTAGAGTTATATTTTTAACCCCATTAAACAAAGCAATTAATAAGTTTGGGTGAACGAGTTTATACCAAATAACATTTTACCTTCTTTTCTCAATTCACAAGGAGTGAGAAATCATTAAACCATTAAATACTCTTCAAAACAAAGAACAGTGATAAAACATAGCCCTGGCTTTACTGAAGGCTATTTATACCTCAAATTTGAGTTTTACTACATCCAACAACAAAAAACAACTTTCCTTTCGCATCAACGTTTTGTTGTTTTTGAATCACATTTACTACAACAAATGATAGACTGTTATTAAAATTATTAAAAAGTTTGATCATTTTGTTTCTCTCTTATAACCTCTTGTAGCTGTAAAAGAGTATCTACATAAAAGGCAATATATGTCTTTAAACAAAATTATTGAGTGAAAACTATTCAAAATGAACTTGGGTTATTCAGTATTGTAGATACTACTTTCATTCCTTTTCCTTTAAAAAAAAATTGTATATCTCAAACTTCCTGCTATGTACGACATTCAGACAAGAGAATGATTAAATGTCTAGCGTGATACAGGCTTGATGACAGTATATGTATGGCAGCTCACACAAATATAAATAGAACATTATATAACTGCCGGAGAGATACAGGACAAAGCAGATAAAAGAGTGGTAAATAAAGATGCATGTAAAAAGGAAACACATTACATGTCCTGTTATGAAAAGAAAATGATTCATGTATACGAAAATAAATGGTCTAAACCTGTTAGGGCACATATAAACTGACAATTACATGTACACATGGCACAGAAAATAATGTACTTTACTTTCTAGTCAGCATGGAGCAGTATTCCATAACAATGCACATGACATTGGAAAAAAAAACTGAATGCCTGTTTACTTTCCAGCTGGGTGAGAAATAAATGGTTATTTTGCAAGAGTACATAAGTAATACAGTGGAGTTACATGGATATTTCAGTTCCAATGATTTCCAACAGAAATTCAAGTGCGATATAAAACTAACATGTTCTGTTGAGTTTATATGATGTGAATAAAGAAAACTAACAAGTTAACTGCATTTTTTGTTATGCAATTTGGAAGTACGTGCACATGGATATGTTTGCGTGCAGAGAGTCAAGAAACAAAATCGCGTAAACGGATTGGGGGGTGGCGATTACGCTGGGGGTTTCGACGCGGTTGAGCCAAACGTGGTGGTTGTGGTACATCACGGGCATCGAGTGCGATGTCAAAATCGATTTCATCATCATCAGGAGCAGAGCGAGGAAGAGGTCCACAATATCGCTTGAAACGTGACGAATTACGCGTGATGTAATGGTTACCACAACGGGCAGTGATGCGGGTTCCTCTCTTTCTGATCACTGTGTATGGCTGAGGAAGATACGGGGACTGATGTTTGGGAACCAGACCATCGCGTCGAACAAGCACGGTGTCACCGTCTTTGATTTCCGTGCTACGAGTTGTGCCGCGGCTGTCAGCATAGGTTTTCATACGCTCTTTCTTGGCATGATCACGAGAGCGAAGGGAACCATCGAGAGGCTGATGATCTGAAGAAGCATGCTCTGGAAGGCGTGTGCGAACTGCTCTTCCAAAAAGTAGTGTCGCTGGCGGAACACCAGTTGTGGAATGAGGGGTAGCTCGGTAATTGCGTAAGAACTTATAGAGCTCCTGCTTCCATGATCTGTTTTCTGCGATTGCGGAACGATACGCTTTCTTCAGTGTTTTCATGAACCGTTCGACTTCGCCGTTTGCTTGTGGCCAACGAGGTGTCACGCGTCTGTGTTGGAATCCCAAATATCGTGCAAAATCCGCAAACTCTCGACCGTTAAACGGCGGACCATTGTCGGAGCGAACAACGTCGGGAACCCCAAAACTGGAAAAGATTCTATCAAGCTTTGGAATTACTTGTCTAGCGGAAGTAGAGGAAACAATTTCCACTTCTGGGAACCGCGAATAGTCATCAATGACCACTAGGAGATGCTCTCCTGTAGGAAGATCGGCAAAATCTACGCTTATCTCTGACCACGGTTTCTTGGGCAAAGGTGACATAAGCAATGGCTCTTTCGAGTGTTCGATTGTGTTTGTTTGGCAGGTTAGACAATCACGGACTGTCTTCTCGGTCATTCGGTCTATGGACGGAAACCAAACTTTCTCACGAAGAAGACTCTTTGTTTTCGTGATCCCTTGGTGTCCTTCGTGAGCTATGTCAATTATTTGCTGGCGAAGGGATTGAGGGATGACGATGCGATTACCACGGAGAAGAAAATCCCTCTCATTTGACACAGTGAGCTCATCACGAACATTGAACAGGCTTTGGAGTTCTGATTTGGTGTCGGTGGCATGTGCGAGAACATCTTTCCAGTTGTCATTTACCAACGCGTCAATGGCAACCTGGAGGACAGGATCCTGTTTTGTAGCAGCTGTGATGTCAGACAAGGTCGTTGTCTTAGGAACGGCGTGACCTGCTACAAAACTGACATGAGCTTCAGCTAGGCACTCATTATCCGAAGAGGACATCTCCGTAGATAGCGGATGACGCGACATATAGTCAGCAGGGTTATGCTTGCCTGGACGGTACTGAACGTTGAAATCATATGGCTGGAGCTTCAAAATCCATCGCTCTAATCGAAGTGGTGGCTTGGCAGTGGGGCTATTGAAGAGCGTGACCAGTGGCTTGTGATCTGTAGTCACGACGAAAGAACCACCATAGAGGTACACATGGAAATGGATAATGGCCCATGTGATAGCAAGGGCTTCGCGTTCAGTTTGGGAGTAACGTTGTTCAACCTCTGTAAGAGCCCTGCTAGCAAGAGCGACAGGAACAGTGTTGTCATGATCGTCATGTTGAACTAAGAGCGCACCAAGGCCGTGGGGGCTTGCATCAACAATGAGTTCAGTCTTGCTTGCTGGATTGAAGTATGCCATAGTACAGGACTGTGAAACACGCTGTTTGATCTGAGCGAAGGCGTCTGCTTGTGAGGTGCCCCATTCCCACTCAGAGTCGGCCTTTGTTAGGTGGCGAAGAGGCGCAGAAACGGAGGCGAGGCCTGGGATGAATCGGGCACAATAGTTTACCATACCCAAGAAGCTGCGTACTTCAGAGACGTTCTGAGGTTCAGGCATAGACTGGATGGCTTCGACCTTCTTGGGATCAGGACTGATACCTTTGGCTGAAAAGACATGGCCAAAGTATTCCACATGGTCAGTGTTGAAAACACACTTGCTCTGATTGAGTGTTAAGTTCACTTCACGGAGGCGCTTGAGGACTGCTTCCAAACGAGCATTGTGTTGAGCCTTGTTGGTGCCAAACACAAGAATATCATCGCTGATATTTAGGACACCAGGTAGGTCGTGAAGCGTTGCTTGGATTGCATGCTGGAAAATCTCTGACGCTGAGGAGACTCCAAAATTAAGACGTTTATATCTATAAAGGCCTGCATGAGTTGAGAAGACGGTGTATTGGCGAGAGTCCTCATCTAGTTCTAGCTGATGGTAGCCTGAATTGAGATCCATCTTACTGAAGGTTGTGGCACCATTCAGAGCGGAGATGAGGTCATCCACTGTTGGCATTACGTGGCGCTCACGGATGACAGCCTTATTGACATTGCGCATGTCGACGCAAATGCGTATGTCTTCACGATTTCGCTTTTGAACAACAGTAATCGGAGAGACCCAAGGTGTAGGTGTGTGGGAAACTGGTTCTATGACATCAAGTTTCTGCAGTTTGTCAAGTTCGCTCTCCACCTGTTTTCGAAGGTGAAACGGGATCCGTCGGTGCGGAACAGCAACAGGCTGCACCGACTTGTCGACATGAAGGTGACACTTGTAGTTAGCTAGCTTACCAATCCCACTGAAACGGTCTGCATATGTCTGCTCTGGTTGCAAGTTATACGTGAGAGCAATGAGGTCTAGGTCTGTGGCCGTGGTGATGTCTAAAAGCGTGTCTCCATTGTGAGAGGTAACAAAGACTTTAGCTTTCGTCGATTTTGACTTGTATCTGACAGTTGCATGGAAGGTCCCAATCACATCAAGAGGAGTAGAGCTACCATAAGCATACACTGGGATGGAAGGTGTGACGAGATGAGGCTTGGACCTAAGACGACTGAATGTTTCATTGCTCATCATCATCACCGAAGAACCAGTGTCAATCAGTGCTGAAAGGGGCTCATTATCATCAACACTAACCATCACCATTGGTTTATTGCCCTTTTTCGAGTTGATGTTAAATTGAAAGGCATAAGCGTCGCCATCAGGGTCATGAGTGGTGTCGTCTACCGTAGACTGTGCCGAAGTATGTGTAGAAGCTTGGATCGTCTTTTGCGGGGTAGGTTTAGATCGGCAATATTTGGCGAAATGGTTCATTTTCCCGCACGAATGGCACTGTTTACCTTTTGCCGGGCATGGTTTGTCCTGCTTGTGAGGAAATGCCCCACCACAGTTGCGACACTTAGTGGAGGATCTAGATGGATAATTGCGAGATCGTTGAAAACGGTTTGTATTTGTAGCTGGAGCAGGTGCTGGTTGATATTTCACAGCTTGGACTGCATCTTGAGAATTAGCTTCTATAGCAGTGGCATGTCGATCTGCTTGTTCGAAAGTTTTCGCCGACATGAGGAGTTTCTGCAAGGTTACCTCCTCCCGCAGGGCGTATCTGCGGAGTTTACTTGACGTACACCCCATGATGATTTGGGACTTGACTTCACTACTGGTGTTTGCAAACTTACAAGTTGCAGAGAGTTGTTGAAGTCTGAGATGGTATTGTTCAACGGTTTCATCTGTTGATTGTTTACATTGGCGAAAAACAAAGCGTTCATACTCGACGTTAAGAGCTGGAGAGAAATGCTTGTCAAGTGCATCTTTAGCACCTTTAAAATCTGTACCTGTCCCTGGGAGTGTATCAAAGATATCCGAAACCTCTGGACCAGCATAGTGTAACAACAATGCTCTCTTCTGAGCATCATCTGTGATCTGGAAGGCAGTGAAGAAATTCTCCATCCGCTTCATGTACTTTTCCCACCTGACACCAACATTGGTGGGATCCTCATGAACTGGAAAGCGTTCGAATTGAGGCAGATTCATGGCTAATGATACTAGGCACAAGTTCACAGAACAGCGGTAATCATGTATAATGCATATAGGCTGATACTGCACACTCACGTTCACTGCACGACATCATGTAGGAGCACTGCGTGCAGACGATACACTCGTTGCATGCGAAAAGTCTGTCAATGTAGCTAAAACTGTTAACAATAACATCCAGTCCAACTCCAAACTAGCAGTGGGTTTGAATCTAGAGGGTCTGTGAACACTACCCTCGCCATCTCGTCGCCATTGTAATGATTGGGTCCTAATAAATGACACAGTCACACTTCAGATATCAGTTCAGTAGCTGCTACCCTGGCACGTTTTATTTGTGTCTGTCATCGTTACAACGTCACTGTCTCTCTATGTTGTTGTACTGTATGCGTGTATGTGTATGTGACTATGGTAAGCCAAATGGCGATACTACAATAATTATAATGTATTGTGTTTTTGGATATTTGTATATTATTTTGTATATATTTTGCAGAACTAAGATCTTTCTTCCTAATTAGATAGAGAGAGGGAAAGAGAGAGAATGAGGGAGAGAGAGTGAGAGAGAGAGTGAGAGAGAAAGAGAGAGAGAAAGTGTGGGATAGTGAGTGTGGGTTCTGAAAGAGTGGGAATGAGAAGGGAAGAAAGACGATTGAGAGAGAGAAAGAGAGACAGACAGGGAGAGAAAGAGATATACAGGTATGGTGAGAGAGGGTGGTTTTAATAAGCAAAAATGAAGGTACGATGGCATTTAATTTCGGTGTGAATCAATGGTCTACGTTGATGTTTCGATTTTTTAGCTTTAAAAAAAAATATATATAGACGAAAGTTAAAAAAAAAGGCTTAGGCCTTTCATAATCGTTCATTGTCGGCGAAACTGCCCCCTCCTCCCCCCCCCCCCCACAAAAAAAAAAAAAAAACAGAGGCAAACATCATAATTACCAGAGCTACTTTGGTAAAGGAAAAACAAATCATACTGGAGAGTAAATATCGTTTATAAACGTCAACACGCCAAATCGGGCTCAGCTGCATACACGCTCCTTCCTACTTAGGTAGATTGTTTGTTGGCATGGTAACTATTATCGAAATCAATCTCTTGGTCGTCTGCGTGACTGGCGTGGAGTTGATTGAAAGTGTGAATAATCAAGTTTCATGTGAGGAATCCTGGCGAGTGATTACATTGTAATGATCAAGTTACCAGCCTAATCAATCTAACGTGATACACAATCTGAGAACAGATGAATTCACCTGTAACTGTCTGTTGTTTGTTTAATAGTTTATGTTCCGTGAATGGCTTTAAAATTATTCTTCACTCTCCATCATTTTGGTACATAATCGTAATAAAGAATACATGTATATAAGTAATTGATATCGAATCATGGATGTTCAATATATATTATTTTTGTAGTTGTTGTTGATCATTTGATAGTATATTGTACCATAACTGTTTATGATTCCTCGATTCCCGTAATGTGTAGCCTAATCGTAATAAAGAAACATATATATCGCAAAAACCGATCATAATAATCGGTGTCGAATACATCTTAAATTATTTCTTGGTTTTTTTGTTTACACTCTTTTTTTCTTTTTTCTTAATTATTAAGTTGTCATTTTTCGATTCTTATATTCATAGTTGTAACTTTTGATTTGTGAGATATGATTTGTTCACAGGTCATTGGCCTTTGCTACCCCCCTCTCATCCACATCATCACAGTGTACGAGTCTTTCTCATTTGTATTATTTCGTCTATTTTCTGTACTGTGTGGTTCTTACATTGTTAATTCCTGCATACAATGTATTCTTTAACAGATTTGTGAAATTATTTTTAAAATGAATTTGTAAAGTGAAAAACAGTTGGGTTCAATGTCACCCAAAACTAGGTGAAAAGTGAACGCGCATGTTCGTTTCGTAAAATTTTATACAATATTGGGGAATGTACACACAAAATCTTGGTGAAGAAGTACCCGATATTTAGTGTATTCTAGGCAACAAGTCTTACTTCTTGCCCAATATTTTGTGGATTTAAAAATGTAAAAGTCAGTCACACGTTTAGCCATCTGGGATTTAAAAGGGAAAAAAAAAATCGTATTTCATCATCGATTTAATTTTATATACGCTCTTCAAAATGGTTATAAAAACATAATTTCACTATGAATAGTTCAATAAATGAGAAATACGTACATAAATAAATGAATGAACAAATAAACGAATAAACAGATAAATTTACTCATTAATGAGCAAATAAATAAATAAACAATGTATTCAAAAAATTGTAGTAGCGGTACGTGTTTTATAGTTTCAACAGCTTAATGGGAATTATCTTTCATATAATTATTTGAAACTGAGTTGTATTTTTCTAATGGTAAGCTCGGTCCCTAGAGGTAATACGCATACCAATAATACACGCTTTTGTGGTGATAAATGTAACTAATGTTTACCGATGTTGCCAGTGTTCCTATATGTTTATCGTAATAGAAGCATTTAAACCAGGCCTTCTCAACTAGCGGCGCGCGCGCCACTCGTGGCGCTTGCGTTCAGTCGGAGTGGCGCGCGACTGTTGCAAATATATATGTATATATATTTCAGAATTAAAAATTTAAGAAGTTGCAGTCGAAGTTGAGCCCAAATTGTCTGCTTAACAAACAGGAAGAAAGGGGAATTTTCTCGTTTTTCAAAGCCATTTTATACGACTTTAAACCTGAGCTCTAGTATAAACAAAAATACGCTTACGATGTGCTACCAATTTTAATATTGCCGATCTGTAGAAACATAACGTTTTTTTTTTGTTTGATTTTCACTTAATTTTGACATTTCCCGAGGTTATTGCACCAAAATTACTACATGTAAATTTACCTCCAGTGAAATTGTACTCAGAGATTGTACTAATTTGTTCACATCAATATGAATTTATGATTAATATATTTTCGAATAAAATGGTGTTAAAAATGCCACATCTGGGCCTTTATAGAAAGCCCTGAAATCCACCAGCTCCAGGGCACCCCCATTGGTGCTTTGCCCCTGGACCCTACCAGTTTTCGGCTCGGTCGCTACGCTCCCTCGCAGCACAGTCAAACATACAGGTTGGCACTTCAACTACAAATTCTTTTCATTTTGGCACTTCTAATAAACTAGTTGAGAAGGCCTGATTTAAACAAACGTCTCGAATTATCTTTTCCATACATGTACATAAAACAAATTGCAAGGTAAACGATAGAAATAAATTTAAAGAATTTATTAAGCATTATTTTAAGCAGTGAAAAATAAATTGTCAGATCTAATTACAATATAATACAATCAATCTTGTACAGCATATAATACAACGTTCAAATTATATGAAATGTAGAACTGTGATAAAATATATTATAAGATGATGACGTGGATCATAATCAAATGATTGGTTGAAAGCGGACACGTGACCAGGCATGTATTTTGCCTAAAGCGTAATTTGGATAATGACCGGTCATTATCCAATTCTAATGACCGGTCATTATGCAAATCATGTTATAAAACATCATTTTATGAAACAAATAAAACATAATCTTATAAAGACAAATAATACACATCATTTTGTTCGGGCAATAGTAAAATTACCCACACTAGGTAGCTTCAAAAGAGTCCAAACACCCTCGGCTACCGCCTCGGGCGTGTTTACAGTCTGTTCCAAAGGTACCTTGTTTGGGTTTTTCTTGCTAATGCCCTCACTGCTGTGTATTATTTGTATACTATTGACAACTCTTTATGGATTGTGTATGGCGTAAGTTTATCTTGTGTGGAGTAACCTGCACGTTTACAAAAAGTTATGAAAATCACATGAAGATATTTTCAAATGTCATTGTTTAAAAAGTGCGGACATGGTAATGACACGTTATCCTTATATGATTTATTAAAGCAATATGATGGGGTGTTAATATTGCAATTAAGTTGATTCATTTAAAGTCTTTGCGAGTGTGTTGAATTATTGCTGAAGACGAATATGTCTTTTAAACCTTTTGATGAATTTAAAAACGAGTGATTGTTTTTGTTTATGTTCATGGATATACCAGGCGATATGATCCGCGTTCTCAATGACATATTGAGCTATTGTGGAATAATTGCACGATGCATATCGTACTGCTTTTACAAAATATCCAGCTTGTGATAGGTATTGTATCAATAGCATTGAGTCGTAATTATATGTGTACAGAAGGGTGTTAAATGTGGCCAATTTGATGTAAATCTTATATTTTTGTTTAGATATTGGTACACGTTTTAAATGTCGTACCCTTCAAAATACTGACATAAATACTGTTTGATAATATACATATCAATAGCAATCTTTTGTTATTTATTGTTATTGATTCTTTGCTTATTCACAATCATCAAAGTACAATTATAAGTATGTTTTTAGAAAAGGCCAAGCTTTATGATGACGTTTAGCCACATACGTATCTATTCTTTCTGCAGCAACCAGGCAAGTAGCCAATTTGAATTTCATGTACAGGAATAAGGATATTTTTATTTGAAAAAACAAATTCCTTGGTTTGCTAATGTAATAATATATATTTTGTTAGTCTTCAATTATGATAATGCTTATTGTTGCTATTCAAGTGGAAAGTATATAATTGTGAAATGGCCTACACATGTATTGATAAATGGTACTAGTCTTGAAAACAGAAATAATTAAATATTATATTAAGTCTCAATAATCTCTGATTGACTTAGCCCTCGGCAGGGCCTAGGGAGCATGAGGAATATTTGCGTGTGTCTAAAGATGTGGCAGTATATTTTGTCAGAGAGAGAAATTGACCATATACAACATCTCGTTTCAACATTCAACCATGTAACGTCGTAACCTGTTGATTATTAAAGACTACCTACTATAGTATACGCAGTAATGATTTTTTTTTTCCATGTTGCCGGAAGTTAGTCTAATTTTCTCAGACATCAAATTGGATCGTGGGGTGAACAGAATAAAATAATGTGAAATTGTAGGCGCATCTCACTATTATCACCCGTTTTATTTCGTATATTTTTTATTTGATTTTATTTCTGCATATTTTCCAAATAAAATATAACTGAATAACAAAGAACATAAAATACATGTAAGGTATAATAAAACATAAACAAACAATAATTTCTTAATGTCAAAATGTTTTTTGTACATAATAATATGTACATATAATAACGAAACTTATTACTTCCATAACATATTATCATAAATTTAAAGTATTATCTGAACTATTCTGTTGGAAAAGTGCAGGAGACCGCAATCATAAGCAAAGCTTAACATTTCATTTATTTGGTCGCTTTATTTGTTCAGCATAAATTTTAGTTTCGACCATTCATCTAAAACACAGCCACATGTACATGGGTATCGACGGTTTCAACACTGCTAAAATAGACTAAGGAACAGTTCCAAAGTCTTAACATTACCATAAACTTTTTTTTTTTAATAGGATAATTTGGGCCTATTATTATACCGGTCAATTTTTATGTTTTTCTAAGACTGTTGTTCTAAATTGCTATACTCTTAATCAGAATAGACGTTGGATTGGAATATAACATTATTAAAGTTTATGATGGAGAGAAATGACGATAGGAAATAATGTTTGCGTCAAGCTTGTGAAAAGACTATTGCAGTCTAAATATACACGCCAATAAAAACTATAAAACAACAACATTATGTGATCTTTCTGATGGACACCACGGAAGTTCCGTGATTGACACACGAGCAACGAGGGGGGGGGGGGCGGGGGGTATTGAGCACTGCTTTTTTTTTTTTTAAATCAACACCCCCACCCCCTTTTTTTTGTGCCCACCCACCCCAGGGGAGGACGCCCGTCTTCATTTTGATTTGAAAACAGTTTTTTGGCCAGGGGGGAGGGACCCCCTCCCCCCCCCCCCCCCACCCTTAGATATGCCACTGGGGATAGCCGTAGGGTCGACGGTCAGTTGGAGTCGAGATGAGAGTCATGAGACACACTTGATCAGCTTAATGTCACAAATAGCGGTCTGCGTGTGCTTAGAACTAGACTAGTCTATTACTATTAGTTCATCGTCGATCCGTCGTCCCATGCCCTCCTCAGAGACAGACCACGCCACAGAAGCCGCTAAAATGGTGTTTTCGAGATGTTTTAAGGTAAGGTTTGTTTTGGTTTTTCCTTAATTGTCAATAAGAGTAGTAGATTAAATATATATATATCTTATCATAGCTTCATTAGTTGAAACTGTGTGCTTCTAACGCAGTATCCAGACTAGAGCTAGGGAAAGCCCCAAATCACCACCATTGGTTGAATGAATTGAGCCCGGCTGCGCCCGCCAGGCCGCCTGCCAGGCCGCCTGCCGGCGGTGGCCTAAGAAGATGAGACTATAACTTCGTTAGTCAGTTAATTAATGCATTTTAGTACAAGTACTCGTCAATCGATGAGCGCGAACCTAGCCTGCATGTTCCTGATGTTGGACCGATGAAAGCCTTGCCTTTGCTTTGCCTTTGCTTTGCCTTTGGTCTCTGAAAAGTCTGATATCAATGGTTATGGTTGTTCTGCTATAGGACCTAGACCTACTAATTACTACAGTGTAGGCCTAGGCCTAGACTCGGCTTAGCTACATGTACTATGTAGCCTATACTATAGATCTAGATCTAAACATGATAAATAACTACGTCAGGCTCCTCCATATTCACTGACTGCCTCTATACAGAGCTGACTGAGTGTGGCTGTGGGGAGCTCAACAGGGAAGGGTAAGAAGTGCCCACTACCCCCCCCCCCCCCCCCCCCCCATGAGCAAACAAAATCCATATGATACAAGTACGCTGGTTTATTTTACACGTCTGGCGTGAGGTTTTTTCATAAACCAGGAGCTTGCGGGAGAGCAGGAGGAAGGGCATGTTGGCGAGAGTCTCCTGCTACGAGCTGGTGGGACGGCGGGAAAAGGAGTGTGGTGGCATATGACTCCCTCCAAATGCGGGAGGGTTGGCGGCCCTGGGTTATGCAATGCAGTTTGTGTGTGCATGAGCGCCGTACCCATCCTGCACAGTTCAGTAGCTTCACAAACTGGAGCTGGACAGATACAGTAAGCTGAAAATAAGTCCATAGATCTACACCTCTACAAATGAAAAAAATACAAATGGAAAGAATGCAAACTGCCATTGAAGAACGTGATACTACAAATACACGCAAAATCTTGTCACTCCAAGCAAACGAGCAGGAGAATTACTCACGACGGAACTGAATTCAGTGTACATGTAATTGTAAGTGCTAACAATATGGCACAGATGCAATCATCCTCAAAGCAGTCATTGAGACCTTTGGCCTTGGCATCTCTCTCGCCAATAGACAGAAATAACTGTCTGGTATGGGGAATTTTGAAATAAAACTGACATTTGTCAAACTTCCCCATACACCGACACATTTACGGTTATCCTTGGCATATGCACAATGGAGGGGGTTGGGGGGGGGGGGGGTCAATTAGAGATTTACTCCAGAATCTAGACAAAATGATATAGAAAAAAAATGATTGAAAACAAAATGAATCTAATTTTCTTATACCGGTACTATGAAAATAACATTAATTGTAGAACATCGAAATAGAAGGACTTACATGTACTTTCAGCTTATCTGATGCTTTTCTTGAAGCTTCTGTGCGAGTTAAGATGGGTGATCACACACAAACTGCATTGCATAGCCTCCCCTCACTAACCTGTACGTATAGAGACAAAATCTTGCCCAATTACAGCTAAATTCAACTTGTATACAAAGTGCATTGGTCTTTGAGTGGAAGAAAACTTACTGGAAAAAATCAATCCAAGAAGACCCTATCAAAAGAAAAATGCTGGTCTGCTATCCGCAACAAGATCCCATCCTAAACCACTGGGAGGACAAGTCAGGATGAGTTATTGAACTCATCCCCTTAATAAATTATAACAAAAATGTAAAAAAGCTAATCTCATGCAAAGAAGATCTTGATCATTTGCCTGCAATGGATAATTTAGATACATACCCCCAACTACATATTTGGCTGGTACATATCTTGTACAATGAACCATAGTGAACATTTCCCTTGCAGTTTAAAGCCCCTCTAAAGTGTTGGGAGCCCCAAATTTGCCAAAAATTTGATGACAAAATTTCACTTAAATTGTATCATAATGTGAAAGACAAGGATGTCATTTAAAACACATTTCTGCAAGGATTTTCAAAAAAGTTGTGTTTGAGGATAAATATTGATAAAAAAAAAGAATACTTAATTTTGTTTTTCTGTTGCATGCAGAAAACGTACATTTTGTATTACTAATTTAGATGTTTTTAATTCCTAATTAGGACAAATTAACATACATGTATAACCTTATTTCACTCAAGGAACCTCCATAGAAATTAATGAGATTGGTGAATATATTGGTAGTATTTGAGGTTTCATTCTCTAGCTTTCTCTGAAACATGGATTCATGAAAGTACTTCATTATTGTTCAATAAACAAGGTTACACTATGCCATGTTTACGGTATTTCAGATTCTCTTGACATTACTGTTAGAGATGACATCATGACTCGGTCAATGTGATGGTTATTTTATCTGACTGCTAAGAATGCATAAATGTTTGTAAGTAAGCAACCAGACGGCCGACGGATTTAGGTCCTCTCCGAGGAACCTGGTAGTGAGGATTAATGCCTTACCAAACTAGCACATCGCCTTGGTTTAAAACCCGGGTCACCGGATTACGAGACCACTGCTCTACCGACTGAGCTATTGCGCCTCCTCAAGTCAGATGATATTGAATCTCTTTTTACTGAAATAATCAAATTGGCAAGCTGATAGTAGTTAAATATTCGGAAACCCAAATCAAACATGCAAACATTTACTTATACACTAGATGATTACCGGTATATAAGGATTAATGTTAACATTGACCATATTTATATTTGTACATGTACACATGTACATGTACATGTATGCCAAATAGTGGTAATGTTTTTGTTGGTATGAGTTACTCACATTTTCTATACCAGGGTAACTATTAAACAAGACTGCATCTCTGATTGAACAAATCTTTACTAATATGTAATGATGTACATGTATGTGCCAGTATAACTCCTGGTATTCTTTATTGTGATGCAACTGATCACTTCCAATTTTCCAATTAAGTAACCACATAATAACTCCTCCATCTGAGTCCTTCAATACCGTCAAATCAATGATGACACTTAATTGGCCCTAAAGGTTGATGTACTGTACAATGTACAAAAATCTCCTGAAAAGAAAAAGGAATGAACTGAAAATAGCTGTAAAATACAACAACACCACCATTCTTGGATGACATTTGAGTTACTGTACATGTAGTTTGGTTGATAGTTGATACGCAATGAATTCTATGAATGCTTCTGAAGATAATTTTAAAAAAGTAAGAATGTGTAGAAGATATTTGATAAATTATTATGCAGAACCAGACTAAATTATTATCCAGAATAGTGCTGCGACCGTGTATAGGCACGAACCACCACTACACAACAGATAAACGAAGAACAAATAATCACCTGTTTTTCAGCATTATAAGAGTCTGAAGTCAATATTTCACAAAAATGTCATCAGTCTAAAAATAAAGTTTAAGTTCCACTGCTACTTCCTTGAATAATCATTTCCATACACTGTACGATTTTGATTCAATGCCGTTGAGTCTCTTCTCTTGTCATCATGCAAACAATGCCAATCATTGTGATCTAACTTTCCAGCGAGCGCAATGGTTTTGTGTGCAGTATGGTTACTACACCTGTACAGTTACAACTTTTCCAATGCCATTGAGTCTTTTCTCTTGCCGTCATGGTAATAATAATAGGCAATTTTTTTCAAACTCATTGCGGAATTAGAATCTGCGGTTCGTGTGCAAAATCGAGAAGATACTATAGTAACACTTGGATGACCACTGAGGCCCTGAAATCTAGAACGGGTTTTGGCCAAATCTACGGGCGTTCTCAATGACGCCCCAAGTGAATCAAGTGCCTCGATACAAACCATTTCATTCACCTGATAATAATAGTATTTAAATAGACAGAATCCAATCTGCATACATTAGTTGTTGCCACACTTAATACATGCAGTTTGCATTCTGACTATTGCGAATCCTAGACAGGTGAATGAAATAATTTGTATTGAGGAACTTCACAAAGACGTACAGTATGTATTAAATTTGATTACATTACGAAAATGGCCTGTTCCCTTCAACGCAATACAGTACAGACGGGACTACACGACTAGCACAACTTGTCTCAACCAAGCCACAAAACGGCTTTTTATCAAATTTCAACAATAATTTATCATCAAGTTTTAAAACAATTCATATCCATATTCATGTTGTTACTGTTCAGAAACAATAATCGGAAGAAACAAAATTCACCGAAGAGTCCTTTGTGCCAGGGGCGGATCTAGGGGGGTTAGGAGGTTTAAATCCCCCCTTTGGCTGGCCAAGGTGCTTTCTACCTCCCCCCCCCCCCCCCCCCCCGAAATATTGGTTGGCACTTTTTTCAAATTGAAAACAAATTTTAGTGCTCCCTACCCCCCACTAAGCAAAATATTGGTTGGTGCGATTTTTCAAATGTCAACCCCGCCCGCCCACGCCATAGAAAAGAAGCTAGATCCGCCCGTTAAAATTCGTCATCCTTCGTTATTAGACGACAAAATTCTCATAACCATCTTTGGTACAAGCTCGCTGATTGGCTGTTTATTCACTTGGGGCATCATTGAGAACGCCCATAGATTTGGCCAAAACTCGTTCTTGATTTCAGTACCTCAGCGATCACCCTGCTGTTACTATAGAAGCTTCTTGATTTTGCACACGAACCGCAGATTCTCTGTCCGCAATTAGCTTGCGAAATACCCCTAATGTTTGTCGAACTGGCAACAACTAATGTATGCAGTTTGGATTCTGTCTATTGAAATACTATTATCCTTATCAGGTGAAAGAAATATTTTGTATCGAGGCACTTCACAAAGACGTTTGCATTAAATTTGGTTACATTACAAAAATTGCCTAATGGCATTGCAAATGCAATACCTCCGTAGAAATACGTACGCATTCACCGAAAAGCAAAACCACATATTGTATTGAGGGCAGTCTGTATGCGACGGCCGTAAACCTGAGTGCTCTGCGTCCGTGAAGGTCTGTATGTTGCTGAGCGAAAACTCGCTAATATGTCAATCATTGCGGTCTGACTATTCCATGAGCATGATGATTTTGTGTGCAGTACTGTTACTACTGTAACAACTTTACAGAGAAAATGGTTGTTGTGAATGCGCGCTGGATTGCTGGTCTTAAATGTACTATACAACATACTATACATGTACAAATGTACCTAGCTGAAATACTGCTTTTGTTTTTGGTAAATGTCATAACTGTGTACTCGCAAAGATAAACTGGCTGTGTGCACTGAATGGAAATTACACACTAAACTCACAGCACTAATTCCAGAAACAATTTAATGACAATAAAAGATATTGTATAAATACCGGTAATTGGAATATTATTGAAGACTTGCCTGGTAAAAAGGTTAAAGCCTTTAAACCATCACATGACACTTGGTGTTCAAGTTATTCAACACCAAAAGAGTACCGTATTTGAAGTTACAATTTTAATGCTTATTTTGTGACCCTTTTTTATCTAATTAGTAAAGATATTAAAGGTAATGAGAGCCATTAGCAAGTATTGATAGTAATAGTTTTTTTTTATGGGAAATGTAACCCTAAAAGTAAGATGCTCTGAAGGAAACAGAAAAAATTTAGAAGCAGGCTGGTGAAAGTTTGAACAAACTCAGACAAGTAATAAGTAAGGTTTTAATGTTTGAAATTTGTAGTCTGTATATGAATTTCAAATTTTTGAATTGATGATTGGGCATGTATAGTGATGTAATGTTGGACCAATATCATTCAACACTTGCACATGTAATATGACTATGATAGAACCTCTTCATTTTTGGAGGACCTATTGAGCTCTCTGAATATATTTTTAGTACAGCTCTGAGAGAAAAGGGACTGGTATACTGTAAACTTTGTTTTAAAAGTGTGAAACGAATGGAGATTTACAATTATGTCCCAGTAGAATGACTTACAGGGTATTGTACATTGCTGGTTGTGAATGTTAAGTGATTACAACTTTCTAAAAATTTTGTTCTTCTTGTTTTAAATCAATTTCTTTGAACTTTCCTTTTTTTTTTTTTTTTTTAAACTCTCACCAATTTTTTCTCTGATCTTTCTTTATTTACGGATTCAACTTGTTATAAAGGTTGGTATATTATATGATCCAACAACATTATTGATACTTTGCAGCAGAAGCATGCAGTTGTACACTGAATATAACAACTCTATATTTTGATGTTGTTGCTGATGTGTTGTTCATCAAACAGCCATGAAATTCATCATTATAAACTTCATTCATCATCCAAAAGTCAATATTTAAAAATTGTAATGATGTTTTTAAATATGGAGTGAGTCAAAGTCATTGGCTAGGTCAATTGGTTAACAACAATATGGAATGAATAGTGATTACCTGTATTATTTTCATAACTTCAATTACTGAACAACTCTTAGTAGAATTTTTTTTAACACAGTGAGCAAATATTTCACCCAACAGCTAAAAATGTTTTTGTGGTTAATGTTGAATAGAAGTGTAACATTTTATCAACCCTAGAGATATTATTGTATTAAAGAACTTTTCAAATGTTAAATAATGAATATCCATTTTACATGTAGAGTGTATAAAAATACCAACATTTAGCAATCATACAACAAACATTCTGTGATATGAGTTCAGGTTCAAAACATAACACAATTTGTTAATGCATGGCAACAAAAATGAAGACACCTTATTGTTTATGTCTTGCAGTGTAGGAAATGATGTTATCTCTTATTGTGAAAGCTTTGTCAAAAAGCTGTATTACAGAATTTAAATACCTGTAGCTTTATTTTCAGTAGACAAGAATATCAAAAGACATCCAACTTCAGGACCTTGCCTATTCTGCAATTTTAATTTTAATTTTCTGTCAACATGATTGTATGAGTACTTTTAAAAGTTTGTTGTTTGTTAATTCATCATTTGCATAGCATTGCATAACATTCTTTAACCAATGAATTTCTGTTTACATTGGTGCCTAAATAATATGGATTTTGTAACTTTGATATGTGCAGTATACTGCTGAATGGGAAACATGATACATGTAAGTGACAATGTTGCAAAACAAATAGTGACTCTTAATATTAATGTTGATTCTAAAATACATACATGTACATTAATGAAATTCACAATGAACATGACGGACAAAGAAAGCGGACAAAATATACATTTCCTCATTCTACCCTCAACAATTGCTATGGTAGACAAAGGAACATCCTTTCACTGCTATTATGTAAAAATCTGTAGAACGGGTGTCACATGCATTTTGTTCTACACATTTTTACATAATAGCAGTGAAGGGATGTTCCTTTGTCTACCATATATAGCAATTGTTGAGGGTAGAATGAGGAACTGTATATTTTGTCCGCTTTTTTTGTCCTTAATTTCCATAGTGATTGTAGATTTCTGCACCTAAACAGATGTCTTGTTATCCAAAAGAACTGGTGAAACTCTCAAAATGATAACTCTCAATAATAGCACCACAATCAATTGGGTATCATTGCATAGAGAAATAGGTCTACACGTATTACAGAATAAAAAAGGATAGTATTATATTCTCATAAGTGATATTAACAAAAACCAACTTTCTAAACAGGGTGGATTGTTTCAGAAATGCATATTTCCTTCAAATATTTAATATCTGTGACATTTACATGCAATCTAAATTTGAAGCTCCATTTACTACCGGGTAGTTTGGTTGAAATTGGTTGCGAGTGTCTTTCTTCAAATCACTTTTTAAAGCAAAACAGGTTTTGATCTGAGGTATAATTAGAAAATTAAAACATTTGTATACTAATAAAAAGAAATAGATTAAATTCCTCTCCTGGCAGCTTCAACTCTGAAGTATGGATGAACTATGGCCTGTACCTGCAATAGAAGTGGTCAAAAGCCTACTATTTTGAGTAGTATAAAATTCTAATCTTTGGAAAATCCTGTTTCAATTTATTATACAATGTTCAGTGAGCTGTGAGGCTGCATTATAGATTTAAGTGGTATCAGTTACGATTGATGGGCCATTCCCTTTCTCCATCTCACTGAACATGTAAATAGTACCAGTATTCTTTTGGGCTATATTTAAAGAAATGTAAATCAAATCAGACTACCGGTAGTCATTCTCTTTCCATACAGTGATGAAGTGAGCAATGTGGTTCAAAATTCTGAATACTTTGTTTTGGTAATGTGATCTTCCAATGTCTTCCAATAATGGTTGTCTTGCTGACCCTGACTTCTAAGCAAATAGCCTACCTTTTTTTTAAATGGTACATTGTAGCTGCAATAGTTTTGAGAAAAAAATCTTGATATACACCCTGTACATGTAGGTGTCACATTAATTCATTTTCTATTTATGTAAATAATAGTAAGCATATCAACACCACCCTTATGTAAATAAAAATGTTAACAAAAATTCAGGGCAAAAACTTTTCCTCACAACAACACAGCCTCTCTAAATCAAATATGTTGGTATATGTGATACATGTAGTTTGAATATCATGATGATACTGTACATGGTTATGAATAGCTACATGTATTATGGATCACATTCTTTGCCCCCAAGATATGTGAAATTCACCTATGTAGAAGATTTGGGATGAAGGGTTCTCAAATGGTATAGTTTGGCATAACCTGTCATTAATTGGAGCTTAACATGATTGTCATTTACATAATATTACTGGCCTTGAGGGAGAAACAAGGTAATACACCCTGTATTGCCTTCACTGATTCAGTAAGGGCAATACATGTACATATAAATGCATATCACTGTATCTCCCAAAAGATTATAATTATTACCTATTCATTTGTGAATCACGTACGGTCACTATACCCTACTACAGCGCCGCATGATAGTCTGCTCAAACTTTGCGGCGATTTTAGCTGTTTGAAAGGTCCAATATGGAACACAATCTTTGTACTCAAAGTGAATGGTGAAACCCGAAAGAGAGAAACTATCAGGAAATATTGCCCGCTCAAAACTGTTAGTTTGCGGACCGGGCAAATATGCATTTTAATGCATGGTACATGTACATGTAAAATTACCTGCTACTGTATACATGAAGGTAATAAAGCAAACAAAGATCAAATTCACTACTGGTTCCTGTAAAATTTCACCTAGAGAGTACATGTTGTGGATAGACAAACTACCAGCCATACAAGAATGTAGGAAAACCAAATCGAGTAGGAAATTGTTAGTTAAAAATTCAAAAATATTGCTTTGTATAATGTCTTATAATGTGACACTGAGAAAATCCTTTAGAATAGTGCTAGTACTCCAGTACACTGCTGAATCATTTTACATAGCAGCTCATGAAACTTAAATCACATTTTAGTCTTTTCAAATCCTCTGTGAAGTCCTTTTGACATTAGCTTTAATGTGGCAATTTTTTGTAGTACTCTGTACATGTACATGTACATTCAATCCTATGGTCATACAGAGATTGAATCACATTCTTATGAAATTTGAATTGCCTCCTATACAGGGTGTACATGTACATGTACTGTACATCTTCAACAATATTCACATACACAAGATTTGTGTAATTATCACTGTTTTGTATACTTGAGATGCTTTTCGCAAATATTTATTGGAAGATTTGTATATCCTTTGCTTACATAACATGGATTTCTTTGGCTTTGTCAAATAAATTTCTAATTGGTTTAGCATGTACACATGTAGACATATTGATCTATCACCTACACATACAGTACTGTACATGTATGTAGTGTACTGAAATATTATAAGAATACTTTCTTTTGATCCTGTAATGTAATCTGTATGATATGTTAGATATTTGATATAATTTTATAATTCTTAAAATGCTTATTCATTTTTCAGAGGGGCAGGTAGACACTTGATGACAATCAACGCAAAGGCACAAGGTCACTGTCAAGATAAAGGAGAAATGGCATGTGTACTCCACCGATTGTGAGAAGGGGCTCTTGATTATCCTTTGAAAAAAGTGGTAGATCAAGTTGATCCAGTGTAACAGTAGCAGCAAATCTATGAGGTATGTACAATGTAGATGGATTGTAACAAAAACTTAGGGGTGTTCAATGATCAAGGTACATGTATTTAAGACTCCTACCCCATTTTTTCACAATTTTTTTTATTGATGGCTATTAAGTGCTGCATGCATGTACAATGTAGTTTTTCAATGAATGGATGTAAAAATTGATGCTTTTGGATCATAATTGACTAATATGCCCATGTAGTAGACAATTTTCAAAATGTATTCAAATGTAAACATACATGTACGTGTACCTTGCGATGAGCTATTACATGTACATGTACATTCACCTGTTTTCTATTATTGTACCTCAATACCGGTAGTCAGAATGCAAATTGTGAGGATTAGTTGTTGCTACATGTAGGTTGGGTAAACATTATGGCCTGCCTGACCTAACAACACGTAATGTGTGGTATTGGTATTCTGAAAGTGTTTATTATTGAAATACAATTTTTCAAAGCAGGAGAATGAAATGATTTATTAAGAGGCAGGTAAAGAAGATGTTTTTGCATGAAATGTATTTACGGTATGAAAATGACCGATCAAACCAAACTCTTGAGTATATTTGTCTTTACTTAGAATATATACTAGTATATGATAATAACTCAACTTTGTTATTGTTTTGTTCCTGAAAGTCATTTCATTTGATATATGCTGTACTGTGACTTATCCACATAGAAATTGTAGAGCATTGCATATAATACAATTTATAGATTGTTATGTTATAGATAATTATTGGGGAAAAACAATGTGAACCTTTCCATTTGTTAGTATTGGCAATACAGTGTACAGGTACAAGATTACAACAATTGTAGAATACTTAATACTAGACAATATTTGTATATTATATTATATGATATGATAGTATGGTATGGTATGATAGGGAAAAAATTCATCTCGGAAGAAATTGTAGACATTTGAATGAATTGTACTCCAAGATATATTATTGTTAGCACTGTTCACACTGTTCTTGAGACCAAAAAATAAATGGAAGCTCTGTTCTTTATTTTTCAAACCAACAGATTTCATATGGGATCCCTTTAAGTACAAGGTCTACGCAGCTTCACACACGCACTGAGAGGGACCTGGCAGAGGCTAATAGCATGGCCCTTGGTATGATCAGCCTAAGGTTAAGGTTGATTCAACGAGACATTAAATGGAGATTTTTCAGTGAATATTTTTTTAATGTTTAATTCCAGATATTTAATTGTCTCAAGTAAAAAAATATGTGTTCACTAGTGTTGATTTGAAAAAAAAGCTCCTGCTGTGGCAATCGAAAAGAGCGCTATATTTTGATTTCTTACAAAGAAGTTTCAGAACCTATGACTATAAAATTTCACACTTTATATCTAAAGGGTTTAATTATTTAAAATAATTTGCAAGTTTCTTGGAGGTTACACAAATTTGAAAAAGTGTAATTTGTAAGAGTTTACAGAACTCAATATCACTGTATTTTGATGATATTTAATTTGGGTTTGAATTAGAGCAAACAATTTAAGATTATACAAGTTAAACAAATAGGGTGTGTAGTTTGATAAATGTGGGATATCCATTTGTTTCATTATACTACAAATTTTTGTGAAAGGTCGATCATCCACTATTGTTAGAGGAAACCTCACAAAACCTCACCCTAAAGAATAAGCGTAGGTATTCTGAAAAGTGAGATGTATTTCTGCCGGCCCTATGATGTACAAAATTCCTTACGAAAATGGAAAAGAGCTACCGGTATGTAGGATGCGAAAGTTAATGTGGTTAGATGAGCAAGTGTGCACTTGTAAAAATGACACCTGGCTGGAATGATCCCCAGGAAGTAGAGAATGTGCATACATAGTGTGCGGGTAAGCCTGAATCTGATGACCGGGGTAATAATATATCTGTAAAGCACTTAGAGACATCATACGCTATATAAAAGCGGAATCATTATTATTATTATTTTATTTTAGGCATCAGATGAAGGAAATGGGTGCCGAAAGATATCCTTTGAGCACCTTATCTCTGCCAAAACTGCATTAATAATTTAGCACTTTATGTAAAGTCCATTAGATAATATTTATTTGATGGTATTATCGTAATGGCATTCAGGAAAAGTCAACTTCAGGTGTACAATCATCTTGCAACTAATAAACCTTATATGTGATTTAAATAGTTTGTAAAATGATTAGAATAATGATAAAAGGATATGAGAATGGTTATGGTATACCACTTATAAGCTTGTATTACAAGATGATTTCAACATAAAAAATAAACCCAAACAAGCAAAAATATTGAGCATTCAACCATACTATTTTTTAAAGATGTGTATGTACACAAGAACCAAATGAGATCACTTTAAGGCGCCACGGAGGCATATATTACATGTAGTGTCTTATAGCTCATGCAAAAGTTGGTAACCCCCTGCCTAACTATTTGTTCAGGTTTTTCTGATATGTGTTGCTAGATAGCAAGATGATTACCATTCTACAAGCTCCTTGAAATTATTTCTTGCAAAAGTTGAATACTGTACTAAAACATAAGAGGTGACAATTATTAGTCCCCTGTCATCATCTAAATTCCTATATGGCTTCTTTTCTTTTCTGTAACCATGTTAAATATCACAAACTAGTTATTAAAAGCTCCATAAGTTTTCTGAATTCAAAGGTGACCAAGTGCCTACCGGTACTTCATTCTTATTATTTACTTTGACTGGCCTTATTATCTCTTGTGCTATGTTTCAGGTGTGGGCAACACATCCATATTTGTGTGGGCGTATTAAACCTGACTGCAGCTATTGCTCTTTGTACATTAAATATGTAACAAATGAAAGCATTGTAAAGTTGTAAACATGTTTACGGCATAGCTTCTGTATGAGGCTATTGATATATCACCTGTGTAAATATATACATTATTTCAATAACATTTGCTATTTTTTGTGGGGATAATAGTGCTATACATTCCATTCAAAATATACAAACAGACCGGTTTTATTGTACATAGGTCATGCTGAAATATAATAGTGTAAATGAAGAAAAATTACCATGTAGTAAATATGATTTCAGGAACACGATGTTGGTTTGCTGCAATTCGAGAATTGCTGTGTTGACAATTGTTCCGGGCTTTAGTTTAACAAAATTGTAGGGTTAGGGTTAAGGTTAGATTAATATTTAAGCAAGATTTAGGGTTAGGTATAGTATTGGTCCAGGATTAAAGTTAGTAATTCATTTAATGTTGGGAACTATTGTGAAGCAATTTTAGTAGGAGCATGTGTCACAAAACTCAATTTTTCCTCACATTTTGTAGGAGGTATTATACTTAAGTATTCATCATGGAATACCCAAACAAAGTCTGTTTTGTATGTGCTTTATTTTTTGTTTGGTGTGCATGTTGATATTTCTGACTGTAGTAGTAGTAGTAGTAATAGTAGTAGTAGTAGTAGTAGTAGTAGTAGTAGTAGTAGTAGGTAGTAGTAGAATTAGTTTTACAAGCTCAGTTTTAAAAAGCCTCTCAACAAAACTTAATATAGACAAGTACAAATAATACACAGTACAATAGGTGACAACTTATTACTTATTCCATACTTGCAAACAAATTGATGATAAAAATAGAATAGATTCGTCATTAGTATTATTTTTTATAATTATTGTTAAGTGAGGAATATTCATATTTTAAATAGAAATCGAGACTGATTAATTGAGTGTGTGACAAGTAAATACTGAAGATTTGTTTGATTTTGAACCATATTAAAATGCAAATTTATTGCCTATTCATATTCTATAATGTAATTCATGACAGTCACACACAATATATGAGGATCTATCATAGAAACATAATTGAACAATACTGAAAGAGAGAGAAAGTGTCAGGGAGAGAACAATTTAAAGAGAGAGGGTTAAGTTAGAAAAAAAAAAGAAGAAGGAAGAAATGCATGAGAGAGAGAGAGAGAGAGAGAGAGAGGGGGGTGGAGAAGAATGGAACAGATGAACTGTGAAGACATGGAGAAGAAGAATAATGATGGAAGTAAGACGACAGAGGGAAAGCGATTGTGTGTATAAGTCAGTTTGTGGCTCTGTATGTTGTAATGAGGGCATGCGATGATGTAGCATAGCAAAAGTGAGAGTTTGGGGTGTAGGAGTGAGTTGCAGGGCGTCGGACGGGGCCCGTAGGGTGTCGTATCATCTCCTTTTTACTTTCTCTTCCACTTCTTATCTTCCTTGATTTTCTGATTTTTCCCTTTCCCCCGTCTTTTCCCCTTTCAATATTTGGTTAGGCCTCCAATCTTCAACACCAGAGGGTGTGGGGGTAATCTCGCTATTCATAACGTCGAACTGCATATATAAAACACGAAGGCGGTAACTATTGATAAAAGCATGAGGACCGTTATTCATAATGTGAGATGAGGGTCGCTTTTCATAATTTATATTGGGGGTCACTAGGACCGCTATTCATAAGATAAATTTAGGGGCACTATTTATAATTAATGCAGAATGAGGGTCGCTATTCATAATATGAGAAGAGGGTCGATATTCATAATCCGAAAAAAGCGTTGCTTTCCATAATAAATACGCCACAGCCATAGGGGTGCTCCTAGCCAACAATTAACTCTCTTGTCATTTTGTTGCTTATTCATTTTTTTTTATGAATAGCGACCCCCATTCCGCATTATAAAGAGCGACCTTCATTCTGTTTTATGAATAGCTACTCTCTTCTCAAATGATAAATATCGACACTCTTCGATTAAGATTAGCTATCCTTATGAATAATTACCCTTTTCTCAAATTATAAATAGCGGTTCTTATAATAATGGTCCTAATAAATAGCGGTCTTTATGAATAATGGTCATTATAGCTAGTTGGCCTCGGGGGGGGGGGGGGGATTGGTGTCCGTTTATGTGTCTTGGATGAGCTTGGATGGGCTTGGATGTGTATTAACGGGGGGCACGGTGGGTATGCTTTTTTTATTAAAAGTTGCAATTAGATTTAAGTAAAGATGATAGATTTAATTAAAGATGGTTAATTTTGATAATCGGGGAAACAAGATCGGTCAATCTTCATTGATTACTATTTGCAAATTAATTCATCCTTGCTGAACCTATTTAAAAACTGAATTTATAAATCATCCGAAACGAGCTGAACGGGTTGAACGTAAACCAATTTGTAACACTAATTGTAACATTAACCCTAGTCCTAAACCTAGATATAATCCTTAACCCTAGATCTAACCCGTAACCTTACCCTAGTCCTAACCCTTGTCCTAACCCTAACTCTAAACCCTGAACCTCACCCCAGTAACAACCCTCTCCCTGACCATAACCTCAACCCTAAAATCATTATTATTGATGGTGGATTATTCTGCAGTTTGCCTGATGTTTTAAATAAAATGCTACCCGCCACTTCCTTATTTGTGTCGATCGATCGACTTTACGGCGATCAAATTCAGAAGGGGGGATAATTTGTGTTGGATGCGTGTTACGGGGGGGGGGGGCAGTATGGATATTTTTTTGAATTTTTCATCAACAATTGCATTTTGATTGAAAAATAGTTAATTTTGATAATCAGGGAAACAAAATTGGATAAAGACGGCAATCCTCAATGTATTAATATTTTCAAATTATTTAATCTTAAATTTAACCTGCTTAAAAAAAGGATTTCTAGGTAATCCAAAATGAGCTGCATGGGTTGAACAGAGCAACACTAATTGTAACCTCAACCGTAGTCCTAAAATTGCCCTAACCCTAGTCATACCCCTAACCCTTGTCATAACACTTAACCTTACCCCAATCCTAGCTTAACCCTACTTCTAACCCAGCCCCTGTCACTGACCCTAATCCTAACCCTAATTCATTATCATGGATGGTGGATAATTCTGCAGTTAAGCCCTATAGGCCGTTTTAGCTGATGTTATTAATAAAAATTAATGAACCCCCGCTCCTTTTGTATATGTCCGATTAGACGACCATCGATCAAATGTCAAAACAAGAAGAACAAATATTTTCTTTAAATGGAAGATTATCCTGATGAATAATTTGCAGATTAGGCATCATGCAACAAACAAAACTGTTAAAAAATTTTTTTAAATGAAGCCAATTGATAAGTTTATGACACTAACAAGAAAAAGCGGAAAAGTACCCTTTTTTTAAACCATTGGTATTAAAAACGTAAATACACATGCACTTTGAAATATCATGATAGAGAGTGTTGTTATTATTCAACAATCATGATATGCGACCCATCCCGAAATTTTTCATCTGCAAAACAAAATTAAAGATAAATTTGAAGAAAAAAAATAGGGGTTTGTCTCAGTTACTTCGGATATTTTACTTCCAATTTTACAGCGACAGAATTATGAGACTACGTACCGTTGTTTAAAGTGGAAAAAGCCCTCTATTGACTCTTTTGCAATCGACGCAAATAAAGAAATTGAACTACGCAAGTGGCTCATAGTCTCTTTCTTCAGGCTCATTTACTATATGAAGCGTTATTTGACATATTCATTGTAAAGTGTAGAAAAGAAAGAACAAGAAAAGACAACAACAAAATGAAAGGAAGAAGTTTTTACAAAGCTGTTTAGTCGCCGCTATACCCGAATATAGTCAAATTTATCGATTATCGTTATTTGCTGGATAAAAGCACAATTTTTGGTACAGGGCTTCGTTAGGACTTACTAAACGATATTAGGCTAAGAGCCCCCGGCAACAAAATCGATTAAAGGGTGTGGGGGCGGGAGCGTCTTTTTGGAGCCCCCAAATAATTTTACAACATTGATTTGTTGCTGTACAAATGCCATTTTTGGTACAGGGCTCCCTTAGGACCTTCTGAACTATATTAGGGAAGGAGCCCCGGCAAAAATATCATATAAGGGTGTGGGTGGGGGCGTCGCCTCGTAGCCCCCAAATATTTTATAAGATAATATAACATTGGGTTTTTGTGAAACCCATGGGGCCCCCAATCGCACATATATGAATAATTATGCCGGGGGCTTCTACCCTACCATCATTCAGCACAGGCGCGGATCCGGGGGGGGGGGGGGGGGTAGTGAGCACTATTTTTTAAATTTGTTTTGCTCCCCAAAATTAGAAAATCGCGCCGGCCGAAAATTCGCTCAGTGGGGGGGGGGGGGGGGGGTGGAGTGTCGAAAATTTAAAAATTTTCACCTCAAGGGGGAGGGGGGGGGGGTTCGGGCTCCCCGGGCCCCACTCCCTGGATCCACCACTGATTCAGCAGGTCCTAATGAAGCCCTGTACCAAAAAGGATGACTGTACTACAAATCTCAATGTTATAATACCTTATGAATTTTATGTGGTCTACGAGGCGACGCCCCCGCCCACACCCTTAAATGATATTTTTGCCGAGGCTCCTACCCTACTATCGTTCAGTAGGTCCTAAGGAAGCACTATACCAAAAATGGTGCTTTTGATCTGGCAAGTAACGGTAATTTCACTAAGCCACCTGAATATTAAGCTATTTTTCACAAAATTTCTCGTACATTGATTGCTTGAACAACTATGGTGATTATTATTTGGTCATCAATGCCGATCAACTTATTGTTAAAATGTGACAAACATTTATCTTCATGTGATTTATACCGCCTTGGGAGAGAGAGAGAGAGAGAGAGAGAGAGAGGGGGGGGAGGAGAGAGAGAGAGAGAGAGAAGAGGGGGAGGGGTGATGATGACATTGGTGATGACAATGATGACTCTCCCTGTTGAATTGCACGACAAGGTTTATTTTTTTCTGTAGTTACATGTACTTATTTCGATTTAGTCATACAAAACATTTGAATTTAAAATGCACATTAAAAGGTATAAGTTTACTTGTTTTTGATAAAGGAAATTGCTTTAAGGAGTGGGATATTATTAGTACATGCTTTAATATTATTGTATAAATATCATTATTATACATGTATCATCACCATCACCCTTGGTGCCATCATCATCACTACTACCATCATTTTCACCACCACCATCATCACTACTACCATCATCATCACCACTACTACGATCACTATCATCATTATCACCACCATCATTACTACCATCATTATCATCACTACTACCACCATCATCACTACTATACTATCATCACTACCATCATCATCGTCGTCACTACTACCATCATCATCACCACTACTACCATCATCATCACCACTACTACCATCATCATCACCATCATCATCACTACTACAATCATCACCACCAGCATTACAACTTTCATTATCACCATCATCACCACCATCATTACTACCATCATTATCATCATCATCACTACTACCACCATTACCACCACCATCATCATTACTATACCATCATCACCACCATCATCATCGTCGTCGTCACTACTACCATCATTATCCCCACTACTACCATCATTATCCCCACTACTACCATCATTATCCCCATCATCATCATCACCACCAACATCGTCACTATTATCATCATCATCTTCATCTATTCACAGTAAAGTTTTCAATGAATTCGGTGTTGTCTGCCAAAGTTAGCTTACAGTTTAAATTTTGATATTAAATATGCAAATCATGTAAGTTCCACTGCAAACCACCCTTAATGCTGTGGTTCATAATTTGAAGCAGTTGATAATTGTCATAGATATTACAAATTCAAAATTATTCAGTCTAGTCCATTTTCAAGGTGGCATATTTTTACAAGTTTTAACTTTCTTATTGTAATTTTAACACAACTATTGTGAGAACATGAAAACAGAATTTAAAATTCTTGATTTCAACAATTACACCATAAAACTTTCATCCATTTGAAAACGTTACAACTACATGTACATTTATTTCTAAAAGGGCCCTAATTCACCCAGTCAACCTTTCATTCTTAAGTTACAAAAAAATGCATCCCCAAAAATCACATTTACAAGGAGTATGAATAATTCACTTGTTAACTCTATATTTTATATCTCAAACAATATTGTTGACATTTTCGTAGCACATGTACATTGCAAAAAGGACATGTACACGCATACAGTGTAAGCCCATTGACATAACATGATGGAACTGACAAGGAATATCCATTAGTTCACAGCATATGCTCTGAGGAAAAGTAGAAATATTGAAGAAATACATTGGTAAAAATGTAATGAACTGGATAATAATAACAAATTATGAAATATTCTAAGTTATTCCATAATACACATATATACATGTAATATGTATGTTAATTTCAATTAAACTGTTCTGTAGTTGTGATGTTATGTGGACAACCCTCACATTTGCTTTTATTGACGCAAAAAATACATTACAGGATAAGAGAAATGTAATTGCTTTGGAAATACTTTCTTGGCATCTACTAAATGTCCCTTTACTTGCTGGTTATAGTGAACAATACAAACAATGGTAATTAATCAATCAGCAGTTTTTCTATCTTTAAGTCCTCCAAACTATATTAGCTATAGAAACTACATGTACAAGATTTGATATACCCGAACACATGTTCATTTAGATCATTTGCTGACATTTAACAAAAAAGATCCATTACTTATTTCATCTGGGGACAAAATAGTATCTCATTTGAAAACTTACATTTTAGTTGATACGTATAGAGAATATATGTAACAATCTTACCTCAATCTTACATTATTCTTTACACTACCGTTTTGGAAAATTATGACATTTTTTTTTGTAATGAACAAAGTATTATGCTGAATCATAAATATGCAATTATTACAGCTTTGATACCAAGGAAGAATCATATGCAACAAACAAACATGTACATATTCACATCATTATGGATACTCATGATTTTTTTTTTTTTTAAAGCTATCCTCACACTTTTTCCTTCTGAATATACAATGAGGTATAACATACCTTTTAGATTCAATGGCGATTTAATCAATTCATAGTGAGCATGCTGTAAATATATTCTTACTTGACCAACTATACCTGCATGTATCATAATGCAAATGCATTTTTCTGAAATATTGAAAATAAAAGAGCACTGTTTATGTACTGTTAAGCCAGGATGTGAAAATAATTGCACAGGAAATGACAAGAATGGTTGATGATACTTTTTTTTGTTTGGTAACATGCATTACAAAGACATTAATGTATGGAAATTCATAAGTATAACATCCGTGCATGTCAGTTGAAGGAGTGTTCTAAAATTCCCTTTTTAGGAAACTTCCAACTTTAATTTTAAGACTACAACAAATTTAAAGCGTTTTGCTGCTTTTTCTCATCAATTGATGTACCTAGTAACATGCTATTAAAGTAAATCAATGCGGTTGTAGTGAAGAGAAAAGAATTGCACTAACTCGTACATGGATCCTGACAAGATTCAGATAGTTAGACAGTGAAATTTTTATGACTTACATTTTGATTTTCAAATGACAGTGTTTCTCCCTTTTACATTTTAATGTTTGATGAAATTAATAACAAGCGTACTGAACTGAAATATTGCCAATTAAAAAGCATTGTTTATGTGCTACAGTATAAAGCAACATTCCTTTTGAAGGAAAGGATAAATGATCCAATATAATGTCTAACTATCTGATTCTTAGCTTCCTTCACCTTCACCTTCACCTATCCCACAGTCTGGCTGACCCTTGGGGCACCACTGAAGATTTATACTACCAGCTTCCTCCACTCCTCGTGGTTCTTGGCTTTACGAAGTATGATGTTTCAGTCAAGGTCACTCGTTAATGTTGTCTTCCCATCGTTTCCTCTGCCTGCCTTTTCGTCTCCCTCCTTGTACTGTTCCATGTAGAATAGTCTTGGCCAGTCCAAATGATCATGTGACATACCCATACCACTTTACTTTGCATCTTTTCACTGAAGTCAGGAGGTCTTCATACGGCCCTATGGTGTTTCCAATTCTGATTTTCACTACCTCGTTGGTTATGTGATCTCTATACCAGATACTGAGGAGTTTGCGGAAACATTTCATCTCCAGTGCCTGTATCCTTCTTTTAATGTCTGCTGTCATGGTCCATGTTTCACATGCATACAAAAATATGGACATATGGACAAGATCCTATAACCGATTTTGAATGGGTGGTATTCGTTTTCGACTGAAACACTGCACATGTGTGTTACTTCCAGCCTGCATAGAAAAAGAAGAAAATGATAGCGTGAATGGTAAAAATACAACAATCGCGTAAACAAATCAAAATTGATTCTATCAGGGTTTTACAAAAGGTCTCTAATAAAAAATTTAAAATCATATCAATTCTTTAACCTCCATGTAACAAATAAAGTGGGATAGACTTCTTTTTTAAATTCATGTATGCTCCAAAGCCTTTCTTTTAGGAATGAATGAATGCATCTAATTAAGAACACAAACTGATTATTATCGAACATGTCATTATCAAGTCCCTAGATATCATTCTTTATATACTGTACATTTATCTATAGAGAGAATGATTGGAAATTCAATTTTAAATATATATCTAAAGGCTATCCTCCTACATACGTGGAAAAGGTTCTCTCATACTGTAACCACTTTGACATATAATCTATTAAGAGGTAATGACCACATCATCTTGAAAAGCCTTGTGAGGCATTTTTTCTATCTACACATATAAGTTATAAAAAAAAACATGAATGGTGCCACTTGTTGATTTCCCCTTTCTGTAAAGGAGGTTTAATTGAAAATTGTATAGTTTAATAGAACCATGATCATAGATTTGCAGGATATCCTCCTGAATATGATAAAGTTTATGGGTGAGTGTATATTACATGTAGGTACATAATAATTACAGTACTGTTTCATCAGGGTTAGCATTAAAACAGTTATAAATCAAATCATGAAAACATGAAAATATGAACTTGCAAAGATGCATTACAATTAATCTATAACTATTTAATTATATTGCGAAAGTGTATTGGAAAAAGAGGGAATGTTCACTACACACACTGATGAAACTTGGTTATCAAAGGGGAAGTCTACCTTGATATAATGATGGTTTTGAGAAAAGCAGAAAAACTACAGACAAAAAACTCAATGACCAAAACAACATGTCTGCAACTACCTAAAGAGAAAGGAAAAAAATCAACTACAGGCAATTTCGGAAAGAGTTCCATATATATAACCCCACTAAAATCGATGCACAGCTGTATAGCCTACCCTCACTCTCATCCTAATCCTAACCCAGCATACCCATATTTTTTCCTTCAATTTTAGTGGTGGTTACGTGTACATATGGAACTCTTGTCGTAATTTTGATGGCCTTGCAGGGTTCATCTTCTGAAACTTGCAAACATTACAAAGATGTATTTACAAAGATGTATTATAGAATCAGAACATAATTGCCGGAGTTGATTTGAAAGTTGTTGGAATGGTGTTAAATGCAAATTAGCATCTTGTGAATGGTGTAGACTTTATTTATTGACATTCCTCTTGCAATTTCTTTTTAAGGCTACAAACATTACTGTTATGATAATTGTAGATCTATCACATAAAAGATGACAAGTGACGTTTGAAATTAGATTTGGCTTCCTACATAATTAATCATAAAATGTCTCAAATTTATTTGCTTTGTGTTTCTGCTACGTGTATACATGGTGATGGTCTTTCTCTTGCTCCCTTATTACTCTGCAAGGAAAGACCCAGTATTTAACAGCTCATTGCAAAAACTATATTGTGTCTTGAGTGAAGCCCAAACTGGTTCCTGCTGCTTAGCCTTGGCTGCATTCTCCTTATAGTCTTCTAGCTCAGATCCTCTCTTCCACACTTCATTTCATTATCGCAATTTGTTCTTATATCTTATGGGTTACCGGTACATATCCCTAATCTATGTGAATCATGCATTATGTTGCTGACTGAAGAAAGCAATTTCTAAATTTGCAACTTAAAAGATCTAAGCATACGTCAAAGGGCTGGCTCAAAGAATACATAGAAGCCAGAAAAACAGGAAGGGGGTGGGGGGGGGGGATTGGACTCAAATTCATAAGATTTCACAAGAGGACTTTATGAAAGCAGGTCATTTTATACAATAAATAAATATAGTTGTACTTTGAATCATCTTCACATGAAAAGGACTTACAGGTAAGTAAATGTTTTTAAGATATTGTTACATGTACCTGCTACTGCTACCTGGAGCTAACCCTCGTCGCTGAGAAATAGCCTTGAAGTATACTGTTTGGTTGAACGGAAATTCCATTTCAGCTGTATACTACCGCAAATGTCTGACAGTTTGCTCCAAAGAAGACTGTAGTTTGGGTAAGAGCAATAGTTACAATTAAGTATAAGTATACACATGTAAAGTTGCATTTATACAGAACTATTACAGTGACATAATAACAATATTGCAACTTCCTGCGATCAAAAAGGGGAAGAGAGAGGTAGCTAGAGTGATTGAAAGTAAAAAAAAAAGGGAAAAAAAGAGGGGAAAAGAGGGATAAAAAGGTAGAAAGAGAGAGAGAGAGAGAGAGGATATAATTGAATCAGGAGCTGCCAAGACATATACATTTCTACTCATATGAATCTGCATAATAATATACAATACAAAAACTACATGTAGGTATTGTTAATACATGTTCATGCAGATCTGCTGAAATGGATGATATAAAATCAATGTTTGGTAGTTGTTGCTTAACTTGAAATAAATATTTGAAGAGCTGCATGAATAAGTATATTATTTTCTTTCAAATCAATGATGGTATTGTTTCCAAGAAATAAGAGTGACTTAAATTGAAAGTTTGTTTTAAAATGTAGAAGCCACAGTATTCTTGTGCACTGATGCATGCAACATGCTATCTTTAACATTTGAAATGTGATACGTCTAGCAAAAACAATCCTAACTTAAGTTTGTGGGGTAGTATTGTTCCTTGTACACAAATGGTATTTAGATAATACTAACACAGCACTGCCAACAAAATGAATGGATGAGTACCGTTTAAAACTTTAAAATGTATCCAATAAAAATATTGTTGCATATTCTTTTTAGACAGTAGACACCCTGTAGAAAAACAAAAATCCTAAGATTTTACTGCAAGCTATAATTATTATTTCATTTGGCATTGCAACAATGGAAACAATAAATTACTGCTAAAATGTATGGACAGTCAGATTTTATGCAAATTTAGTCTCAAAGTTACTATTCAGTGCGTATAATAAAAAAAATGTACCAGTTCCAACTTTGGTAACTTAATTATAAAGTTGATGTGCACTGTAAAACTTACAGGTTGCAATCCACAGCAGTCATTAATTTTGCACAGGGGGGGGGGGGGGGGAACAAATTTCCACACCCAACCCTCTTTTAAAGACTAAAACCATAGACCGCTAAAACCAAGGAACGGCTCTACGTAATATGTACACTGTATACAATATATACCAAACTGAATGGAAATCATACCAGAGTTGAAGAATAAATGAAAAATAGATGTGCATAAGAATAACTTTGACATAGACACACACACAAAAATCCAATAAATTTTAAAAGGAAGACTGGCCAACTTTTAATGCTACATGTAGTATATACATGTAGGAGATTGCATATACTGTAGGGATAAGGGGTAATCTTTTGGAAATTGGATCAAAATAGAAAAAAAAATCATTTAAAGGAGAAAACATTATGCAATTAATATCTTTGTACAGGAAATAAATAAAATATATCAATAAAAAACAACTACAAACAAACAAAAATAAAGGATAATCAGCTGATTATTGTTGGAGAAAAACATTATCTTTTTAATATGCAAATTATACTTTAGTTTCATTTATTTCTATACAAATTCAGACAAATTGCAAAATATTATGGTAATGAAAGATAACTGACCATGGTTAGTTAAATCTTAGGTAATCAATAGTATTCAATGGTTTTGGATCCTCAGAGAAACATGTATTTTAACTCAAATTATATTAATTAATTTAGCTTTACCTAATCTATAGAACATAATGGAAATTGAATAGAAAAGCTGTATTTTCCACTCAATAATATGACTCTTCTGAAAATATGTGCACATGTACATGTAATGTACATGTAGGGTCTTACTATATTAAAGATTTGTAATAAATAGTTTTTAAAATGGCATAAGAATACGAAGAGGGAGAAAGTGCAACATGGATGCTTCACATTATACACTGTCGCTCATATAGTTGGAATATTTTTGTTTTACCCCACTTTATGGAATTATTTTTAAAATAATTTAAAAATAATAGATCTAGATAATAGTATCCATTCTCCGATTTTATTGAATAATAATTTGACAATGTGTGTTTTGCGTGACTGCTAAAGCATGTGTATGCTACTATGCTTATCAAATAGGGGACCTACGCCCTTAAGTCATAAATGACAGTAACGAGGATTAATGCCCCACAAAAGGGCACTAATATAGCACATCGACACGGTTTTGATCCTGGGGCCTCACAGTTACGAGGCCATTGCTTTGTCACTGAACCATGACTGTACGAAGCGGGGGCTAGGATAGGGGGCAGTTTCCATAAACAAAATAAAAAACAGAAAATGAAATTTATTGCATTTTACCCCGGTCCCCAACATAAACAAATCCTCTGAATGGCCATGCATTATGGCTCAAAAGCTGTTCAGTTTTCTATTAGAGGGATATCAGATGGATATTTAAAAAGGGGTGATGATGTTAATGCAGAGGTGATAGAGAAGGGCAGATTAGAAAATAATTCTGAATTCTGAACCTTACAATTTTCCTTCTACATACCAAAGTAATTTACATTTCATTTATTTACTGACAAATAATTGCAGTCACTTTTGCAATCAATAATAGTCACTCTTTCCAGTTTATTATTCTCATACATGTATGATCTCCTTTTCTCTCTCTTTAAATATCTCTCTCTCTCTCTCTCTCTCTTTCTCTTTCTCTCTTTGCAGCTGCAAGTTCCAGGTACTGTTTTGTTTTAAGTTTGTGCAATGTTAAGCACCTAACAGGAATAAAGGTACATGGGTGTCATTGGAAATAGGGTATTAAGGAGGGTACTTTTGACAGACTTTGTTTCAAATTGGCATCCCAAATATCTAGCTACAGATACGGGGTAATAAAGTGGACATGTACATGTATGTAAAAGTAGCTGCACAAATCTAGAGTCTGCTTATCGTGCATTTTATAGAATGAAACGGGATAGTAACTTTGGAGCAAAATACTATAGAACATAAATCGGTTATACAAATATTAACACTTGGGATGAAGAACAGGAAATCTGAAAATTAATGAATCGTCATTGATGAGAAAAATAAAAAATCACATCATTTTATTCATTAGGTCATTTCATTGTGATGACGAGTAGGTGATTAGAATTTCAAAATGTACCCAGGAGAAATCTGCCCAGATAGAAAGCTTGTGACATATATTTACATTCAATATCATGCAGCACTTTACAGTTTTCTATTCTTCTGTTTTATTATTTGTTTAAATTTCTCCTTTTATTGAGATAACCCTATGTTAGTCTTTTTTTCCTTCTGTTTTCCTCTTTCTCTCATTTTCTATGTTATTCCTTTTTTATTGTCTACATCTTTTTTCTTCTTTTTTCTGTCCTCGCTTCATGTTCTCTTATTTTATCCTTCTTTTATCTTTTACTTTAATATCTTCTATTCATATACTGTTTTTTATATTCTTCTTTCACTTTCCCCTATTTCTGTCTACATAGGATATGACTTTTCACTCAGTTTTTGTCTTCTTTCATTGGTTCTTCTCTCTTTCCCTGTGTGTGCCTTTATTTTTCTCATTTGTATCTAAACAGTTATCTTTGTTCTTCTTCCTTCACTCATTTTCTCTTTCACACCTTTTTCGCATGTATTCTTTATCTTAAATGTTATCATCCTCCATGTTTACAATCAACTATGTTTATCTTTATTTTCTCATTCATATCACCTCATGACTGCGAATGGTGGTCATGTTTTACATAAAAATGTAAGAAAACAAAAATGACATAAACTCACTAATGCACAGAGAAGTTGCCCACTAATACCTTCCATTTTTTTTATAAAGAAGAAGCATCCAAAGAACAGGAAATCATTAATAATTGGGGATGTGTCAATTTTGGTGGTGGCCTACCTCTTTGTTGAAGCGTACTTAAAAACACCAGAAAAATCTCACAAATTAAAAATATAAATCCTTTTCACGATTTAGAATCTTATTTCCATACAATTCCATAACTTGGATCTCTGTCACCTTGATCAAGTGAAATTTTGAGGCTTTTGGGGGGGGGGGGGGGGCTGGTGATTTATTTCCCTTGTCAAAACTCACACACAAGTTTGAGAATACTCACAGCAGTTGTACTCCACCATAGCTTTACAAAATGTACCTGTTGAAGAGGCTTCAATATGTCTTGTGTTCTAGTATTAATAGCAGGGATTGACCATTCATAGATATATAAATGTACATGAGGAAAAAATTATTCAAAATTTCCCTTCAACTCTGAAACACAAAATATGTACGTGTAGCATAAATTACAATACATGTATGGGTTGAAGAGTCCCTGAATTGAGTTTTTTTTTTAATACAATGTAAGAGAAACAGAATGGCAAAAGTTTGAAATAAATCAGACCAATACTAAGAGTTATGAATGTTTGAAGTATGAGATCACTAAATAAATGTGAATCTCAAATTGGCAATTTGGTACATTCATGTAGACATTGATAACTCTTCTGTTTGTTGTCTACTTCACCTCTGAAACATACATGTAGCATAAATTACATTACATGTGTGAGTTGAAGAGTCCCTGAATTGGGTTTTAAAAAAATACACTGTAAGAAAAAGAGAATGGCAAAAGTTTGAAATACATGATGTAGACATGTATGGATAACTCTCCTGTTTGTTGTATACAAAACATAATCTTAAGTGCCTTCTTCCTTGTGGAAATTATCAGTTTATTTACAGGTCCTCTTAAGATATAAAGAACCTTCTGAGTCATACATGTACATGTTTTTTTTTCTTTTTCATTTACATTTTAGTCATTCTGTGTGTTGGAACAAATGGAAAAGTTGTCCGCCACTACATCCTATAGACGTTACTGATTCAGCCAATTTGAAGAGCCCATACCTACATGTTTTAATGATTACAAATTTACAACTTCAAAAATGTGTACATGTAACTTTGTCACTTTTAGTCTGATTTAAATTTAAATCAAATTGTCCCCATTGTGCTTCTTATATTTGTTCAGCCTTCCACTGGTAGTTTGCTAATACTAGAGAATAAGGTGGATTTCCCTTTAACATTATATTAGTATATTTAAATCTTCTGTGAGAAGAGAGATTATGGTGTCTGTTTTTCACTATTGCAGCAGTGCAGTGGCAGATCCAGATTGGGGGGGGGGGGCCGCGGGACCCCCTCACTTGGCCCCATAAACAGGTAAATTTAACCTTTTTTTAGATTTAAAAAGACGCCCCCCTGGAGAAAGGGGGGAGCAAAGGGGGGCCGGGGTGGTGGGTGTTAACTCGGTGCTCAACATTTTTTCACGAATTGGGCCCCCTTTCAGCCGGCCCCCTCCCTTTCTGCAGACTGGATCCGTCCCTGCAGCAGTGAATTCCACTACAGTCACATAAAGGTCCCAATAGTGTCAACAATTAATTTGGATAAACTTGCATAAATTTGCATAAACTTCCATAAATGTGAGTGCAACCAAGATGATCAATTACAGAACAGGGACAACCAACAGCTTGTTCGCTAGACTGGTTAGAATAGCCTTAGGGCTAGGTGATAACATGAAATATGATATGGATGTCACTAAGCCTTAATTGGCACCCATATCGAGAGTGACACACCAAATTGCTATCCCTCCAGTATCAAATATTTACATTTTTTGTTAAATGTTTGTATTATTTTAAAGTGATTTGTATGAGAAGAAAGAAGAGTTTATATTACTAGTCCTACAGTATAGTAATACTAATCATACTAGTATTAACAGCTACCACCAGTGGGTAAGGTTATTTTAGTGTGGGTACTTCTAGTGGTTATTATGAACAAATTTGAATTTTTGTTTTATATCAATTATCAGTCTTGATAGGGGTACGGGTATCAATTAAGTGGCTCGGTAACATTGCCTCAGATTCTGAAGAAAAAAACTCCTGGATTTAGCTCATGCTGCAATCATGATTACAAACATTTAGGTCAGTCAGGAATCCCATGACTTTACAAGCCGATTGCCTAGCTGTCTGATTATCAAGATATTTATGATTGGAAATCAAAATTTTATTTTTTGTTTACCTAACAGTTTTTATTACATTCATGTACACTACAGTCTTTTGGGGAAAATGAGTATGGTAAAAATGGTAACTCAAACTAACAGATTTTTACTTCTTTGAGGCATTTCTATCATGATCATTTTGAAGCGCAATTTTGTTTAGGGCTTCAATATTACACCATATCACAGGCACTGATAACACGTAGGGCCATACAGCTCAGATTGAATATTATTAAATGATGGGTATAGGCCAAGTGATATCAATGTTATTAGATCTACAACCTGCGTCTAGCAGCTACCATGAGCTGAGGATGCATGATGACACCGACAGTAGCCTATACGTGTGAAAAGTTGATGCACATGGGTCATATGGCAAGATTATTAAGAAATCTGATTTGAACGTCATATGCTACCTTACGTAAAGTCCACGCCTAAAATGCAATCATTAGAGTCACAGTTTTTGATATTTTATATCGTATTCCACCCAGGCCTGCAGGGCAAAACCACTCCAGCAAGGCTAGAGTCAATGCTTAGGCGTATTGTCCTCTAGCGCTGTTACATGTACGTGCTGAGAGGCAGCAATAGCACACGATGAACACATTGCACACAATTGCACACTAATGCACACAATGTATACAAAGTGGTTGATTAGCAAGTTTGACAGTAGACTCACGATTTGAATTTTTGAATTTTTCTTTCTAGTCTAGATCTATATGACTATAGACTAGATTCTAGATCTCTAAGTATAACTATAACATAGACCTAAGTTGAAAAAATTGTATGCTATTTAGGTGTCATCAACTCCCGGCCCCCCCCCCCCCCCCACTCCGAGAACGGATGGACCCCATGCGTGTTACCAAAATGTCCTTTTCGTAACAAAAGAAAAAGGTCGACCCGTATTGACTTTACACACCGGACTTTTGCTGAAAAAGGCTTGTATAACAAAAGAAAAAGGTCGACCCGTATTGACTTTACCCCGGCCCCCCCACGCAGGGGTCGGAATGACCGCATGCGTGTTACCAAAATGTCCGGTAAAGGGGTACTTTTCGTGCGACAAAGTCCGGCCCGAGAATTGTAAAAAAAGGGGTGTATTTGACTTTTCACCCGGAGATTTCTTTAAAAAGGGGGTGTTTTTTCTTTTTTTCTCTCATCTCTTTTGACTCCTGAGAAATTATTCTGAATTTAGGGGGGTGCATTGAGCATTTTTCCTGATTTAGGGGGGTCTCCAAGGCAGGAAAAGCCTGTGAAAAGCCCGCGAAAGGGGGGTTCGAAAATGTTGGCAGTCCTCAGATAGGGGGTGCTTTCAAAAAGAGGGAACGAGCATATGCGTACCCTAAATAACACTGAGTGGGGGGGGGGGGGGGGCAGGGACTTTACACACCGGACTTTTGCTGCAAAAGGGGGGGGGAACACGCATATGCATACCCTAAATAACACTGAGTGGGGGGGGGGGCGGGCATCAACTATCACTAAAGTACCGATTTTGAGTGAAATCAGTTGAGTTTTGTACAGTGTAGTTTGAAATGCTGAAAATCAATATGAACAGTTTTTAATACACAGCTGCACAGCCAGGATAGTAATGCAGCTATGTGTGGGCAAAACCAGGGACATGGCTCGTGATGTCCACCAGTCTAGGTATCCTGCCGGGCGGGAGCGGCGGGCCCGGCGCACCTGGTAGGGCTATTATTTCCATTTGAATGTGCAAGTTAGATTTATTTAAAAAAAGAATAAAATACGGTGTTACTGTAGAACCTACCTTAATCAGACGGATGGGCACATAATAGAGACCTATCTTGATGTCAGGATACTAATGTGGTCTAGTTGTTTCAGTCGGGCAACCGTGTTCGTGAAAGAGAAGAAAGACAGCTGCACGATGCGATGGAGAGTTAGCTCGAGAGCGGGCTGCCGTCGCGTCCGGGGCATGCATCGCAGGCGGTCAGATCCGAGCTTCCAGCGTGGCCGTGGATGCGCCAGATTCAGAGCGAGTGCTAGTTTCTCGAAACTGCCATAAGTCTAAGCTCGTGGAGATTTGGTAGAAACACGTGTTAGATCTCTATCACACGTTTCAATACGATGTCTAAAAAGTTAGACTTAATGACGGTTTCGTGAAACCGCCC